>NC_046234.1:16150719-16476237 GCF_009819885.2 Catharus ustulatus
CTGTTATCTTTGAGGGTTTTCCTAAACAATTCTATGATTTTTTTAAACATTCCTTTGCTCCTTTTGTTCACGTATTTTTGGTGTTTAGCCCACATTGATGGATTCCCCTCATTTTCAGTCTCTGGGTGTTGGGAAACCTCAGACTTCTCAATTTGGAAACTCTCCTGAAGAGCTTTTTCCCTCTCTCAAGACTCACCTATTCCTTCAGAAGAGGTCCCTGGATCCCTGTGCTCTGTGTATTCAGTAAAATCTGCTTTGTTTTGGGATCCCAGCTGCAGGTCTGACCCACCCCAGCTCCCCCACCCCACCTGATTTCTGCAAAGCGAGGAGAATTACACCTCCACACTCCTTTCCCAGCATCTGCAGATCTGATTTCCCTCTGTAAATAGATTATATCCAATATTTATAAAAAGATTAAGCTAATCTGACATTTAATTAATGGAAACGGCAATGTTTGACTTTTTATTTTAATAAGCAACACCCTTTGTTCCCACAGAAATCATTACTAGCTGTACACTCAACAAAAAAAAAAAGAAGAAAAAAAGGCAGAAAGATTTAACAAAAGGTTCCATTAAATTAGAGAGCAATAAACAAACACAGCCAATTTATGCATCGGAGTCATTAAATGTGTATCCTCTCCACCACTCCCCTCACAGACACTACTTAGGGCTGCTGCAATGGATCTGCAGGGAGCAGTTACCTTAATTATAAAATGAAACACCTCTGCTAATGCAGTCTTGGAGCCCTGTTAGTTTACACCCCAGACATGTGGCTCCGAATGGGCTCCAAATGCTAATTCCAGGGATGCTCCGAAGTGCCCGGCGTTCCATGACCGAGCTCCCTGGATTTTTTTTCCCCCCCTCCCTCTTGCCCTTGGGGTGGAGATAAAACGCAGGAACTCTTTGGTCCAGCTCAGCATGGACTTGTGAATAGTTCATTCATTTGGACAAGCAGCCTCTTTATCTGATTATCCTGCCCTCGTTGTTAGAGCCTGCCTCGATGTGATGAGCCTTGCAGGAAAAATTAAAGAAGATGTAAACAGTAAATGCAGACATTTTGCAACATAGCTAAAAATAAATTGCACTACAGGCAATTATGCAAGTTTTACTGGATACATTAAAAAGACATTAAATGCACAGCTGTTTTAAGTGTCTTTTAAGCTGATAAATTAACTGTCTAATAAATTGTAAGATTTGTCAGCTAATAATGCTATTTTATCTGCTTTAACATATGCCTTCCTAGTTCATGAAGCATTATTGTAAGTGCCAAAAGGAGATAATGTGCATTTTACAGTGTTATGTCTTAAGTGGAATGGATCATTGGCCATGAAGAAGTGTGTTAATAAATCTCCTAGGCTTTGTTAATTGCACTCAATGAAGTGTCACTGTTAAAACACAAAAGATGTGATAGAGAAAGCTGAACATAATGTCTTTCAGTTTTACAATTAACAGTTCACTAGGCAAATCGACCAAAAAGACCATAATTTGTTGAAGCCTTATTAACTTACATTTTCCTAGTCAAGGTCATAATTGTGAATGGCTCAAAGCTATCTTTTAATGCTCATCAAGAAGAGTAACCTTGCTGGAGAGAATGAACTTTTCCATCTCTCAACAGCACTTATCCCTTGCTTTGCAGGTAGCAGATAAATAAAGATGAACTTTGCTGTGCACCTCCAATGAGCATCACTCCTGAGCTGGGAAACATGACTTCAACGAGTTTTCCTTCACAGCAAGTAGAAAAAGTGACAAAAAATTTAAAAAGGAGTGCATAAAGCCATCGGAGCTGTTGTCATGCAGAAACACTGCTCTTAATTTTGATTTGAAGAATTACTCATTAAGATTTGAGGTTTTTCCCCTGGAAACTGAACCCAGCACAGAAGACAGAACAAATAACCCAGCACACTTCACAAACAATTATCAAAACCAAACAGAACAATTAAATACCCTTCATGAAGAAGAGCTAGTTCCATAATTCTTATTAAATATTGATTATTGAACATATTAACACTTGTCAACATCTCATCAGACTGGCACTGCTGGGCTTTGTTGTAAAATCTTTCCACTTCAGACCATTTTGTGACAATGTAAAGTATTTTCTCCACCAGGGTAATCAGAGTAAATACCAATGATGATGCCTTGGCACACAAATACAGATATATGATCACTAGCTCCCTAATCCCCACGAAGCAATGAGAGCACATGATGGGACAATAATGACCAAGTGTTAATTCAAGTCTGTCATTTCCTAAAAGCCTCAAGATGCAGAACACAATCATTTCATGGGAATCACCACATATTTAAATCTCAGACCACAAATGCCACCACTTGGAGCACTTTAAAGTGTTTGGTAACAGATGTGACACTGATGCACGAGAAGTTGGATATATAAAAATACACATTAATAAATCATTCCACCAGCATTAAAAAGAGTGAAAAGTTCCCACTTTGCTGCCCTGAGTTACAGGTTCCACCCTGAGCCATGCAGGAGGTCAGAGCCTGTTTCTCCTGAGCTCAGGACAAAGAGGGGGTTTCCCACTCCAGGACCAGGCTCCCTGCTGAAGGATCACTGGGTTGGAAGAGACCTCCAAGATCATCGAGTCCATCCCACCCCAACACCTCAACCAGACCATGGCACAGAGAGCCACATCCAGTCTTTTTATAAACACATCCAGGGGTGGTGACTCCACCACCTCCCTGGGCAGACCATTCCAGTACTTGATCACTCTTTCCATAAAAACCTTTTTCTAAAATCCAACCTGTATCTCCCTTGGCACAGCTTGGGACTGTGTCCTCTGGTTCTGTCAGTGCTGCCTGAGGAGGAAACCATCCCTCACCTGGGCACAGCCACCTTTCAGGGAGCTGTGAGAGTGATGAGCTCACCCCTGAGTCTCCTTTTCTCCAGGCTGAACAACCCCAGCTCCCTCAGCCCTTCCTCACAGGGTTTGTGTTCCAGACCCCTCACCAGCCTTGCTGCCTGACCAGGATAGGTCATGGAAGAAGGCAGAAGTTGAGCAGGATGAGTATCATAGACAAGTGTGTCCAAAAAACTCAATTTGGGATGAGTCTGGAAGATTGCACTGTCACAAGACTTATAGGGAAAACCAAGAAAATAAAGATAATTTCTTCCCTTCCCATAAGGCTCTGCCTTAATGATGGGATTGTTTAAACAACCATAAAATCCAGATATGGTTTGTGCTGGAAAAAACCTTCAAGCTCATCCAGTTCCACCCCTGCCATGGCAGGGACACCTTCCACCATCCCAGGGAGCTCCAAGCCCCATCCAGCCTGGTCTTGGGCACTTCCAGGGATGGGATGGACACCCAGCAGTGTATGTCTGTGTCAGAGAACACCTACTGAAAATTATAATTTTCAACTAATACATGTGAACATGCACATGAGAAATTCCTTTAAAGGAAAGAGCTCATCCAGCCAGAAAAGGGAAAATCAACAAAATCGCTTGTGTCGGTTTTGAACTCCATAGCTAGAGGAGGGTAGAAATTCTTCTTAAAACTGTGCTGTGGATGGTTTTCATAATTTTCTATTAATTAATAGAATCAGTGGAAGAATTGAACTAAAACTTAATTGAGAACAGTATCTGAGCTATATCTGCACATGCACATGGAGAGAGTGAACTATAAAGGTGCACACATAAATACATTTCCAACTCCCAGTTACCCCACAGCTGACAGAAACAATTTCAAGAAATCATACCGAAACCACTGACACCAAATAGCTGAAACACTGTATTTTATAAATAAAGAGATTTATGTTTGCACTAGAATAGCTCAGCTGCATAAAGAGCAATAGCTATGGGAGCCATCCTGGGAAGCTGGGAGGCCTTTAAGGATTTGAACATCACTTTCTTCTTCACATGGATGTCAACCAAAGGGCTGGGACAGGAGCACCTCAGGAATTCAGGGATGTGCTGCTCTGCTCCCAGCGGATCATCCCCTTGTACAAGAATTGATATCAGGGCTCAGTCTCATCCCTGCTCATGTGGAATCTTGTATTTGAGCCATTAGGGACAAGCAGGGGGATGCTGTGCTCCCAAGCTACACCCAGACAACTCCCACCCCTCTTACAAGTTGCTTTCTCATGGTTTTACAAATCAGAATGCTGAAGCCTGGTATTTGTCTTTGTGTGCTGTTTCTAGAAATGTGATTAGCAGAAATGCCCTGAAGGTTTAGGGTTTGATTTCCTGTGTAAATCACTCAGGCACATGCCCATCATGAAAAGAACTGCAAACTTTGCTCAGTCTGGGGTTTCTCACAGCACTTTAAACCATCTAATCAGGGTGTACAGCCAGATTCCAACTTCTTTAGGGTGAAAATGAGTCCAGTTTTGAGATCTTGGATTTACTTTATGATGGTGCAGTTCAATGAAGGGCAGGCTGCTGCTGCTCGTGGACTGAACACTGGAACCAGGTGAGTAGAGCTGGTTTGACCCTGGCAAACTGAGATCCCTTTAAATCTCAACACCAATTGATGCTTTGGGAATCACAAAGGGAATGTCTGAGCCACCCCTCATCGACCCAAGCCCCACAAACATCCTTTAAAATCATACAGCACAAGTTTGGCAGAACGCAGGGAGCAAATCTCCTATGAAATGTGTAATAATTCCCTCCTCCAACCCCAAAACTTGAGTAGCCTGATTTCCTGAGGCAATAATAAATCACCATTATTGGGATTGAAGGAGGTTTGCATGACCAGACACATTTCCTGGCCAGTCCCATGGCACCCTGGACACTCCACTTGGGTGGGAATGTCCCCCTGGATCCCTGGGAACTGAGCTGGCTCCCCAACCTCAGGGACACCAAACAAAGCCAACTTCAAGGTGTTCTGCTCTGCTTTTTGTTTTTTCTTTAAGTTGGGTTCAGCAGCTCTTAAAGAGTTCTTAAATCACCTTGAATTTAATTTCTCTAAGCCACGTTTAAAGGGAAGAATTACCATCTGTCACAGTTGGTTAATCAGAATCAGCGCGCTCCATCTCACTCACTTTTTATTAAAAAATAACCCTTCAGCTACTAAACTTTCTGAGGTCTTTGCCATGAAGATGTAAGCCATGCTTATCCCACAGGAGCTACTGACACCACTCACAGAAGTTAACCAACCCATGAACAAGCACTGGATGCTGTTTATATAATGTGACCACATCATTTTTATTACCTATGCCTATAGCAGTGGCTTCTTTTTTTTATTTCTTTACTCACTTGTGAAGCTCAGGAAATATTAACATGATTCAGATATATGTCCACCCCATAAAGAGAGGGAAATTTCAGAAAGTGGAGTCACTGAAAAAATATTAAGATTGTAAAAATAAATGTTCTGCTGGTGTTGGTTTGAAAACAAAATACTCAAGGAAAAGCAGTAAAAAGAAAAGAAAATCCAACCCTGCTCGCTCCCAGATTAGTGGATGTGAATGAATCCAGAGAAATCTGAGCATTGGCTTAACCAAGCATGGCTAAAGCTGGAACAGTAGCAAGAAAAGATTGCAATTTTCTCCAAACTGTGAACAAAAGGTCTGAACGGCGGCAAAAAGCAATGAATCCTCTTCATTCACCGAAACCAACTAAGTGGTAACAAATTGTGAGTTTCCACTTGGAGACAATTGGGCAGGAATAATTATGCAGGATGCTAAAGGCTGATTTAACCCTTTCTTCCCCCATTTCTGGGAGGCATCACATGGAGAACAGTCCTGAGCACGCCCATACAACCAATTCACTCTCCCACAAAAAGTTCATCCTGCTGAGGGACAGGTTCCCACAGATGAAAGTTGGGATCTCAAGAAAAACTAAGGCTACATGAGGTCTGACCATGGCTTAAGCGGGTACCCATCTGAGATATAATAATAAATATAAATAAATTATCTAATATAAAAATATAAATATAAATACATACAATAATATCTATAAATATATATATAAATTGTATATATATTTATGTATATATGTATTTATGTATGTATATGTATATATGCATATAAATAAATGAGAGCTGAAGTTTCTTAACCAAGCCCAGAGCACTGGAAGGAGCAATAGTGGCTGCAGCCTTTTCTTCCTCTAACATTTCAATCATTATTTATTTTAAAAGCAGCTTGGTGGGAAATGGAGTCCTTAGGCCAAACCCCCCCCAACCAATAAAAAATTTTAAAAATAGAAATTTACTCAGAGATGGCACAGGATGATTTAAAAATCTTTTATTTCAGATAATATTGAAGCAGTGGGGTATCCCACAAGCCTTTGGAGATGCTGCTGGATTCCACATTTAAAATGTTGAATTATCAGCTTCTAATAAAGGTTTAGGAAGGAGTACAGAAAACAGGAGTTTTTTCAAGCACATTTTTCTGAGTATTTTTTTCCAAGCTGATTGTTTGACATGCATCTCTTTGAAAGCACATTTTGTTCTGACCCACCCTTTGCAGCCTCTCAGAGAGGAAGAAATGGTAAAATTATTTGCAAATGAGAATCATCTTCACATCCAGAGAACAGGCAGAGTAGAAATTGCCAATTCCAACAGAAATTGCTCAGCATAGGCATGTAATTAAATTTCTCACTGAAACAAAAAGAAACCCCACAACACCATTTGAAACAGGAGAGACCTGACCTTAAAACTTTGGCCTGGTTCAGCTAAAACTGCAGCAATTCTGAATTCCAGAATTCCAGAGACTGGAAAAGTCCCAGCTGTGCCACCAGCCCAGAGCACTGAGTGCCACCTCCAGCCCTTCCTTGGCACCAGGGATGGGGACTCCAAACCCCCCTGGGCAGTTCCAGGGTTTAACAACCTTTTCCATGAAAAAACTCTCCTGGTGACCAACCTGAAGGCTTTGCCCAGTTTCCTTTATTTATTTCTTTCTCTTCCATAATGTGCCCCTAAACAGAACTCTGGCACTGCTTCCCTCTCAAGCTTGGGGAGAATTGCTTGATCTTGAATTTAAAAAGTGTCTATAAATCAGCATTGGTGCATTATTACACTGGGTGTAATAATAGAATCATCACAAGATAATTATATTGTCATAATATTGTATAAAAGCAATATAGCAATGCTATAATAACATCATACCATACAATAACAAAAATATATTGTAAGATTACACACTTTAGTAATAATAAAATAATTACAAGATTAAATGCCTGCAGGGAATAAAAACTCATGGAAACATCACCCTGCAAACCCTCCCTGCACAACTAAAAGCCCAGCTCTTCCCAAATTCCCATTTCTGGCACTATTACTTTCTTATCCTCCTGCAGTACAGACCCAGGTGTTATTCACACCTTCAGTTCACAGAGGTGATTTATTAGGAGACCTACTGGAGTGCACTTGCCAAGGGAGGATGGGGAATTTACCTTTTCCTGATTATGGCCCATTCTTTAAGAGCTCAGTAAATATTTTCCTCATCCCTTTAACACACATTTGAAGGATAAACAACCCAAAGGAGGGAAATCAGTCAGGTGAAAAAAAAAAAAGGCCATGCAGGTTTCCATCAGTCTAAGTGTATATTTTGGCAACAAATAAAACAGATTGCAAGAATTGCCAAAAGACAAATGCACAGATTTGGGGGAAATTTGTCTATTAGTCTGCTCAGAGCACAGGACAAACAACCTCCTCACTGAACTGCAGGATATATATGTGCACATCCTATACATAAAGGGTTATAAATAAAAGAAAAAAGGGGTTTGCTATTATTTTAGATGAGATAAAGCCGAGCCCACCTTTGGTGTTTGTATAATCTCAGTATTTTAGCACGTAACAACTTTGTCTCTTGCAGATATGTGTGCAGGGAAGTGAAGCCCAGCTCTGTCTCAGGGTGTGGATTGGGAAGGCAAAGCTGGGAACACTCACTGAGGGGCCCATGGACCAGGAAAAGGCATTTTCTGGCTGAATATTGAAAACCAGCCTTTTATACCTGCCCTCATCCCTTTTTTCAAGCCAGCATTTACACACACACTCATGTGGAGAACAAGCTCACTGCTTCTACTCACCACCCAAACTCTTCAGAGACTTTGTTTCATAATAGACATCAGCAGTAGTAAAACAAATTCTAACTAATGTTTAAATGATCTAAATCCCTTCTGAATTCTCCATACAGGATTTCTACTCATTATTCTCCACAATACTCCCCACAAAATCCAAGCCTACCTCCTCCACTCTCTGGGCTAGAGCAGCACTCCTTGCGTCTCATCCTGTTCTCAGCTTTTATCCAACTTAACATTTTTTTGAAGCAAACAGCATTTTGGTCTAAAGATGCCAATCAGATGCAGATATTGGCATCATCTTTCTCTTTATGCTACTAAAGAACAATAACCAAGTGCTGCCTTCACACTTACTGTTGAAAAACTGTAGCAAGAGTTCCAAGGATTCCTTATTCATTCCATCAGAACCAGAAGATTTCTGGTGCAAGGAACCAGCCTCAAAGACACCAAATCACCTGCTTGGTTGCACTGTCCATCAGAATTTTATTTCCTCAGAGCACAGGAACACTTTATGACATCACAAAACCTCATGCATGGACCCTAAAGACCATAATCCTGGAAACATCACATGAAACTCTCTGTGTCAGCCTGAAATAACAGCAGCAACATCCCTAAAATAAAAGCTCAGTTTTGAACAGCAGTTCTTGACCCTTGGGTTTAAGTGATGAGCAACATCCATCCATCAACCACTCAGAATTGTCATCCTCTACTCACATGCTTTCCATAAATCCCTGCTGAGTGCAATGGAGTTGTGCTGTTGGAAAGTTAAACCTGGTGGAAGCATCACCCAAACCTGAACACCCCCAGCTCACCCCGAGCTTCTGCCCAAGATAATTCTGATAATCTCCTCTCAATGGACGGAGGGTTAACACAGCTCTTGTTACCTTCTGTGGGAATTTCAGCCCCAAAGTGTTTAGGAGCTTAAAAACCAGAAGGCAAACAAGCCTAACATTGAGCGCAGAGCTTGTAGCAGCCAGCAGGATTTACCATGGGTATTAAGGAGATTGTGGCGTGCAGATGCCAACACCACTGCCCAACAACAACACTGCCAACAACACCGCAGCACCGCGAGCTCCATCTCCCTTTGTTCCCTTCTCTAACAAGAAAAAAAAAAAAAAACTCGAGTTACTAAAATATCCCCCTCTGCCTCTCTCTCGGTGGTTTTTTTTGCTCTGTTGGGTTGACACATCGGTGTCAGAGCGAACCCTCCGCTCTGCAGATGCTCCGCCCGCTCCCGCAGCCCGCGCCGCGCAGCGAGGGTGGCAGCGAGCCAGCTGGAGCGCTCCTCCTGACAACATATTTTTGCAGATTATGCAAAAGCGGCAACATTTAGCTTTAGAGGAACATCACAGCTGTTCCCCCTTCCCCTGTCAATCCCAGGCTCCAACAGGTTTCATTTGGGAAGGGCCAAAAGTGCTCCCGGAGCGGCGCACGGGGAGCGGGGGATGCTGCGGAGCCACCGAGGACGGAGCCAGAGACAGCCCAGCCTGCCAGCAGGGACCGGGACACAAAATGAGCTTTGTCAGCACCCTAGGTGCTTCTGCCAGATTTGCTTCTTGATGAATTATTAAAAAAAAAAAAATTAAATGCAGTATCAGGCAGGTTTCATTCATTCACAGTTGTGTGAATGTTCAGAGCTCAGAAGGTTCCTGCTCTAAGCCAGAGGCTGAGATGGAGCCCCCGGTAACAGAGGCACCTTCCTGGCTCTGGCCAAGCTCCCCAAGAGCACAGGAACACTCTGGAGACAGAAATCAAACTGAAACTCCCACTAACACAGTCAGGGTGACTCAACAATGCACATTTAAGAGGATATTTTAATTTAAAAACAGGAGTGAGCTCTGCACTTGCTGCTACACAAACCATTACAATGCTCCAGTCATCCATAAGCAGTAAACTCCCTGGTTCATCTCTCATTTTGGACCAAGTGCCTTCATATGGTGCTAAAACCAGATTTTTGCCCATCAGCAGGAGGCTCATCTACTTATTAATGCATTGCTCCTAACAGCAGTACATGATGGTTTTTTTAACATATTTCTAAAGGCCCATATGGGGAAAATAACTTGTGAAAAACTTGAATATTAAGCCCATAAATAAAATTAAACTTGACATCTTATTGCACGATAAACCAAATGGAGGTGACACTGAATGTGTAGGTGTGTTCAAAGGGAACAGAGATGCAGCAGAACAAGCTGCATTCAAAGTCTCAGTGTTTCTCCAAATACCCTTTAAAATAACAAAAAAATTCTGACCCAACTTAAGACAGTTCCTACAGTAACTTTTCCCCCCTATATAGAGCCTACAGAGCTTCCTGTGCAGAAAGAAGAATGAGAGTCCCCACAAAACACCAAAAAATCAAATTATTGTGAAAGCTGCGGGTAAAAGTGAGATCACAGTCTCAGTTTCCTTAGGTATAAACCTGTGTCTTCAGTGTGGCTTCCCACCAGGAGTTTATTTACACAAACTGGGGCAGAGGAACTGGGGCTGGCTCCCCCAGCTCAGCCCAGGCTCTCCAGCCATTCCTGCTGACACAGCTGAGCCTCCACCCCTCTCATTGATTATTTTTTATTGTCCATTAGTGCCATTTCTGGATTTCTGACACTAACTACCAGCAGGTCTCAGGTTTATGGCACCTCACAGTGCTCAGCTACCATGGGGGACAAGACCACCAAAAGGGAGGGGACTGTGCCTAAAATCATTAAACCAGAGCAAACCTTCATTTATCTTTTTATCTTATTTTTGTTATGATCAACCAAGAGACCTGTGAAAAAAACACCAGCTATTGAAAGATTAAAAAATTTTGAAGGACTTGAAGCTTTGTGGCAGAACTTCTTTCAGTGAACTGCAGAACAGGAAGGACAATCACAGACTCCTGTGTAATTCCAGAAAGCCTTTGGTCATGACAAATCATTTGAAAGGTGCTTTTTTTCTCTAATAAGGCATTTATTCCATGGTTGATTGCTCCTGGCAGCCAGAGGGTAATGTCTGCTCTAGAGAAACTGCTGATAAACCTGAACTAGATGCTTTTTAATGTCTCTTCCAGCCCAAACCACTCTATGAAGAAAAGCCAGTGACCAGGGATGAGCTCTGCTCACCTGATAAGGTTGGACTCACAGGAAATCCCACATCATTTTTAGGTGCCTTTGAAACATCATTTAGGTTTGATTACATTACTCATGGCAAGCCCAGGGTTTGTCAGGTGGTGCAAAGAGGCAGAGCTGCTCCTGCTCCTGCATTCCAGCTGCATTTGCCATTCCACAAAACACATCCACCCCACCCAGTGGAAAGAGGGCTCCCCAAAAAGCCAGAAAGTTAAAAGATAAAATTCAGCTCTCCAAAGGTGTTTGAAGAGAGTAGAAGGGGTGGCTGTGAAATGGAACAATACATGGGAGGAAAGGTCTGGTTTCAGTTGCAAATTTTCAGGATTATTGATGTCTCCACTCCGTGTTTGGAGGCAGAGCGTTGCCAGCAGCTGCATTTGATGGGCAAGGGGAGTAATGAATTCCTTATCACAGAGAGTCCTGAGCTCTCTGATCTAATCTTCACTGATACTGGCACAGAATTTTCACAGCCTCTTCATCTGCCCATATTGAAGTCATAGTTTTAAAATAATACTGAAAGATTTATTTTTATTAGGGGCTGTGATTGTCAGCTCCAGTTTGCCCAGCACTGGACATCCAGAAAAGGTGGAGCTCAGAGCCAAACCTCAGCACTGATATCCAATGCAGGTGATGTCAAATTGCTCCTGTGAGGCACAGAAAGGCACCATGGAAATCCTGTGCTAAATAAACACATCACTTCAACAGCAGTGAGCATGAGACACGAGCCTGGCGCTGCACACTCCTAATATGTGTCAAGGTGTGTTAAAGGGCTCAGTGCAATGATTTTCTAAGGGCTGATATCAAGCACCAGGAAAAAAAAAATCTCTTTCCTTTATTTATTAAAACACAGCCAGGACTGAAACACCCTGTGAGGGGATTTGAGGGGTTAAATTGTTATTTCTGCTTAAATGTGTTGTAAAAGACATTTGAAGAGGCTGTTTCGTGAAAGGAATGGAGGTGGTCTTTTTTCTTCTTTAATTGAGAGTTAAAACTAAAAATTCCCATATACTCTCACTTCCCTTTAGAGGTCTGCTGGGCTTGGCTTGTTCCTCTGCTTTGATATGCAAATGGGCAGCTTGCTTTCCTGCAGGGGACACTGGCTGGGGGCCAAGGAACACAGAGGAGATGTCCTGTCAGGAGAGCAGCCTCCAACGCTCCTTGGGCAGCGCCGAGCCAAGCTTGTGCCTTGGCTTCAAAATAAAATACCTTTGTTAATAGCTTCTCCTTCCAATATAAATGTTGGTGTATTTACCCTTCGAGTCATCTCTGCTGGCCAATGGCAGGGGCACAAGAGCTGAGCTGTTCCTTTTGGGCCAGAGTGGTGCTAAACCCAGACTCCTCTTTGAAGATACTCTTTGGGCTGCCCCTTCATTGAAATCATAGAATATGGGTTATTTAAGGAACATTTAAACCACCCAGCTGCAGTGAACAGCTGTATTTTTAGAAATGTGATAAACTTATTTCTGCTGGCCCATTTTGGGGGCATGGTACAAAGCAAAAACCCATTTTAATTTCCATGTCCTGGTCCCTTTAAGTTCCACTCTCTCACTTTCTTGTTTTTCTGCCTTTTCTTTTAACTGACATAATGGAGTACCTATAAAAAAAGATTAAATGGGACCATAAAGTTTTATTAATGCCTTACATCACTGATATCGTCTCTGTATTGATAGTTCCACTTCCATTATTGCTACTTAGGCATTTAATTAGTGATTCATACAGTATGTTGTAAACTACAGTATTAGCGTTAACCATCTATATAAAAGCCCTCATTATGTAAAAACTCTTCCTGATATCATAATTGGAGTATAGTTATCCACTTTAACTGACTTGAATTAGATTATTATAGATTAATTTATAAAAAGTTACTTGTAAAGGACACTGAAGATCATGGAATATTAAGAGTGGAACTTCATTACAATAAAATGGACTTCAAGAACAATGGCACTGTCTGAGTTTTATATAAATCCATTAAAATCTTCTGGTAACATGAACAATAATTGTGTTCTCTGGCAACTCGGTGGTACTTAAGGAAGGAAAGACAGAAGGTAAAAAAAGAAGTGTGCAGAATGAAAGGGAGAACATGCACTTAAATCCTGGATAAAGTAGCAGAGAGATTAATTGCTCTTTGCAGAGGAAATTTGGGTAAGAACATGAGATGTAGCAGGCATCTCACATGGAAGAAGTACATGGAAAACCATATTGTCCAGAGAAGGGAGGTTAAATATCAGAATCAGTCAAGATTAACATGAACTCTTAAGAAAGCTTTGACCAAAATGGAGTTGTTATTAAATCACAGTGAAAAAAGAACAGAATTTGGGCCACCTCCCCCAAAAGCCATTCATATTTTCTTCTCTGCACTGTCACCATCTGCATTTTTCCACTCAGCTCCTGGAATTACATGGACTGGAGCCCAATCTGCTGACCTGGTAAAGGAAGGGCTGAGCTCAGGCCTCACTTTACTCCTGGTGCAAGGGGAGATGTTGAAGTTTCTGTAAATTGGGTCTTCCCACACGTCACCTCCACTGCCAGAGGATCCCTCCAGGTGAGCAGGGGATGCAGAATCTCTTTTTCTGCCCCAGCCCTGTATTTGTCCTTTATGTCCAAGGCATCCACTTCTGCCAAAGCCAAAAGATGAGCAGATACCTCTCTGTTCTTTGCTCCTGAAATCCCTCACTGTGGGATGTCTCAGAAAATAATTTCTACTGGCTTTGTAGAGGCTTGGCACCATCAAACCCAGTGGGAGGATTTCAGTGAGCTCTTGGAATTTGTGGCTGCAATTCTCTGCAATCAGGCTTTGGGGTGGGCAGAGTCACTTTTCCTCTGCAGTTTTGCCCTTTTCAGAAGGATGTCACTTTTCCTGACAGATAACACCTAAAATAACATTCTCTCAAGTTTCCCAAGTCCCTTTCTATGTGGTTGAGTATTTGCCTTCCAAAGAATGGATCCTCCCCATATTTCAGATTTAACAGGCACAACGTGCTGTGGGACAGCAATACCACATTTGTCACCTGAATATTTGCAGGGTCCCTGAGTGGCCAGGCTGCATTTTGTCTGGGATGCAGAAATTCCAGGAATCATTTCACACAGTTAATTAACCCATCCAGACTCTCTACCACCTGTCAGGTGAAGTTGATGGTCAGGAAATTTCCTTCAGCACAGAAATGGGCCAAGAGAAGCCTATCAAAGCTATCAACCCTCTGCACTGATTTCCCAAATAATACAGAGTCATGTCAGAGGTTCAGACTACAGCTTTTATCTGGCTTTGAACCATTGTGCATGGAAAAATAAAAATAAAAGATTAATATGTAAAGGGATGCCAGATAACCTTCCCTGGCACAGAGAGATTTTCTAAGTGTATCCCTGTGGGACACAACTTCCTTGGGAGCTGCTTCAGGAGGAAAGGTCATGGGGGAAAGCTCCAAAAGAGAAAAGGAAAGACAGAAATTGTCACTTTACAGTCACAGAACCAGACATGGTTCTTCAACATCAACCTCCACACCCACACACCAAGGGGAACCTTGAGCCAGAGCTCAGGGCTGTCTGGATGGCTCTTGAGAAACAAACCCTCCAGGATCTGGGGTGGTGGTTCCAGAGGTTACTGCACAGTTGGAACAGGACCAAACAGAGCTAACAAGGGCAGTGAGGAGAAGGGACTGGGCTGGAAGGGCACTTGGCATCTCAGGCCACCCCAGAGCTCTGATCAGCACTGGATCCTTTCCCAGCTCTCATTTCCCTTCCCCACAGCCCCTCTCTCCTTCTGCTTTTGGCCAGGTTGACTAAAGGCATTTCCATCACACCCCACCTTTATTAAAGCTGTTTTAAGCCACACTTTTTTCTGTCTCTGACATACCTCAACCCCCAAAGTTTTGTTTTAATTAAACTAATCTGACATCCTTTCCAGCTCCCTCTTTGCTCTCTATTTCCCTTTTCTTCAACAATTCCAAACCCCTCTATTTTTTAAAAACCTGAGTGCAGTAGAGAGATTAGAATCCAGCTCTCCTTGCCCATACTGTTTCTTGCAGTCTCTCTCTGGCCATAAATTTTGTAGGAGAGCAATAGAATGCAAAACACATTAGCAGTAACGCGCCGAAATCCCTGTGCTACAGGGTAAATAGGAAATGGAACAGCACATTTACAATTTTGGCCAGCAAAGTACCAGCACTATTCATTGATCTCATTAAAGACCAATCTACATTCAGGGAAGAATAAGATTGATGAGCTGTTAGACTCTTTAAACACAAAAAAAAAAAAAGTTGCCGGCTACATGCATGTGTAAACAGCCCAAAGAGAGGCACGAGGGGCTCTCTGCTCCTCCAGCCTCGTGGCAATAATCACTGGGTAATGGAAGTGGAGCCTCCTGCTATCCCAAGAATTGGATGTGAACCTGCTCTGCCACTTTGGAATAACCAGTGCACAGAAAATATTTGATATATTGAAATTTTGTTTGTCCTAGAAATGTATAATTCCATTTAATTATTATTTTAGTATTAAAGGAAAAGAGAAAAATACTTTCCTTTAGATATTTCTCATCTTTCACTAAGCATAAACAGCTCTAAACTGCAGCATCTTCACCCACACTCAACTCAGACATTACAGGTGACTCCTCCTAGGAACCTGAATTGTTATCCCAGTTCTGCCACAGCCTTCACTCCCTTTGGAAAATGCTTTTTTCCCCCTCTCATCTCAAGTTTCTCCAACAGAAAAATGAAAATGCTGATACTTGCACAGCCTTGGAGCCCAGAGATGTAAAGCACTCCATTGGTGCAAGGTATTACTGTGTTGATGATGATGAAATAAGCTTTCATACACCACTAAATTATTCAGGAACATCTACTTTGGTTTCACCCCTGGCACTCCCAGAATGCACCTCCAGTGCCATTACTCTGCAGGGAACAGCAGTGGTGAGTAAATGCCTATGAAACTCATATATTAACCTCACTTGGTGGCTGGAATATTCATTTCTTTTTGAGTCATTTCAAGCAAGAAAGGAAAATCTTCACTCTTGGAAATCATCTTTAGCTGACACATTAAGGAGCGGAGCTGAACAAATAATTTCCAGTGAATAATGTGATGAATTTATTTTCCTTTCCTCTGTCCCCAAGCAGACTGGGATTTCCTCAAATGTATTTGCTATTCAAATGTATTCCACAACTATCCTTTGCAGTGTTTTTCTTCTGTGTTTATCGTGCCTGAATGTGCTTAATATCCTCCTTTCCTTCTGCCTTCAGCTGTGGGGTTTGTGTGGGGTTTTTGGGGAGCAGAGTGTGGGGGATTGCTCTCACTGATCACCCAGGTGTGTTTTAGGGATGCGAAAACATTCACAACACCCTGATACAACAACACCACATGATGGCTGTGCACGGCTGCCCAGACCTCCCTGGAGAATTCCCCAGGTTTTGGGGGGGTTTGCAGTGCCCTCTGTGTCTGGCACATAAAGGAGCAGGTGAGACACGATGTGTGCCCAGCCCCGGAGCTGCTCCCCTCCCGGCACCTGAGCCCGGCAGCTCCAACCACCCCAGCACAGACTCTGTGACAGAAGGAGAGGAACTGCTGAGGATTTTTTTCTCAGTTTGGACAGCCTCTTAATGTGTTAAGAGAGACATCTTGTCAAGGATATTTTCAGTTTTGTCGTTTGCTTTATCCCAAGCTCTGGAGCTGGCACATTTCGGAGCCATCCTAATGTATTAGCAAAAGTATGGCCTTGGCTGTTATCCTTAACTCTGCTGTAAACCTGGCACAGGACTCTTCCCTTTTCCTGCTGCAGGTTTTGCTCCATAAAAGGTGGATTATATCACTTTTTGAGAGCTCTTCCAAGACCCCTTGACCCAGGTATTACAGTCATTTATAGGTGCAGAGCTGGCTCAAGGAGAGACTTCCCAGCAATGAGTGCCCAGAGATGCATTTCCCGAGTTCAGGGAGTAAATCAAAGCTGGAGCCTGTACATTCCTGCTTCAAAAAACTCTGAGCACATACTGCATGTTTTAGCTGATTTTAGTACCCTCTGATATGTCCCATGGTGTCTCTGTACCCACAGATATTTGAAGTACAGGCTCACTTGTTTTCTTCCTGTGACTTTGCTACTGAAGAGCCTGGCCATACAAAGGGAAATAAAGCAGCTAATCAATACTCTGGGATTGTGATATATTAACAGGCATCCCCAACCATTAGCAGAGAATTACCCATTAACAGATTAATAAGCAAAGAACAGCTGGAAAAAATATGTTATTGCTTGTGAGGCAGGGTTTTTTTCCCCCTACAGCTTAATTCAAAATAAGCAGCCAAATTTCAACAAACTTAGAAATCCCTGCTTCCAGAAAAGTTCTACCTTTAATTACATCAGTGGATTCTCTAAAGCAACCCCTACCAGAACCAATCCTGGGCAAAAATTGCCTCTTTGGTGACTGAAATTGAAATAATTCCATAATTTAACTGAAATAAGGGTATTTCAGGCAGTTGCTGGCCCATGCTCAGGGCAGTTTCTCCCTTCTCCACGTGCTGCCAGAGAGGCCACGTCTGGTTCTGTGACAACTGGCACTTTGTACAGGCTATGCCATTCTTATTTCTTATTCTGACCCCCCTTCTCATTTCTTTAAAATAACACGCCACCAAGATTAACCACACAGATCAGAATTTCATCAAGCCATTTCTAACCAAGAAGTCACCCAGAAATATTGGGGGGTTCCAAACCTGTCCTGTTCCATGTGCCCCACCTTGAACAGCGCCCAATACTCGCGTGAGCGACTGCTTGAAACATCATTTATATAACGATTTTCCAAAAAATATTTTCCTCATTGAAATAAACAGAGACTAAAAAAATAAAAGTGACTCCTTTCTGCCTTTCTTCCCAGCCTCCACACCTCCCAAAGCCTGGGGAGTGGGAAGGAAACGTTTCTTTCAGCAAGATGCTTGTTTCCCCTCGCCTTTGAATTCTTAAAAGAAGAATATTGTTTCATACTCTTCCAAATCTGCGCTGCCTTCCCCGACTCTCACCTTACCTTCTCTTCCTCCCTCTTCTTGATGACTATTTTCTTTCTTCCTCACTGTTTTTCTTTCCTCTCGTCCTCTCCTGCCTCTGCTGCTCTGGTTTCACCATCTGGTTCTGCTCTCCTTATCGCTCTCCTTCCCTCTGCCACAACCCGCGTTTCCCCCTCTCGCACCTTCCCCATCCTTGTTTCTCCTCTCCTTTCCACTCTCTCCTTTCCTGTCTTATTTCCCCCAAGGTTTTCAAAGGGAAGCCCAGCCAGGGCCAGCTTTCCCTTCCTGCCTGCTGCTAATTGAGCAGTTCATGAATTCCCACTTCTGGTGGCGGCTTCGCAACTTTCCAGTTCGGCGTTCACCGAGATGGGGACGGCACCAGGCAAATCCCAACCAGAAAATTATCCTGGAGGCTGAAAGTCACACTTCCCACTTGGGTTTTATTTTATTTTATTTTATTTTATTTTATTTTATTTTATTTTATTTCATTTCATTTTATTTTATTTAATTTCATTTCATTTTACCACTCACTCTTTAAAATTTCTTTACCATTTTCTCCGTTTCTTAAACAGGCGAGTTGGACTTTAATATACAGTTAAAAAATTCTTATCAAGAACCTTTATACATTGTCAATGCTGAAGCAACAAGTAACTAAATTGGGAGCCTTTTTGTTTCCTTATCGAGCAAATCTATTCCTGAATGCTAACAAGCAGGTCTTTATATACTTTGTCCACTTGATAATAGACTAATAATCTTATCATGATGTTTTCTTGAACTTGAACTAGGTGTACAAAGTTAAGGCTGGAAATGTGGGAAATTACTGAATTATATAACGTGGCAGAGATATTACAAGGAATTTCTTATATTGCGCAGCGAAATATTGCCAATTATTGTAGCTGTCAATTTAACAATAGGCTTATTCACTATGGTGTTTGATTAATGTGAAATTATTCAGTTGGCTACCTTGTAGTTGGCCTATTTTTGTGTCCAATTAGTATGCTAATAATGGTAATTATGTTCTATACTGCATGTCTCATCACCTAGAGGGTTTTTAAAATGATAAAATAATGAGAATAAACAAGCTGATGCTGACATTCACTGGGCCATTCTAATTACTTACTGAGAGCACACTGGGGAATCAACACTCAACCAAAGAAAATGATTCTTGCTTACTTTGTTAAAACTACTCTTTTCAAAGAGCATTAATAG
This sequence comes from Catharus ustulatus, assembly GCF_009819885.2. Classification (NCBI taxonomy): domain Eukaryota; kingdom Metazoa; phylum Chordata; class Aves; order Passeriformes; family Turdidae; genus Catharus; species Catharus ustulatus. The sequence continues at coordinate 16,169,970 of NC_046234.1, forward strand.
TTTGCTGCTGTTTTCTTTATTACAAGGGACTGCACTATTTTCCCTTTTATTTGCCCTGTTAATGTACAGTACCAGGAAAAAGGAAAAAAAAAAAGATAATTTGATTATGTTTGACTGAAGCGATAACTGTTTGCAGGGGGTGTCAGAAAAAACAAATAACTGTAATTGCTGAATTATACACCTTTGTAATGGCTCCCATTTATTTCTTGGCTGCGTGATAAACATGCCATCACCTTTCTCACCACGGGAATGGGGCATTTTTCCAGTGCTGGGCTGGCTGTGGGATGGAGAGCTGCCAGGGAGGGACCCCAGGGTGGGATTCCCCTCCATCCTCTTCCCCACACTCACTCACCCCTCAGCCTTTGGGCCTTGAAAAGATCAAGCTCCACATTTTTTTTTAATAAAAGCTTTCATGTTGTATAAGGGACATTATCAATAAATAATAAATAATAAATAATAGCATGCATTCTTGTTTATAGGCTCAGCTTTAAAACAATGCCTGGCACTTTGTGAACAAATACACAGGGTTTGAAAACCTCTGTCATTTCTTAGTCCTCTCTTATCCTGCATTAACAACATCCCTGCTCCAGGAACACCGAGGATGGGGCTCAGACATCTGTTGCACTGACACTGGAATAAAGAGTCAGGATTTTCCAGCTGCAGCACAAAAGAAAACAGAGCTGGGCACAGAGGGTAAAGCTGAGCAGAGCGTGTGGGAATTCAGAATCCTTTATAGAGCAATTTGGGACTCATGCACAGCTCTATTTGTTTTTTAAATGGAATTCAAGCGATAAATGATATAAAATAAACACATATGATAAAAGGAAAAATATTATTTGGAAAGTCACTGTGCCAGTTACAAGGGAAACTGTACAAAAACTTAGGATACTGGGAAAAATTCAAGGAAGCTGCAGAGCTGAGGCAGACAGCTGGTCAGGTATGCCTTAACCCTCAGATTAATTGATTGTGCAGAAGAGGGATGCTGAAATACCTCCAAGCTTTGCAATCCAGGCTGCCTTGGGAAGCCTATTTAAAACTATAAGCTGTGATTAAAAAGATTGTTTGAATGGAAATCCCTGAAAAGACAATATAAAGGCAAAAACCCTCATTATAAGAACATTGTGTGTTCATATGGATGCTAATATTTTACTCCACATACAACCAAGCTCCAGGACAATCCATCATAAAGCTGTGCTGGAAATGCTGTTTGCCAACACGGAGCAGGGGCTGGTTTTAATAAAGGATGTAATACGTGACATGTTAACAGGGAGTCATTTGTGCACCATGTATTGGTTACTCCTGTCCTGTCATTTTGAATTATGTCTCAATATATCTCACTTGCTAAAGGAACCAACTACCAGCAAACAAAAAGTTTCTATGATCCGGGAAAAACTACAAAAAATTATTCAGATAAGGAATTCCAAAAGACTTTTCTTTGCACCATAACATATATTCAACTTAGGCATAGAGTTGCAGTGCTAAACAGAAAATCCTCGATGTTCCTGTTCCCCTTTCCCACCTCCTCCCACCCCAGCAGCGAAATCTCACCCTCATCTCATGGACTTTAAGTTTAAATTTCTGTTTGGTGAATAATCCCTGTGTTTATTTTCTACCCCACTGTAGCTGTTTGTGCAGTCAGGGAGGGTTTGAAGAGCACAGGAACATTTGGAATTGCAGTTTAAATTCTGCAGCGTCCCTGCTGCAGGAAATCTCCCTGACACCTCCTAATTATTTTGGACTTTTTTTTTTTTTTTTTTTAATTTAACAATGGCAAGCTACAGAAGAAATGGGGAACTTGAGGAATTTATCTGAGATCAGCAGTTATTTGTGAATTTTGTCTGTCAGGGAGATCATCAGTATTTATGCCACAAACTCCTAAAAAATGATCCCTTTAATAATTCTGGAGACAAATTCTGAGCAACAGCTTCACTCACAGGGGTGTTGAGAGAGTTCAGTGTGTAGTTTGTGTCACCAAGATAAATTCAGCAGCCTCGTGGCAAATATAATCTTAAACTGTTTTTGAAAGCAAAACTAAAGGAGCAAGGAGGTAATTTGGAAGTGAAAGCTGGTAGTGCAGGAGCTAATAATTAACTGCTGTACAAAGGTGATCTGGATCAACTCATCTGTAAATCCTGGAACTTTTAGTAAGAGTTGTTATAAATGACAAATGGTGCCAAACTTCAGATACCTTCTTCTTGATAACCTCAGCAATTACCACCTGACATAAATTCTGGGCTGATATCTTTAATTTAGCATGGAATTTAGCACTAGGTACATCATTAGCTTTGTAAGTTTTCTCCAAGTTAATTAGCCATTAGTGAGAACAAATAAGTACAGCCAACTAATAATAAACATAAGTATGTGCATTTCTATGTTATGCTTATATAGACATTATTTATATAAACATTCTTGCAGTAGTTCATCTTTGGGGAACAGGGGAAGATCATAAATAAGGAAAATCTTGCTCCAAAATCCTCAGGTTTCACTGCAGAGGTGAACCATTAACGATTTGTTGGTACCCTGGATTATATTGTCCAATAGGCACAGTGTCAAAGCTGGGGACTTTCACAGATGGGTTGGAATAATCTGATAAAGAAAAATACAGAAAATGTGAACTTGGTAGTTCTGATAACTCAGATCTCAGCAGCTACAGGAGATTGATCTGTAAAATCCAGATTGCTATCTTAGCATTGGCTGCTGCTATAAATTAGAGATTTTTCAAATACTAGCTAGCAAGAGCAGCTGATATTTCTCACAACTGCTTTACTGATCACTATTTGCTGAAACTTCATAGATGGAAAACTTCCTGATTTTTTTCTTCTACCCTGAAAGAATTAGAGGGAAAAAAGTTTATTTTGCTCCCTGTGTTTGCTGAGCACTGCCTGATGAATTATCTCAGAGCCATATTTTCTTTTTTTACCCAAGGGTGAGGTTTGGAGGGGTTTTATTACTTATTTAAATTTGCATTGCTGTTATCAGTTGAACTTCTGACTACTTTTACAACTAAGATAAGCCCCTCCATATCTTCCTCTGAGTCTGCTCCCTGTTAACAATTTCCCTAAAGTAAAAATATGGGGGATTTCAAAGGGGAAGGGGGGAGAAGGGAAAAAATAGTTTGGAAAACTGCAGAAGTAGCTGACAGTGCACACAGCAAATCCTGAGAGGAGAATTTACCTACAGACCATCACTGCCTGCCATGACTGCATTAAACCAGGACATGATTTATCTAATTCTTCTCAAAAGAAGGGATCCACACACCTTTTAAATCCCTCTTTCTCTTTATTTTGGGTTGAATTAACCTTCCTTGTCAGTAGTGAACATCTCTGTTGGAGATACAGGGAAAACACCTGAATTTAACAACCCACTCAGCTTCTCCAAATTGAACAGAGGTGTTAGAGCAGAGAAAGTAGGAGACAGTGTTTCCTCTGGGGCTTCTCTGCTCCCCTTCTGCACTAAAAATCAAAGGAGAAATAAACCAGTTTTTTTTATTTTTATCAGAATTTGGATGGAGCAGGACAGTGAAGGGATGTGACCCTCATCCCCAACAGCCAGCACCAGGAACTGCAGCCAGCCACAGACACATTTATATTTTATGCCATTTTAAGCCTGGCCTCTCATGTATTTTTGCACTCCAACATCTGATTTCCCAGCACATGACATCAGCAAGAAGTGGAATAGATAAGTATCTTCCACCAAAACATAGTTCAGTGACCTAAATTACATATTCAGCAATGGGAACGCTGTGAGTCCTAAATCTCCCAACCATCTCTCTGGGATCAAAAGCAGTTTCTGCTACAGCAGCACTTTTGGGATGAGGAGTGATCCCTTCCTGAACTCAGCCTCCCCTCTCTGCTTCCCAAGATCAGCCATAGCAGCATAATGGGAAAGGCAGTGCAGATACAAATAAATTAAACAGAATCCATTAATTAACAGGCAAACTTTGGATGTTTTATTGTGCAGGAGTAATGCAAACATCAGGGCATTATGTTCCTTCTCTGGGCTGGTTCCTTTAGAACTGTAATTAAATCATAAAACACACTTTTGAATATGTATTAATGTATAAATTCACTCCTGATTCATCTGAACCTATACTGCTCACTTCAAAATGCGCAGCATATTATTACAGTTAATCACTTAATTATTAGCTAGAGTTGGGCTTTTCTCCTTTCAGATCTGAAGATGTAATGCACTAAAAATAACATTTTCAGTGGACATGAAAGACAAGCTCCTGGCCTCCACTGATGCCTCTGATATTAAGATACTGAATCCATCCACCAGGATTTTGGAAATATTTAATTCTGTCCCAGCCAAGTCAGTTGGTTTCTCGTTTTTGCAGGTACAGGAGGGGGTTTGGGGTTGTGTTGTTTAATTCCCCCTGCCCTGGTGAAGGGCTTGGAGGATGTCCCAGGACAAAAGGCTCCAGACTGATCAAAGGGGGATTTTCCAGCTCAGATTTGCAGTTTTTGGGCCACCAGGTGAATAAAACAGACCAAGGAATGTTGGTGACTGCCAGCCTTAAGTCACAGACTGATGCTCTACCTGCAGACTCAGGGCAGAAGGAAAGGAAAGTTTCCTGGACAAGGAAACTGGATGGAGTAAATTTGGGTTTATTTTAATTTTAGAGCATATTTGTTTTTAAGGTCTTCCTGTGTCTCAGTCTCATTGGTTTCATCTTACAGGAAATACTTGGTCAATTGGGAAGTCTCCCATATTTTCCCTCAGCCCTGAAGCCCAAATTCTCTCCCCTCCTCTCCCCATCCAAATCTGTGGTAATTAATTACACAGTTAAAGCCTCAACTGCTCTTCCTCTGCTGGAGCCAGGCAGTGATTCCCACTACCCAGGGCTGCTCCCAGACACCACTTCAGTGCCAGCAGCTCCAACCCATTCTTGGCTGGGAATTGCTTTGCCAGGGGAAGCTCTGCAGCATCCCATCCTCCCTGCCAAAGTAATTGGGGCCAGGCAGGGAGTACCCAGCACTCAGAAACCTGGGACTGCACATGCCACTGCAAAGAGAAAATAAAGTGCTGCAGCCATTAGTGAGTTGTCATTAATTGTTCTCCTGGTGAATGAATGGATGAATGAGGAATCTTGGAGGGAAGAATTCCCATCTTCTCCCAGAAATAATTATTGCTGCCAGCCTGACAAGACATCTCGAACCAGGAAATCCACACAGAAGGGAACAAATCCCTGGTTTATTTTGAGTGTTGTTTAGGCTTGGATGGCACTTCAAGCATGTGCTGGGGGTTCAGTGGGAGCTGCCAGGAGTTTTATTCCCTGGCAATTGCTTCTCATGCACAGCTCTTCTGACACAGGATAAACAATTGAATAAAGACTCTTCTGCATTATAAAAAGCCCAATTCTCAGCTCTGACAGCCCTCAGATCCCTCCCAACTCCCTGTCCAGCTCAAAACAATCTCAAACTGAACGAGATACAGCAAAATAAGCAGGAATCCCTTACACAGCAGTTTAACTTTTATAACCAACCACAGTTCCCCCTCCTCAGTTTAACACAGAAGGATTTGTAACCTTCACTTCAGGGACAAGACAAAGCCTTTTTTTGGGTTGGGAGAACCCTTCTCCCAAAGATTTGCAATTATTGTGGTTTATTGGATGGGAATGGTCCAACTTTTGAAAATTTTCTTGGAAGACATTAATTAGCACAAAGATCTACATGTGACACTCCCTCTGCTTTTTGCTCCAACAATCAGGAAACACCAACTGCTGATAAATGCTAAAAATACTGTAAAAACTGGGAAAAGACCTCTCCTTGCCCAAATATTTCACATTAAAAAACCAAACAGGAGGTGGAACCAATGGGTCAAAAGTGTAAAAATTTCCCCCTCTCAGCATCTGCTTGAGCAAAGGCTGGGCTGAGCAAGCAGAGAGATGATGTTTTATTATTTGTGGGCTGCTGTAAGTGGTGTTGCAGGGAGCTGCAGGCCCAGGAAGGGCATCCAGCATCCCTGTGAAGGACGTGTGTTTACAGCTATATTGAATATTGATCTATGCATACTCCACTGGCAATAAACTTCTTAATATGTACTTGAAAATCCCAACTCATACATCCTCCCCCTGAAGGCTCAAGGGCAGGGGGAGGTCTGATTGCTCTGTGGAAGTGACATTTCTTGGTGTGTCTGCTGAAGGAGTTAAACAGGGCGTGATACACGATCTGCCCTGAGGAGGGGAAAGCCAAGAGCAATCCTGCAGGTTGGCAAAACCCACAATAGGAACTATTGTGCATTGCTGGGATTTTAAATGGATGCACAGATTATTCTTTTTAAATGCAGCACTTATTCTGCAAACCTTTTAACAACTACTGTGAGAGAAATAATTTTTTTAAAAGAAACGACAAAAAAAAAATGAAGTGTTTTGACTTGCAAGTGCATGAAGACCCCACCACAGTTTGGTATTGATGTACAGGAAGCTTAAAGCAAATCCAGGATCTTTAACACCAGCTCTGCCACTCCAGCTCAGAAGTTGCTGCATAACCAACTCCTCCTGCCTTTCCTTGGCCCTGGGAATCAGCACCAATAAATGTCAGGAGCAGGACTGACCAGCTTCCATCTCTTATCAAAGGGCAGTGGATGTGGTGCCTCAGGTGTCACTTTGGTGGGATTTTTCATCAAGAATACTAAATTATTTAAAGTCCTTTGCACGTGCCTTTTACTGCAGGGGGTTTTACACCTGAAAAGGTTGGAGGTATCAAAGACTTGCAGGTAAATTCAGACATTTGTTTCCATGCTGACAAACTCCAATCTCTTTTTTCATTCTTATCCAGTAAAAGAAAGGGGCAAAAACGTTATTTTCTTTCCAGTCCCTACTACAGCATCACTTGTAACTTCATAACAATTGCATAAAACCAAAAGTATCACCCCAAGTACAGACTATCTAGAAAAAAATCCTTAATTTATTGAATTGCTTCTTTTTCCATGTGGATCTTCCAGGATCCAACTGCACACACACAGAAACTCTTGCTGACTTGCATCTTAAATTTATCATCACTCTCTTAACCACCACTTTATCACTAAGTTGTCACAAAATTAATTCCTATTAGTTTCCCAAAACTGCTGTAGAAGTTGGGTCTGGGTGGAGCTGAGTCTCTCCTCTGGCAGTGCCCTGTCCTGTTCTCTTCCCAACCAAATCCAGCTCTTGCTCCCTGTGCTGCCCCTTTCCTTTCCCCCAAACCAAACCAGATTCCAGCACCACAGACCAGGAGCTGAAAAACCTCCCCAAGCCAGATTTAGCATGAGAGGTGCAACCTCCAAACCAATTTCCAAACTTCTGGTGATTTTTGAAGAAAAAATGGAAATAGTGAGAAGCCAACAGGAATTCTGACACATCCAGAGTGAATCCTGCAGGCTGATTAAAGTTTTTGATTAAAAATTTCTTCCACCACCTCTCCTAAATATTGGAGATAAATATCTCCTAAATATGCAGCTAAATATTATTGGGAGTTTGCTTCATCTTTCTTAATCATTTCCTAGAACATTTCCCCCTGATAAGAGTTAAATCCAAGCTCCAAGCAGTAGAATTTGGATGCCTTGGTCCATCATTTGTGGTCAGCATCCTACAAGTCATGGAAATAGCACATGAAGATGAGCTGGGACATCCCCAGGAACCACAGGGGATGCTTTGATATCCATGGGCATTAACTTTGACAAAGTTAACATTCCCAGCCTTCCCCAATTTTTATGCTTTCAGAGCTTTTTTTCCCTGCCTTTGACACAATTCCCAAGTAGGTTTGTTGGTGTTTGGGCTCGTGGGCAGTCACACCTGACACAGCCTGGCACAGCCACAGCAGAGATTGAAGCTTTTGAAGCACAACGTCAAAAACACGACTTTGGAGGGAGCAGAATTCATTCCTGGGAGTCACACCCTCCTGCCTTTTCTGAGAAACTGCGACAGCATGAGCAAACAAATCTGGGAAAAGCATGGAGAAAAACAGGATGCCTAATTCCTGCCTTAAAGCACCGTGTTCAGGTTGAGGTCAGCTCCAATGGCAGAACACGATGATGGAACAAGTTGACCTTCTCTGGCATAGACATGATTTCTCAAGCAAATTAACCTTTTTCTCACCTACAGACAGAACAACAAAAACAAAACAAACAACCCATAAATCAACCAGTAAACCTGTTATTTTAGAAAAGACAGAGTAGTGAAGTAAATTCTTCCAAAATGCCCTTACATCATTCATAGAGACAGAAAAACAATTACAAAGCAAATCAGATCCTTTCTTTAATTGATTGCACTCAAGTTCTTTCCTCAAGTAGAAATGTTGCCAAAAAAAAAAAAAAAAAAATCAACGAGTATTTCAATTCCAGGCATCAGTGAAAACATAACTGCCTCTGGATTGCTTTCCAGCAGTTTATACACTACATGAAAGATTAAAACAGTCCCTGTTAATCCCTTCCAAAAATGAAATGTTGCCTTGGATTATTACACAAACATAAGAGATCATTAAAAACGCAACATGGAGTTTTGGAGAGGGTGTGGAGGGTGTTTGGTTTTTGCTATTTTGGAGTTTAAAACTTTTCTCTTTTAGCAATGAGTAATAGAAGAGTTAGAGGAAAGCAGTAGGTTAAAAAAAACCAAAAAACAAAAACCAAAAAACCCAAAAAACAAAAAAAACCCCACCAAACAACAACAACAAAAAAAAACCCAACCAAACCCCTCTTGTCACACCCACCACCAACCCTGGCCATGCCCTACTGACAGAGCTTCTGCAGGAGCTGGAGTCATCCTATTCCCCAGTGGTGACAGCTCTGGAACCCAGGCAGACCCAGGCTAAATGAAGCAAAACCAAATTAAAGCCCTGGGAAACCTGTTTTTTCCACATCTAGCACTAACAGCAAGGTCAATCCATGCTGATGAGGAGTCCTGCACTTGTGCAGTTATTAATGATGTATTAATTCAAAGTTTTTGCCCCTAAAGCTTTAGTTTGGTGAGTTCAGGTCCAACTTTCAGCTGTCACTGTCCCAGCACCTCAGTCCAAACACCATTGAAAATATCCCCACACATTCCCTGAAAAAATGTCATACTTGGACCTGTACAGTGCTCCTCTGCTCCTGCTGCAGATTTTCTGTGAAAATCCTTCAGTCCTTACTGCAAACTGCCCCTGTCACAGCAGCTGCCCTGTGCTGGAGAGGCACAAAGATGGATTGCCCTGATTTTGGAGCTTTAACCCTGCAGTGCCACCACTGTCACCTTCCAGGAGTGCCAGGGCTCAGCAATGGGCAAGAAAGAAAATGGACTGAAGTCAGGATTCTTCATCATTTGAGATTCCAGGAGTGCAAAGTGTTCCAGCAGCTTGCATCCCCAACTGAGGGTGCTCCTCTGGGAGCTGACATTCCCATCCCTCTGGTTCTGGTGCCCAGAAAAGCAGCCCCTGAGAAAAACCAGCTCTTCCCCTCATGGCCCTTCACTGCAAGTCCAAACTCTTACCATGATCTGTCCAATCTCTTCCCATAACTTGCTCAAGAACTTGTTTTCATTTACTATCCCCTCTTTTCTCCAGGTAGAGCTCCTGGCCCCTTGCCTCACACCAAACCTTTCCAACTCTCTTGGCCTCTGCCTTGAATTTCTTGCTCTCATCTTCCAAATTGAACAAGGCAGGGATGTGGATTGAAATCCTATTGAATCACCTGATACAAAGAGGTTTAATGCAGAGTGCAGCCAAACCCAGAAATATTTTTACAGTGCAGCTCTCAGGGCACTTTGGCCAAGCTGGGGGTTGAACTAATGACTGAACAAATTCCCAAGCAAAAGCCACCAGAAATTGCTAATCCTTCTCCTGGAGAAAGTTTATCATGCTGGGGTTAGGTTACAGCCATGGCAGAGAGACCAGATAAATCCTTTTAAATTATATTCCACTAAATGATTATCCATTAAGTGGAAGAGGTATCTTCTGCACTAAAAGCTTTGCTACTCAATAGAACTAATGACAAATTAAAGCTGACCGTGTAAATAAGCAAGATGGGAGCTGATCTGATTTTGCACTTTACTGAAAAAAGTGACAGATTAATCAATTCAAATTCACTCCAGAAATATTTATTGTAAGACCCAACAGTTACAATTAGAGCTTTCTCCCCCTCCAAACAATTATTTGTGAAGAATATTTTCCCAGTTTGAATGGAAAGCACAGGTTCTGATTGCAAGTTTCTATTTGAGATTAAATACCAAATAAATAAAAAGAGATTTAAGTTGTTTTCACTTAGCACAAGGAAAATTCCTTCTTATTTTTGTCAGCTGCCTTTCTGGGAAAAAAGGCAGTAGGTGGGAGACAGAAAAAGCAATGAAGGTAAAGACATGTTTTTATGATGCACTTTATAAAAATTTAACTACACCTAGGTATCTCTTTTACTGTGCTTGAAAGAATTTCTGAAAAGCACTTGGCGTTTCAATTTTATTTTCCAAAATACATGCACTCAATTTATGATAAACAAATGTATGTGATCATTCAACAGAGAGAAAAGAAAGAACATTTCATGATAAAAAGCTTAATAAGCCATGACATTGATGAGGTCAATTAAAGTCAGTTTTAAATGGTTTAATTACATACAATATAAGAACTAGATAAAGATATGGAAGAACAAGACAAACACACTCAAAGTTTCCACCCTGATAGAATTTTATAAGCATTGGGAATTTATGTGGATATGAAGAAGTGCTTTTAATGGGAATAACCTTCAGGAGTTTCCTGAGAAGAGTTTTACAGAAAAAGTCTGGAGAAGTCCAGGGCTCACCCAGAGTGTTTCAAACCTTCTGCTGATTAAATGAAGATTTTTGCTTAGCAATCCAAGTTGGTTCTTTCAAAGGAAATTTATGGAAGTATCAGAACTGCAGCTCTTGAGACCCACGTTCCAGTTTCTCAGAATCAGGAGATGTTGAAATGCTCAGCTGAGCCCAGGTCAGGGGAAAGACAAATCTGGAGAGGGAGAGGATCTGAGCAACACCTGGGGATGGCAAAAATTATTTCTTTATCATGCAGAGTGCTCCACCACGTATTTTCTCCACCATCTGAAGCATGTCTGGGAAGAAGGTGGCTTTTTGTAAAGAATAATTCCTGAGCAAGGCTCCTGCAGAAATTTTGAGTGGATGTGGGTGTGGGGGAGACTCTGGGCTCAGCCCTTAAGGATTTCACCAGGATTAATGTTCAACCAGAAGTTAGAAAACAAGCAGATTAGATTTTAGCAGAGCTAAGTTGGGAGAGTAAGTGCAGGGTGAAATTCAACATGATAAAGCTGGGGAGAGAAAGGACACAGAGGAAATAGAAAGTGTTCAAAGATAAATTAATGTACGCCCGGGGGTTGTGTGTGCCACCTCCCAGTAATTGCACAGGGAATGTTCAAGTTGTTTTTTCCAATTTTTTTTCTTCCTGTAGAGCCAGTGTGAAGGAACATCAAAATGTAAAAGTAATCAACAGTGGAAGAAAAGGCAGACACGAGTTATAAAACATCAAATACAGAGCAGGGTTGGAACAATTGCATAATGAAGTTGAGAGCATAAAAAGCGATAAGAAAAGCAAAGGCAGCAAATGAAAAGAAACTTTACAGGGAGGTAAAATAAAATTAGAACAGTTTTCAGGTCCAGGGAGGAAACAAGAGGCTGGAAAAGCAGCCCAGGTATCTGCCAGAGTCAGGACAAGGTGTTCCCAAAGAAGTGACAGTGCTAAAAATCTAAAATATTGTTCTGTGATTTGGAAAGTAACTAAAATTTAAACCATCTCACAAAAGGCAGCATGGAAGAAATAAATCCCAAAGAGTTTTCTGTCCTTAGAACCTCCCCAGGCAGGTTGAAGGGGGTTCCTGGGCAAGCACCAGAACAAGCTGAGCTGGTCCAGAGGCTCAGGGGACAGGAAAACACAACCCATGGACAAGGACAAGGACTGCCAGTCTGGGTGAGCCCAGGAAGGACACAAATATCACCAATTCCTGAAGAAAGAAGCTGGAGTTTGGCTGCCTTGACAATTTGCAATCCCAACTGGAAGGAGCAGAGTTTGCTCTTCACTCTGAAGTCACCAAGTTCCTCCCTCATGGGAGACTTTCGAGTTCCTGAATTAATTTATGGGATCTCCCAGGCCTGGGACACCTTTCCTGTGTCCCAAGGATGCAATAATGTCACACTGGCCATATTTTCCTGCTCAGGCCATCCCAAGGCAGAGCTTCCCAAGGACAAGGGGGATTTACACAAGTTCTACCCCAAATCAGCCAAGGGCTCCTCTTCTGCAGCCCCACATCAAAGGGGACCTGAGCTGCACCCCAGTCCCATTGGGGATGAGGGTGTCTTGTGTGTTCTGCTGATAACAGAACATCCTTTGGATCTATTTTCAGCACCAGAGCCTGAGGGACACATTCTCCCTGGATTTAAGATGCTGTTCCCACCTTTCATTCATGTAATCTGTTAAAGTGAGAGTTCACACTGAAATCCTCCCCAGAAGCAGGGGCTGAGTCATGGGGACTAAAACACCAATGACAGATTCAGAAGCCAACCAGGGACAAACGTTTCACCCAAGCTCCCTCCACAGATCAACCTTTCTGCCCATCTAAAACAAGTTTTAGTGGGTTTATGCTTTTCTTGGGTAGTTAAATCACCATCAGGAGATGGACAGCAGAAATAGGACAGAAGTGATTTTATAGAATCCCAGGATGGTTTGGGTGGGAAGGACCTTAAAGTTCATCCCATCCCATCCCCTGCCAAGGGCAGGGACACTTCCCACTGTCCCAGGTTGCTCCAAGCCCTGTCCAACCTGGCCTTGGACATTTCCAGGAACAGCCACAGCTTCTTTCTGTTCACTGTGTTAATTATTTGACTTAGAGGAGGTGTTCAGCCTCTCCTGCTCATAGGTACAATTTTTTTTTCCTATTGGGGCACAAGGGCAGTTTAGTGGGTTTACATTTTATGTGTCCAATAAGCACAGGAGCCCCAGATGTGATTCAAACAGTGCTCAAGGCAGCTCTGAATATCCCCATCCCTCTCTCTCTCTGCAGGCCCAGTGCCAGGCATTGCAGGAAGGGATGCTGAACTAATTCCAGCACTTATTCCCAAGTACAGCATCTGCTCCATGGTTCTGCCACCAGGAATTAGCAGGACACCAAACTAACCACAACTTGTGTTTCTCAAGTTGTCTCTGTTGCACTCTGAGCCTTAAGGTCTTCTTAAAAATTAGAGAAACACCATTCAGTGTGTTGGTTTTAAAGTATTTCAATGGCTACAGAGAACCAGGACGCAGCTGCAGATATTTTTTGCCATATTCCTATTTCTTTGAAGCTGTAAATAAACAGCAGCTCGTATGATTTCCCAAAGGAAGAAAAAAATAGAAGAAACTACCTGGTCCAAGAATTCTGCATCTGCCTTTCTGCTACCACTAGAGGGAGAAGCCTATTCCCTGGATCTCATGGTTTCCAGGCTGTTTTTTGGAATAGAATCAGAATTATTTCCATTACAGGGAAAGATGTTTGTCCCTCTGTGATAAGCAGGGATAAGGCAAAGGGAGAACCTCTAAAATGAAGTGGGATAAACATTTCCTCCCCCCACTCTCAAATAAACTCCAATTACAATCCTCAAACCTTGTGAATTTAAACACTGCTGCAATTGTTCTTCTTTGTTGGAATACAAATCCTTCCACTGTGTTTACTCCCGTTGCATCCAGGGCAGAGGAGGCCAAACAGGAAGAAAGGAGAATACTGCGTTCCTATCAATATAGGAACAAAGGATGTTTTCTAGTGCCTTGAACTAATTCTGATTGAAAAACCATAAAATTAGCTGTAAGGAACAGTGGAAATTCATTGTGGGCAGGAAAAGATCCTGAAGTAGCATTGAAATAAACTAAAAATCCTACAGTTCTGGATTTGCATTTCTCTGTCTTGCTCTAATTCAACTTAAAGAATCATACTGATGAATATTTTTTGTATCACTATATTTTAATTATTTGAACTAATAATGATTGCTTTGGATAAGTGCTGAGAGGTCATTTCACTGCTATGGAAGATATTGCAAAACTGCCTCAAATGTGGCTACAAAAAACCATTAGCACCTTCCCTAAATATGAAATTTCTCAAGTATGCAGAAATGAGCTTTCAAACACGGGCTGCTGGTGGCCAACAATGTGCAACCAGACACAGAACCTGACAGACTTAGAGGGTTAAAAAGTCATTTTTCCAGACAGTGAGGCACTCTGCAGGATTTGGCCACATCTCCTCTGGGATACTCGTTGTCCTTGTTCTCTCCAGAAGAGAACACCAACCTGGTCCTTGAGGTCATCAAGGATGAAACTTTGCCAGTCCTAGACTTAAACTGCTGATGCAAACATCACCATATTCCTAGGATAATCCCAAAGGATTCCTTCCTGTCCTTTAAAGGGTCTGAAAAGTGGATAAACTCACCTTGATATGAAAACCTCATGGTTCAGCTGTCCCAACCTCCTGCTGCAGTGGCCAAGGTTAGCAAGTTATCCCTCCCACAACCCCTGTATATCCCAAATACATAAAAGCATCCTGCCTATGGTTTTGGCTGGAAGAATGCCAGTTCCCACCTGCTCTTTTGTCACTGTCCTACAGCCTGGACACGATTTTCTTGGATATTGTTCCTCACCAACACACTCAGCCTAAATTCTGCCTCTTCTTACCACGCACTAAGCAGGAAAATGAGTTATTCCAGATGTAATTCCAACTCTCTGACAATTAATAATGAAATTTTTAAAAAGCAAGATGAGCAAAGGAGCAGAAGGCTCCCAGGCTCAGTGTAGGGGCTGCCCCTGAGCCTTGGAGAGAAGCACATCCTCTCTCATCAGCCAAAAACCTGGGGAGCCAAAGCATCAACTACAACAAGCTTTTCTTTTCCTGGTGCTTTACTTGATGTTTTTTCAGACCAGCTGCAGTACTTCCCTCACTGAATGGGAGGTCACTTCAGCACTGTTTCTGTAAAAGAGGCTGGAATCTCAAATTGGTGTTAAAAGTTCAAACTCATGACCCATCACATCTACAGTATTTTGTTGTCATTGTTGGGAGAGTGACAGGGTTTGGGATTTAAAAACTGCAGCTATATTTGTGTGATCCAAGTGATTTTCCTCTCCTGTGATGATTTCATAGCAGAAAGCTTAAGACAACATTCCAGATTTTCCACCCTTTGGTGTGCATGTGTCTATGTACATGCACACATAGATAGAAAATAGAAAACATTCCCCAGTGAGTTTTCCTTTCTGAAAAGATTTTCACCAGCCTTGCAGAGTAACAGCATATGCAATATGTGTGTCACTCAAACATTTCCCTCAACTGCAAAGTTTGTGTCAAAATCTGTTCTGAAACAACTCCACAACGTGCACTTCACATAACCCTGAGCTGCAGGTTAGGCTCCACTTTAAGTATGAAATATTCAGTGAGCTCATAATAGCTAAATCACTCCATTGTCATCCCAGCACTGAGCCAGGTTGGCAGAGCTCACGCTCCATGATGTCACCATTTATACCTTGCTGCAGCTGCCAGCAGGGCCCAGTTTGCATAAATTAGCTTTGATCGATGAAAAGTGTTAACATCTTTTAGTTTTACCTTGGAGCACACTCAGAACGATCCTTTTTAGTGTTTTAAAGATGCATATGGGTGGCTTAAGTGCCAGGTTAGAATATATTGCAGTGCCAGCCACAGGAGTGTGCTCAGGGCAGTGGAAGTTGGAGGGACTGGGGACAACAAACACCTCTGGCCATCAGCAACACCTTGATAACATCCAAAAAACCACCTTCCAATCTGCAGGATGGAAAGACTTCCCAAGGCAGCCCTGAAATAGCAAGGACAGCTGTAGGATGGATTTCACCATCTCTCCACACATTAAACCCCATCCCACTTTGCATCAACTCCCACTGAAATAAATAACTCAAGAACCACGCAACATAAATAACAGCAGAATGGTTTTGGGGGGGGAATCATCTCTCCATCTTCTAAAAATAGCTTCCTTTTGGCTACGCTGCTCCTTTATGTCTTTCCTTGAGAAAGCAGGATGAACAGAATACTGATTGGGATTCACTGGCAGAGGCAGCCTCAGGAGCTGCATTAGAGGCACATTTCTCCCCCAGTCTGTTGGTTTTCAGAAGGAGAGGGTATTTCCATCTCCTTTTTCCCAAGGTTGGCCCTGTGGCTGCTCATTCCCTGCTCCTCTTCGGATGTGCCATGGGCTGGGTGAGATTCTGAGCTCCCAAATCCAGCACAGCCCCAAAGCTCCCTCTGGGCTTGCATGGAACTCTCAGGAGGACCCAGGAGTGGAAAAGCAGGGTTATCCACCCACCCAGCCTTCCACAGCCCTTATCAATTCTTACATTCACAAATGGAGTGGTTAAACCCTGACATGGGTTAAGCTGAGGACTTCCATCCTTGCTCTCTTCCTTTTCGGAATCCTGATGGATCAAGGGAAATCTTCACATCAGCAAGTTTAAGCTTGGTCACACTGAGTTCACACAAACCATGGAATCACAGGATGGTTTGGGCTGGAAGGGATCTTAAATACCGACTAATCCACCCCTGCCATGGCAGGGACACCTTTCACTATCCCAGGCTGCTCCAAGCCCCATCCAGCCTGGCATTGGACACTTCCAGGGATCCAGGGGCAGCCACTGCTACTCCACTGCTCAAAAAGCTTTACCCCTAAGCAGAAGAGATTGTAAAGAAGTTTTTCATTTTTCTATTTTTTGCTATGTACCCGATCCCAAAGGTATTTGGAAGGAGAAATCTCCTCCCTCCCTGGGCTGAAGCCACAGAGACCTGGGATGCTGTTGGGACTTCACCCAGAGGCTGGGAGCTGATGGAAGGTTTGTTTTCCATCCAACCCCTCAAGCTCCTCTGGGGGAAGAGCTTGGGCACCCAAAATTCTTTCTTTTCCCACACTGCCATGTTTTTTAAATTCCCTGTAACGCATTGAAATGGAGAATACCTGTGCTGGTGGTGCCTGAGCTTTAGAGGCTGAGGGGAGCGACAGGAGTCAAACCCACAGAGCCAAATAAATGGAGAAGAGGTCGAATCAAAGCCTGTCCCCCATCCAAGGTTTATTTCGGGACCCCTTCTCAGCAGCACGAGGGGAGCCCCAGCCCTTTCAGAAACAAGCTGTTCCTGCTATTGCTGGCTTGGGACAAAAAGCACACTGCTGCTAACCTCTTACATAAAGTGAGCAGGCAAACAGCTGAATTGCTGACCCTGCGTGGCCTTTTCCCCAGGATTTGTGGGTTTGCACAAAGAAGCCAACATTTTACATGCAGCCCTTGATGGAGTTTGGAATTGTGCAGGAACCCTGTTTGGAGTGCACACTCTTAACCCAATTGTTTGTGTACAATGTTCCTCCACTCTGATGCCAAACACTGGAGGTCTCTGGGTTATTTTTTCTATTTTTATTTTATTTTTTTTAAAGCTGCTTGGTCATACACGACTTGGAGTGCCTGGATATACCTCCACTGCCATTAGTATTGCAATATAATACAAGTCTGCTGTCAGGCATGATTTTTGTCCTAGAATCTATTCTTTCTTACAGCTGAGCACTCAGAGCTCGCTAGATATGAGCTCCAAAATTATTAAACACTTCTTGGCTCTGAGTTTTCTGTGCAGGCAGAGATATATATCAGGTTTATTTTGTGAGTGGGAGATACTTAGCAAGAGCAGTTGACTCAGTCTGCGTTTTGAGTAAACAATTCTCTTCATCTTTACATGCAAATTGATTGATTTAAGGTTTTTGGAAGCTTTTGTCAATTGCTAACAGATATAAAACATTCATAAGGAAGTGCCACTTCCCTTTGAGTGGGGGAAAAAACCAGGCACGAGGTGCCAGTAGCTCCTTTCACTGAGGCAGAGGCTGCACTGACTTTCCCTGCCCAGCAAACCCCAGTGCCTCCAGCACTGCCCCATTAGCTCCATGAACACCACTCGAGCTCACAGGGAAAAGCCTGTGCTGCAGCTGGGCAGCTCAAGGACCACACACTCCCCCTCCCCTGTGCCCTGGTGTTTAAATCATCCCCAAGCCACCCAGCCTCACACCTCGAGGACGAGAACGTGCAAGCGATCCCAGAGCCCAACTGGAGGATTACACAAGGGGAGGATGGAACACCACAATGCCCGGATTCAGCAACAACAAAACAGCATTGAGGCATCACAGCACAAAAATCCCCTTTGTGTGTTTGATTTCCAGCCATCCCAGCTCTGAGCTGCTAAAAACTACAGGATATACCATTCCCTCCTCCCAAATCCAGCCCTGGCATTTTTGTTTTAATTCAACGACACATTAATTGTTGTGAAGGCACAAAGTATTACCTGGAATAACACTTCAAATGCAAATTAAGGGCTGTGTAAAATTATTGTAGTGCAAGAGTACCATGGTTTATTAACAGCAGATTTGCAAGGTTAATTTTCAATTATGTATTTCTTATTAGTTTTCTAGCTGTCTTGCTATTATTAAATTTAAAGAGGAAGATACTTTCAATGTGTCCAGCTTCTGTGGCGTTATTACTGATAATTATTCCTATTTTCCAATTTGTGTTACTCTCATGTCTTGCAAAATTTGTAATTAATGAGCAAATAATTATAGCAGCACTTACTAGAGCTGCTTTAGTTAAAGCTGTGTCAGCTTTTGTATTAGGATCCCCATTTTTCAAGGGTTTATAACTCAAGCATAAAAATTCACTCTGGGCAGAACCTTGTCATAAGAGCTGTCTGCTGAGCATGATTTTTTTGTTTTTAAATATTTCTAAGCAGCATTATCTTATTCTTTTTTTCTTAAAGTTATGGGTATTTAAATATACCTTCAAACTTCCAAAGGCATTAAGTTCACAGCACTCTGTTTTCCTGTGCTCCAACACCTTGGAGGTGAAGACATTTTATTTTAAGGTGAAGGCATTCACCTTTACAAGTAGGAAACAAGATACCTCAGCATCTCCAAAGCCCAGAATTGGGTTTTTAATGCCTGGTGGACATTGGATCTAGAAAACAGACTCAGAAGAGATCGTGACAATTCAGGGATGTTTGTGCTGATCCCAGCCAGTTAAAGCATTCAGGCACTGCCTCCAAAGGAGCAGCAGGGCTGGCCAGGCTCTCTGGGGTGCCCAAACCACTCAGTGCCCAAATCAGCAGCACCAAGTTCAGCTTTGGATGGGAGTTTTGGGCTGTCCCTGTTCACTGCCGCTGCTCCACACCTGGGAGCACCACAGGGATCTCTGATCTCTCCTTCAGGGGCTCGAACTGCTCAGCACCTTCTCTATGAGGTGCTCAGAAACACACAGAGACCTGGCTGGTGCCAGTTTAAAATCTAGCACAAAACCAGTGCTTCTTTGTTTTGTGTGGAAGAGGAAACCCAAAGGAAAAAGCAGCAGATCACAAACCCACAAGTTTGCTGTACACATTTGGTCACAAAATGAAATTGGAAAGTGGCAGCTCTAGAACAAACATCCTGCAAAACTGAGGCTCTGCAGGAGAGCCTGTCAGAGCTGCTTCCTCCAAGAATTCCATGTGGTCACTCCTCCATACACACTGGGCACATCCCTCCATCACTCCTGCTCTTCTGCTCCCTTTCCCCTGCAAGGAGCCTTGGAGCAGCCACCCAGCTCCTGGAGACCCACTCCCAGAAACCTGCAATCATCAGGGCTGGGAAACACCTCCAGAATCATCAAGTGACCCCTGGAATGTTTGACCTTAATACCAAGCTTAATACTGACACTGTTTGACCTTAATTCTGAGCTCAATTAAAGCAATAATAACTCAGCAAACAGTTCAGCAGTGCTGTGAAAATCATCCTCAGTGCATTTTACACCAGCTTTGAAGAGCAGGGTGGATTTAGATATTTCCAGCAGCAAACAAACAGCAAAACAATCCCAGTTTTACTGGGAGACAGAGTCATGATGAGATAAAACCAGAGAATGATGAGACCTACCTGCATCAGCCACAGCAAGTCCTGGAATGGAAGGTTTGTCCTCTTGAAAATCCAGGTTCCTTATTCCTTAAGCCTCTTCACCAGGAAAGGAGGCTGAGCCTTCTCTGCACCTTTTATTTACCCTTCTGTGACTGCCACCAGCTAAGGCTTTTCACATCCTTATTGGGGATCATTATCTCCTCATTGAGTTAATTGCTGATGAGAGGGATTCAGTTTTTAATCTGCTGGTGAATCCAGATCTGTGGCTTTGGAGCCTTTTACTCACTAAGAATCCCAATGATTGAGAGATCCCAATATCCCTCCCCCATCCTTATAGCCAAACCATATTTTATAACCCTGTACATCATTGGCAACCCCCCAACAAATAATTTGCCAACTTCCCTGTGTTACAAGAATTCTGGTATCTTTATTTTGCATTTATGCAGAGCCTCGTCCAAAAATGGCTGATAAATATGTTGTATGAATAATATAAAAAATATATTAAACCCTGCCATCTAAACCAACTGTTCCTCCTCATTTTAGGGCCCTGTTTATCTTGCAGGTAAATATTTTGCCTGTGTCATGAGTTACCCCCAGTTCAGATTAGTCTGCAAAATCAAATCTGCTGATATTCCCTGGTTTCTGATGGGCTCCCATTTTGGCTGTAACCATGGTGCTGCTGGATTTATCATGGCTGCATGGCACAATGTGTATCTCATTATTCCCTCCTGGCAGCTTTGTGTGGCTTTTATTTAGCTGTAAAAATAATTAACATTTTTTGAGCATCTGAATTAAAGATCGAATAGAACTATGACATCGAGAGCTGGAGATTTTATGCAAATTTATTTTTAAATATAAATCACATTTAGAATGCAAAATTACACAGACCATCCATCTCTTAAAGAAATTATTTATTTACTTTTTTAAGGATAATGCCTAAACATGCTATCCATATATTTGCAATGGGAATGAAAATTTGGTCAAAAATCCCAAGTGAACTTTGGGAACCCGATGGGATCAGTTGTGTGACACCAAATCTTTCCAGTTCTCCATCAGTGACCTGACATCACTCCATGTCACCAGCCTGTGTCACACTGGGATGGAATTCAGCTCTGCTGAAGTCAGTGGCAGATTCCTGGCTGGATTTACCCAGACCCTGATGCTCCAATGTCCCAAGGGACACCCAGGAAGAGCAGGGACATCACCAGCCCACCTCAAGTGCTCCTGTGCCCACACCCACCCCAGCACCTGTGCCAGGATTGTGTCACTCAAACATTCCAGAACAACATTCCTGGGAAAACCCTTACATGTAATTCCAATACTCCCAAGCATCATAAATCCAGGTGTTTTTTAGGATTTCAGAATGGAACACATTTTGCTTTTGAAAGTGGGATACAAGTGGTGAGGATTTTCTGACTACAGAGCCCCTCTGAACAAATAATGTGACAGTAGTTCCTTGGATTTCAAAACAAGCATGGATTTTGGATATAATCAGAGCTTCATCAAATTTCTTTTACAAATTTTGATAGCTTTTCTCTGCTCTAATCTCAGGTTTTCCCTTTTTCCCCTCTTTTGGGGCCAGGTTGTTTTCTCATTTTCTCCTCTAACACAAAATCTCTGCCCTGGGGAAAACAATCAGTGGTTGTTTTCTTGACTTTCCAACAAAATAATCCATGAGGTCTCAGTTTTGATGAGCAGTTTCAGCTTAACATTCCTTCTGCTTGATGGAAGTGACATCCAAACCATCTCAGAGATCTCCATGCTGCCCATCCTTCTGCCACCAGGAATTCTCCACCGAGCACTCCTATTCCCATTGCACTTTATCCCCTCAAAAAGGGGAGAATTGTTTCCTAAGGGGGAAAAAAGGCATAAAAATGTTATCTGTGAATGCACTGCTCTTTCCTTAGCTCTGCTTCTGCACTGAGGTTAAATAAAATTCTGGAGTAAAAACTAACATAGAAAATGACTTTTCCCTAAGTCAGAGCACAGGGTGTTTGCTACCCTGAGCCTCTGTAATTCATGTTTGTGATTCAAGTTTGGAAAAGACCTCCAAGATCACCCATTCCAACCTCCAACTCAATTCCACCATATCCACTAAACCAAATCACCCACATTTCTGAGCCTCTTCTCACTATTTTACCAATAAAAACATCCAGTTGCATTTTCCTGTCATTTGGGCTTGTCTAATTCCACCTTTTGAAAAACTGCAAAGGGAAGAAACTCTGGGATTACCATTGAAAAACTCACTAAATGATCCTCTAAAATTTACCACGTTAGAAACTTCCTGTCAGTGCTTTTAACCATGGCACAAAATTCCTTAAAAGACACATAATTTTTGGTTTCAGTGTAATGAAAAACTTCTAGCACAAATAAACTGGGTGTTCTGGTGGGTGAGCACTGAGGATACATTTCCAATTTTTTACATTTAGGGTGACAGAAGGAAAATACCTTTTCTAGATGATTATTACTTCATCAGGGTGCTCAGAATTTGCCAAGGTTTTGGGGGTAGGATAAAGTCCCATTCCTCAAAATCACATTAATCTGGATTTTTGGAAGACAGCAACATCTACTGTGAAGAGCAGGAAAGTCATGGCTGTGGATGCTCAGCTTTGCATCCTGGCTGGTGCTGGACCAAACACATCCAGCAGGGCATCAGGACACTGCAGAAGAGATGAAGAAATTAAAAAGAAAGGTGTAAGAATGAGAAAAGTTGTAACTAAGAAGAGCTGAGTTAACTGGAGACTGGTTTAACAAATGTAGAATCATTTTACACCTCAGGAGGGAATTGTGCTGGCACAGCCTCAGGAGCAGCTGATGTGCTGCAGTCCCACCTCAGACAATTGGATTTAAGCACGAGTTTAAGGACAAAGCTGAGCTGGGATAGTTTGTGAGATCACTATAAAAGCACAACCTCCCATTCTCCCAAACCATATGGGTTTGACTTCCCATATGGAGTGACAAAATAAAAATGTGGTCTAAAAATAGCTCTCAAAAATGCACTGGCTGAAGGCTGCTTCCTGTGCCACAATTTGATTAGCCTTGTGTTTTATTTCTTCAGCAGAGATTTCCATTTATCTCTGATTTGGAGCATGGAAAGCTGCTTTTATAGCTGTAAGCAGAGGAGAAAAAGGCATTCGGGAAACAAATATAGAGAGAGCTCTTCTGGCTTTACAGGAGCTGCAGGAACAAGGAAAATGATTTTAGAGCAGCACAAAACAAAGTGATGCAGGGAGAGGATCTCTCCTTCAATCTGCACTGAAGTTCCCTGTCAGCACCGTGCAGGGCATTACATATTCCATGCAGCTCTGGGGGAACCTAAAGGAGCCAAAAACTGTCAGAGCAGAAATCCCCCAGCACAGCCCCAAGAGTCACTCCAGCCCTGATGGATGGCATGGAGCACAAACATTCCCACTCTGCTGGAAGGTGCCTTCTCAAAAATCAGAGATTTATTTTGTTTGGGAATTTTTTTTTTCCAGGGGAAGAAAAATTCCAGCCCCTCCTCAAATGCTGTGTCAGGTGTTGGGTCATTTGCTGCAAGAGAGAATTCGAGGGGTTGGAGTGAGTCCAGGGATGGGAATGGAGCTGGGAATGGAGCTGGGAATGGAGCTGGGAATGGAGCTGGAGCACCAGGAGGGGCTGAGGGAGCTGGGAAGGGGCTCAGCCTGGAGAAAAGGGGGATCAGGGGGGACCTTGTGGCTCTGCACAACTCCCTGACAGGAGGGGCAGGGAGGGGTTCAGGCTCTGCTCCCAGGGAACAAGGAGGGAACAGCCTCAAGTTGCACCAGGGGAGGCTTAGATTGGATTTTAGAGAATCTTTCTTCATGGAAAGGGGGTAAAGCATTGGAATGGGCTGCCCAAAGCAATGATGGAGTCACCATCCCTGCAAGTGCCCAAAAAACCTGTGGCTGTGGCTCTTGGGGACATGGTTTAGTGATGAACATGGGGATGGTGCTGAGTTGACATTTGGACTTGATGACCTTGATGTTTTTTCCCTTTTTAATGATTCCATGATTCTAAATTTCAAATTCCTTCCTGTTTCAGCTGGGGCAGGGAGCAGAGCATCATCCAAGCACCTGGAGGTCTGCTGGTGACATCCAAGACCTGAAAGCCCTGGTTTGAAGGAGGAGGAGAGAAGATCAGTCTTTGTGGGAGCTCCCAGCATCGAGGAAGACCTGAGCCACTACTTGAAGACAAGGAAAATGTCCCAGCTGGGCTCCTCAGGGATTACTTCCCCCATGCTGGAGAACCCAGGCTCCAGTGAGGTATTTCTCATTACTTGTGTCTTTTGCCAAAATAAGTAAATAAATAAATAGCAGATAACTAAAAGAATTCACATACAGCTTTTCAGGATGATGGAGAAAATAATGTCTCACTTTTCCAGGATTTCAGTTTTCCCATATCCCTGGGTTGGCTTGGGTTTATTCAGGTTTAGGGGTTTCCTGCAGGCTCTGGCACTGCACACTCTGTGCATGCTCTGGGACACTCTCTGCATTAATATTTGTTACTGTGAATGCAAAAGTGAAATAAAACAGAGAAAAAAATTGTGCTTGCAAGAAAAAGATGCCCTTCTCAGCACAGAAGAGAGAGAGCAATGGCAGGGTGGGGTTGGGAAGGGAGGAGCAAATCCCAGCTCTGAAATCTCATTTCAGGAGTGAAAGGTCCAACCCTTTTACTCTGCAGGAATCTGGAGTGGGAAAAAGCCAGAATTGAAATCCTGCACTGGACACTGGGCAGGCTCTGACACACATCACACCACAGCCCAGCATCTGCCACAGTACACAATAAAGTTCTTCTATTTGATTTTTTTTCTCTATCTTTCTCCAGTTTCTTAAAACTCTAGGAATGATTTTCCCAATCTGAGCAAAAGCTCTGCACTCCCCCTTAAGAGAGATTTTTATAATATCTAAGAAATATTCAAATCTAAAGAGAGGAAAGAAAATAAATCTAGAGTGGGAAGAGGCTGTAAAAACACAGGCAGAGAAAGGATTAGAAACCAGCTTTTCTCTAAAGAATTTATAGAGAGAAAAGAAAAATCCAACACTTTGGAAACAATTATTTACAGAGTTCAAAGTGTTTGGTACCCTTTGCTTGGCTAAGATAAGGGGCAACAAACAGCACCCACAGTCAGGAGTTTAACCCTGTTACTCCTGTCAGCAAAACTAATTTTTCCAAAGCACATTTCTGCCAGGAAGAACACTTTCCTTGCTTCCCATTCCTTTTTACATTGCTAATAAGTCTCTCAGCAGTGGATTAGAAGTGCCTCTTCAGCCAGGATCGCCCTGAGCGCAGCCAGAGGTCCCAGCTCCGGAAAAATCCTGATTGGAGCCGGGGGAATTTGGCCCGAGGAGCTTCCCTGCAGGTGTTTGGTGCCTTGTGTCATTGCAGAAATTACTGCACGCTGGCAGCATTCAGGAGTGGGATCTGGGGCTGCTCTGACCCTCATCCCTCTCTGACAGAAATCAGAGGTTGGTTTTAGGGCTACATGACCACAGAGGAGAGGAGAACCTGCCTGACACCTGGATAAGGCTCACAAACCTTAAAAATACCAAAATCTGCCTGAAACATCCCGAATGCTGTCACCTGCTGAGGCAGGTAAACTCTTTAAGGCAATGCAAGTTCAGAAGAATCTAATTTCAGTAAAAAAGTGAGGGATGAGAGGCAAGGATGATCAAGGACAGCCCTCTCCGGGTGGGTGCTGCTTTCCCCAGCTCCAGAGATTGGGAACATTTCCCCAGGAGATGCTGAAAAGCCCCTGGCTGTGCTCTCTGGAAGTGAACAGCAGCAGGAGGATGAGCAGTGGGTGTGGAAGACAGAGAATTTAAACTTTTTGACTCATCCCTAGAACAATCTGAAAAAAAAAATTCTGTCTCTTTGTGGATAAATACAATTTTATCAACTCTGCTGAAGGCAGTGAGAAGCCCCAGGCTGCCCTTGGAACCTCACCTGCACCTGGAAAATTAATGCAGTGTCTCAATTCTTCCAGAGAAATGCTCACTTGTGCAAAGAAAATATTTAGATGATGGAGAAGAGGATCAGCTTCCAGCTTTGGATATTCTGGGTAACTCTGTGATCCGTGTGTAGGCACCTCACTGAAGAACAGGGATTGGAGGTGTCCATGTCCATCCCAAACATTATAAGAAATCATCTGACATCTAAATCCAGCACACAGAAACGAGGATAAATTCATTAAACCAAGTTATTCCATTTTAATTCTCACTTTCTGGTTTTTGTTCCAAAGGCTTTGCAGCAATTCATGTCAAAGAGCCAAGTAAATATTTTCTTGTGCTGTGTGGAAGATGATGTCAGGCAGTGATGGGAGTGAAATACTGACTTTGTAAAACTGTTTGTACCTCTGATAGGATTGACTCATTTTGTGAGATTATAGAAAATGCATTCCATGATTACATACACCCCTAGAGACCCTGTGGAGGTGAGATTCTGCATCTCACAATGTTATTTAACCAGGAAAAAATGGACTAAGTAAATAAAAAATCTGCAGGATGTGACTTCATCATGCACTGTTGACACCTGCTTCTATGATTTAAAGAATGTTACTAAGAATATCAGGGTTGCTAATGTAAATGATGAAGAAATCAGAGGTCAATCATATAATAATAAATATTAGCATAGGTTTCCCAAGGCCAGAAGTGCCTGCAATGGTAATTGGAATTATGATTTTACTCTTGAATTATGTGATACTGAAAACACTTTGTTCTCTGCTGCTTTCCTGGAACTGCTCCATTAAAGCCAAGGAGACAAACTCTCCAATTTTATCGAATCCAAGAATTAATGTCCTCTTTTTATGAGGATGCTTTTTCTTTCATGTAGGCACCCCCCTCACCCTGTACATGCAGTTGTTGTGTTAAAGGGGTGTCCCTTGTGTTCCTGCTGCTGACCTGAGGATGCAGCACCCCATCCCTGCTGGATATTCAGGAAAAGGTGGAAAAAGAGGAAAACTCCTCCAAACAGCCCTGCAGGCACAAAGGAAGCATCAAATCCTTCCTCAACCACAAGCCACTTCCCTGTGGAACACCAGGATAAAATGCTCTCAAAGTGCATTAATGCAACAGCCAATATATTAGATTTGATGAAAGACTGTTCCCAACAATATGGTTTAAATTGACAGAATACCTGAAGTTCATGGCACTATTTACAGCATCTCTGAATTACTCTGGACACACAGAAAGCACACACCAAAAAAAAAAAAAGTGGTGGCAGCTTTAGAATAATTCATTTTGGAGTTATCCAGCAGCATCTTGTGCAGCAGAAAATCAGCTCAGCAGCCAGGTTGGTCCTGGGAGGAAATTCCAGAGGGTGAGGAGCTGGCAGTGGCTTTAAAGCACTGAGTGTCATCCTTCCCACCTCCAGACACCCCTCCCTGCACTGCAGGCTGCTGTCCCAGAGCAGTCTGAAAGTCAGAAGCAGCTGCATGAAAATATTTTCAGTAACAGGAGTTGCTGGGTGCTGCCTGTCTTACCTGGGGATTCCTGCCAACACCACAGACAGCTTTGGAAATGGTGCTAAATCATTTTTTTTGCAGGGAAAAACCCCCCAAAAACTAATCTTCTAACGCTGCCTGAGTATTGTTGGGCTGTTCTCCTTTCATGCCTGTGACTCCTTGCTGATGGGCAGCTCTCAGGAGTCGTGCTGGAGCTGGTGTCTAATGCTGGAAGAAATTGGAATACACCACCAGTGTTTCAAGGCGGTTACACAAAAATCTAAAATTAGGTCATAAATTATATAATCTTGCAAGGAAACAACAAATTTAATGACTATGCCAAACCAGAGATAAAAGCTGAGGAAGGAAATAGCATCTTGCTCATTAAATATTAAGGATCAGATCCTTCAAACATTTTCCAGTGATGAACTCTGTGGGAGCTTGGCATCTGTATTTGTGTGTGTTCTATAGAATGTGCTTATACATCATATACAAGTGCTGGGTGTGATTTATGGAGCACACACACATAGTAAGTATATTTATAATGCATAAATACATTCCATCAAGAGCAGAGAAGGTGATTAGTGAGAGTTTCCTAAGAGGTTTAATCAGATATTTTGATGGCTTGTTTCCAGTGTTGCTCCAAAAGCATTTTTCATTACAGGGCACTGGCAGAGCAGGTAGAGGCATCTCCTTTTCCCACTTACAGCGTTCACATCACATCCTCAGTGGGGCTGAAGAACCCTGTAAAGGAGGAAAGATTACCAAGGTATAACAATGGATTTGAAAATTCCCTGCAACCTTTGAATCCCTCCCCTAATGCTGCCGTGCCCCAGCCTTTCTTCTCACCTCACACGAGGCAAATCTGGTTTGATCTGTCTGAAACAACGCAGGGGCGAGGTCTTGTGCACGTTCCCTCAAAAGTTGGAAGGGATTCCCTCGGGCCTGATGGCTGTGCTGATGTCCTGAGTATGTTAATGAAGGGAATGGGAATCTCTGATGGAAAAAGGCAGATAGCACTCCCGTCCTTGCTGTCGTCAAAGCCTCTCTGATAACCATGTCCTTTTCTTCAAAGATTTGAGTCATTTGTGGATTGACTACATAATCCTTGTGCTGGAGCCTGGGAAAACTGCTGTTGATGCCCTTGGCAAATTCTTAGCCTAAAAAAGCATGAAAAAGAGGACCAAGTAATTTCAATTCCATAAAATACATTAAATGCAGCACACAGGTATGTAAATGGGAAACTCCATAACTGTAATTTGCCCATTTAGAGCCTGATCTAAAGGCTATAAAAGTTAATTTGAAATCTTTTCATTGATTTTAATGGCCTTTAGATCAGGCCCATATTATTCACTGCATAGCATGTTTGTTTCAGTGCAAAAGTGTATTTATGTAAAATGTGAGTTATGTGGATTATAACACGTGCAGATCCACTACTTATCGTGCAAGGATGAAGCCTGTGAAATTTACTGGCTTTAGCAACACACACAAAATACAAAAACCAAAATAAAGTCCCAAATAATGATTAGACATTTTAAAAGTGAAATTAAAAAAAAAATGAGGAGTCCTTATTTCATTATATACTAATACAACCTAAATGTATTTTAAGGATCATGAAATCCAAATGGAAATTTGCACAATTCCTCATTTCTGACTGCAGCGGTTCAACAAAAAAAAATTGCATGTAAACGATTCAAAACCTCTCAAAAAAACAGCACTCTTTTTTTTCCTAATTTGGGGAGAAGGAAAAAAAAGGGTTTCAACCCAAGCTCAGCAAGGGATAACAGCATTACAGGCGCTGCATGGAGAATTTAGCCACTCATAATTCCAAATCCTTCTCAAATGCTTTATTGCTATAAGGTGGCTCATAGCAGCCTCTACACAACAGGACTCCCATAGCATTAACCATGAGAGATAGGCTTCCAGAAAGAAACTATAGCAAAGTAATTGTAAATCTCTAATGATGCATAAAACCGAGCTGAATTGGTCCTGAATTCTCAGCATAAAAGAAATGAACCATCAGAAGAACCAATTCTGGTGGCAGTATAACACACCCCAGTGTGGAAACTGTTTATGGTGTTTGCTGCAGTGGAAATATTCCCACTAATATGCAAGGGACAGGAATTCATTTAAAAGGCCTGAATGCTGCAGCTTCTTGGGATGCCACATGTGACACTAAAAACAAATTGTTAGCCAAAAAAGAAAACCTTGTCTGTGCCAAAGCAGGTCATTGGCTCAGCATGCTCAGTATGGCTGTGCAATAAATTCAGTGCTGGGTTTTAAACCCACCTTGCAAGACCTCCAGGGTGGTTTTTGTGCATCTTGGGGGGGTTTGGCAGCACCAGGCTGAGCTTTGTTGGAACTGTGCACACCAAGATGTCCCCTGGACCAGACTGAAGCCTCATTCCCCTCCAAAAAATCCTGTACCTTACAGGACACCCGAGCTGGGAGCTCCAGTGATGGCCCCAAGGGGACATGGGCATGGACAGCTCAGAGAGCTGTCTGTGTTAAAACCCAAACTCTTCACTTTCCTTAGAAAGTTTAACCAATTCCCACCAGATAAGCACCCAATAAAATATTTAAACCCCTAATTAACGATACCATTTAATTAATTCACACTGCAACCCACAAGCTCCTCCGACCAACCCGACTCATTCCAGAAACCTCAGTGCACAAACCTGGACCCTCACCCGTCAATCCATCACTGTCCAGAGGCACCTTGCTGGAATATCTGGGACACCAGGAACGCAAGAACAAGAGGCTGCACACATTTCCCCACACAGGAAGCCCCAGTGTGACCATAAACACCATTTTTTGGAGGCGAGGAACCGTCATGCTTTTGCGTCCAGTAGATTTTTGGATTTTTTTAATTTTTTTTTTTGGCACTGCCAAGAGGTGTGGGATCATGGGATGAAGATTTTCTGGCACCAGGGCATCTGTCCAGTGAGAAGTAGATTGACAGGGCTGGAATGGTTGGGTTTGTTTGTTTTCTCATTTCACAACTCGGAAGAGCCAGACATCTGAGAGCTCGGATGCTTCACTGCGCGGTGTCAAAACCGGCGGAGGCACAGATTTGAAATCTGCATACGTGGACAAAAAGAGGGCGGATTTGAAATTAATTACAATTTCCAGGCACTACCCAGAGAACAATATTTACCCATAATAAGCATGCACCAAGGAATGGCACATTTGCTGCACGGTTTTTAGTGAAGCTGCAGTTTTCCACACTTGGGTGTAGGACTCTGAGGTTTAACCAGAACTTGTCATTTTATAAAAGCATTTTAAGGAATTCTCTTATAAAAATAAATTAAATATCACTGATTTAAAGTCAAGCTAAAATGAAATGAAATGCAAGTGACCCACTGAAACTTCCTGTGCTTACAGTTGCATTTATCTGCATCATACACAACACATCAGTTATAAAACATCCCATAACTCTGTAGAGGTGTTACAGCCTTACCAATAATCCTCCTGGAAATTCTAGGAAGAAAAGGCAAGCAATTTTTAAAGGGATAAATATAAAATAAAATAATAATAATAAAAACATTGGTATCACTCTGTTTCAACTGTAGATAAAGAAATTGGTGAAGAAATGAAATTTTCCTAATAAACATCCTCCTTGTGCATAAATATAACAATAAAGGAATGGGAAAAGGGGGAAAAGAGGGGTGACCCACAGCAGGTGTAAATGAAAAATTAATTAATTCACACTGCTACAAACTTCCTTCTCATTGGTGAGAGGCTGGCACTGTAACCATCCTTTTATTTACCTCTGATTTAAGGGTCTTATACCCCTTATACCCCTTTAGGGTGAGCAATTGATGGGTGCTCATTTTTGAAATAAAAATCCAAAGTAGTCCACCCATTTTCCTGAGGATCCCACAGCAGGAAGTGCTGTCCAAGATGCTCCAGCTGACACCTCTCTATTGCAAGGCACCTCCATTTTTCCCAATCAAATAAGAACTCTAATTAAAGGTAAACAAGAAGCTAAAGTGAGATGAATGGTTTATAGGTGCTTCATGCTTCCCTACATTGATTAATAGATAAAGAATTCATCCCTCCACCAAATTAGTTGACAAACCCTGCTGTAATTACTCCCTGTGCACGATGATCCGGAGGCACAGGGAGCTCCAGCAGGGACAGAGCTCCAGCTCCCTCCAAAGATGTTTTGTGCTGCCTGGCTGCACCCACCAGGTATTTACAGTCCCCAGATCTTGCCTTTGTATTCTGAGTTTCTCAATATGGTTTTCATTTGAAATTAAAGCAGGGGTGGTCACTCTTTCATGGAATGCCATTACTTGTCAATCAGGTTTGCAGCATGGGCAGCTGTCCTGGACTCTGCTATTTCTTAGCTTTGGGAGTTTAATTTTTCCTTTTGTTTTCTTGTTGTCCTGCACCTTACTCTGCTCTGTGGCACAATTTCCTTTCACCTATGGATGGAATTTTGTGAAAGCAGTGCATTTGCCACCCCAAAATCAACCCCAAAGTTGGTGTAGAAGACACCTGACCATTCCTAAAGCAGAGCACTACAAGAGAAAAGCATTTCAGAGCCTGCACCAAATATTGCCTGATCACCATGGACCAGGCTGGAGGCATCCAGAGATGGGCTCCAAATTTTGCAGAACGCATTGATTGAGTTAATCTTAAGGAGTTTGCTATTAAAATAATTAGTGGTTATTAGAGTAGGATCCAGCAGCTAGGAAGGGGTGGACACAGGGCTTCATTGATTACTTTCCAGTTCAAGTTTTGAAGGAGGATCCAGCCCTTGAAATGGAGATCCCTGTGCTGGAAAAACAGGAATCAATAAATCTATTCGGAAAAACATAATTTCATTTTCCTTCTTAACCAGAAATTGAGATACACACATTTCACCCTCCCTGCTTTTCCCTGACTTAAATATATCCTGTGTTATGTAAGTAATTGTTTTGAACCCACTCTAGGACACAGCCAGAGACATGACTCCAATAACACATTATCAGTAAAACAAAGCAAAACAGTTTCATGTCCCTGCTGGGTTTGTATATCCACTCTTAAATGAGCAGATTGTCTCATTATTCACCCTGATCTGGTCATTGTATGCTTAGTCACAGCTGTCACAACAGGTGCCCGAGCAGCCTCCCCCTCCGTGGCACTGCCTTTGCTCTCTGGAGTTTGTTGTCACATTCCTCTGGTGGCTTTGCTCTTCCCTCTCTGGCTCTTTCCAGGCTCACCTTCCTCGTTCCTCCTGAGCTCACCCAGGGCTGGCACACTCAGGATATCACAAACCTTCCTGGTGGCCATCAGCTCTCCACCAGCTGGTGCTCCTCATCCCATCACACAAAACCAATTTATCCATCAGCTTCGGCCATGGTTGTCTTGCCTGGACTTTTCCTTTCTCTCCCAGTATCTCCAGTGACTTCTCCTCATGGAATTAGAAATTCCAGGACAAGGCAGGGCTGGAGGCTGATTCCTCCACTAGACCAGACCACGCCAAGCGACAGCAGGAGTCTCCAGTGAGTTGAGAATTTCCGTGGGCTCTTGTCCAACATTATATTTAACAAGAAAATTCTTTGAAAACAGCTTTAATGCCCCAAGATATCATCTCTTCCCTTTTATTTCTCTTCAATGTCCTTTGGTGGCGGTTTGGGGTTCCCAGGGTTGAGCACAGAGCTGCTCCCCTCCTGTTCCTGTGCTCTCACTGCAGATTTATACATCACATTTTCCCACTGAGCTTAGCACTCACTGGGGATCTTTTACTGCCGAAAATCCTGTGAGTTCTTCAATTACCAGCACTGTGCCACTGTGCACTAACAAACTTTATCTAATACAGCAGCATATCAAACATTTTTAGTTCTGTAACAAATGTTTTCTTAGCTGGAAGCAAATCTCCTCTGATATTAAAGTGCCTCCAAATAAAGAGACAATTTTAGGTAGATTTTTTTTTTCTATTGTCTTTAAGGAATATATTGCAGGTTAAGGGCAAAATGTATACAATTCAAGCTCTTTCATGTTTTGTAGACATCAGAATTTAGGGTCTAATTCCTAAAATGATGTAATCCATCAGTCCCACTGAATTCCAAAGGCTGGTGAGGGAGAAACTAAACTGAAAGGCAGGAATGTAACCTGTATCAATCCCCTGGAGCACTGAAAAGATTTCTATAATTTTCCTGCAATAATATTACAAAGAAGCAAGGAAAATATCCACCTCTGGGTTTACAGAATAAATAAATTCAGTGCACTACTACCATTTGTTTTCCTTCTTAAAATCCAAAGTTAGGGGCTAAACCAGGCATTTCTATCTCAAGTTTCATCCTTATGGAATTAAAATCTTCTTTTCTCCCTGATTTACCCTTCCAGCCTTGCCCTCCCAATCCTGCAGCACAGGATATTTCTACAGAAACACAACTCCTCACAGCTGAGAACAAAGTTTTACCAAAATCTTCAATACATTGCCACCATTTAAAATGCAATTTATTGCCTGAAAACCAAAAGTAGAGGCAGTGTCGTGTTCATCCATATTTCTCTTGGTCACCTCCACTTTTAATAATTCATCCTCTCCATTGTTACATTTTACAGCTCTTTGGGAGTATTAATTAGCATGGGGAGCTAAATTGACTTAAATTCTTGCTGCCTTAAAACTGAGTGGGGAATTCATTCCTCCCTTGTTCTCCCTCTTCTCCCATGTTACTTAAAAATCAAAATAATTATTTCTGGTGTTTGTTGCTTGAGGTTTTCCAGGATGGGGAGTGCCCCAGGCTGGCATTGGGTCACCAGCAACAGCTGGTACAAACTGATGGTCAAGAGAACAAAATCTGCAAAAAATGCCAACGAATTTAGAGGGAAGAACAAATCTGAGGGGTGATTTGGTGGGGAACAAACCAGAACAGAAAATTGGTGTCCTACAAAACCAGCAGTGCAAGGGATCTGAAGGAAAGGAGCTAGGCCACTGCTCTTTATTTTTTGTCTTTATTGGGGTTTTTGGTGCTAATGGTGGTTTTGGGGGTTTTTCTTTACTTTATTCTGATTGTTTTATTTCATGGCTTGGCTTAACATACTTTCTCCAAAAACCATTGACCAGGATAAAAGAAACCTTGATTGCCAGCCATTTCTCCACCAAAGAGAGCAGGACACAGCTCCTCCCATGGGGCAGGAGCTTTGAGCCCTGTAATTTCCAGCATTTCTATCCTTATAAAACCTTCATCTTCCACATTATCAAGCTCTTCCTACTCACAGATCCCAAAAAGGTGGCTGTGTCAAACACCCAGCCTGGAGTTCAAGGCCTTTATGTGTGAGGAGACATTTTAGTACATAACAACAACACAAAATCTTTATCAAAGATTGTCAGAGGGCTGGAATTACCAGTGGCTATCAGTCAATAATTGTTGGAGTAAGTGATGGATAAGGGATAACCCTTCCCAAGCAATTCTGCTGTGGGAATGAGAAAAGCAGCTGGAAGGAATTCATAACTAGAACCTCGCAGAGCTCAGAGAAATGTGATGTATAAACAGATTATTATTTCCTGTGGATATTGATGATAAATGAACTGGATTTGCTATGTCTGGGAAATATCACCACCCTCCAAGCCACCTCAGCTCCCTGTGGCTGAAGGCAAAAACCTCTCCTGCAACTTATGAGAACTCAAAAAAAAAAAATAAAGCACTGAATATCTGGGTCGTTAGAAATACAAAAGTTGCACATTCCTCTTGCACATTTTTCATTTAATTAGTATTTCCTGCGGGCTTTCAGTGTAATGAGTCATTGATTATTGCAAGGAGTGCTTTGTAGGGTAAATTAATTCATTTAAGAGAAACAGTAAGAAGTGTTAAGTAGCTGGATAAATAAATAAAAGGCAAAGTGTTTTGGTCATTTGGTTGCAAGTCAGGCCCAGGGGACCCCCATTTCTCTAAATCAGCTGCTCAGTGCTCACAGCAGTACCTGCCCTCCCCTTTCTTTATCTTTACCTGTACCTACAGCTTTTATAAAATATGAAAAATCCCTACAGATAAAGCAAAAATAAAGAAAACTCAATTCCTCTGCTGAAAATCAGATTACCAACCTGATAGCTAATGAGAAAATATTTGCAAAAAAATTGAGTTTTCACCTAATTTAGAGAAAACTTCTATTTGCTGCATTCATTTCAAGAATTAAACAGAATTTCTGAAAAGAAAATAAAGCAGAAAGAGTACATTAACATTTAAGGTCAAAAAGTGAAAAAGGTGATGTTTGGGAGAATTTCTTGTACCTGTGGCATTAATCTTAAAACATGGACATGGGACAGGACTAAGGCTATGTAAGGAATGCATTATCTGA
This sequence comes from Catharus ustulatus, assembly GCF_009819885.2. Lineage (NCBI taxonomy): Eukaryota > Metazoa > Chordata > Aves > Passeriformes > Turdidae > Catharus > Catharus ustulatus. The sequence goes on from NC_046234.1 coordinate 16,205,567, forward strand.
CTTTTCACAGGGCTTCCAAAAAGACATTCTGAGGAAAAAGTCATCGAAAGGAGAAACCTCTTCAATGCAAACAAAGCTGGAAAAGGAGGAATTTTCCTCCTTGGGACATCTCTGCATTTTCTTAGTTGAAGCTCTATTGGTATTTATCAATATATTTATGCAGGATGTGATTCACCAACCCAGTCAGTAAATTTTGAGAATTCCACAGAGGGGAAATAAAGAAAGAATATAATTCCTCATGACCTTACCTCGAGCCCATTCCCACCATGAAGGAGCCAGGATCACAGAAGATTTGGCACCACTAGAATATGGGTTATAGTTTGTGAGGATCCCAAACTCCCTGCAGTGCTAAACTCCATAAATCCAGGGCAGATGTTGCCTCGTATTTGGACTGAACACAGAGCTACAACATCCACACACATCGTGGTTCCTTTGGTGGTTTTTATTGTTAAGAGGGGTTCCCAATGTGCTGGGAGAAAACTTCTTTCCTTTGGTCTCATTTTGTCTTTACAAAATTTGCCTTTTGCTGCCTCCAGTCTTGGAAACTGAATTTTAGGTGCTGGTCAGAAAATCTTCATGAACAACCAAGCACAGAAAGGTAACAACCACCTCAGTTTCCAAATATTTCCTCAATTCACACCATGAAGAAATAGAGAGAGAAAAAAATACCTTTATACAGGAAATTATTCACAGAAATCACAATCTAAGCAGGGGAAATGCTAAATTTGAGAAGTAAATTAGTCATTTATAATATGCACTCAGATCTAGACTGAGATGTGCTATTAACTCATTTTAAGCTGCAAAACTCTGGGGACAAAAGCCACATTTTCCATGTTGGGGCTTGCAGAGTCAAATTTAAACCCATTAATGGTACTCACCAAGCGCCAGTGGCCTCATTGAGCAAGGCAGAGCAAATTCCATTTATCCAAGGTTCTTCTTCCAGTAAGGAACAGTTATCAGCCTACATAAAACCTGAATTAAAAACCTGAATTTAAAATAGGGTGTGTAAAAAGTAGCCAGGAGCCCTTCCCTCCCTGGAGATCCCAGTTTTCCCAACAAACAGGCGGATTGTGAGGAGCCATTGTGTATTATTTTCTGCTGGTAAATGACTTGGTTCCTGTGTCTGCAGCACTGCAGGGGACACTCCAGCTTGGGGACAGATCTCCAGCTGGGCTGTCCAGCTCAGAGCCTCTCCCAGGGAGCTCAGGGAGTTCCATTCCTTGGCACCAAAAGGATGGGAAGGAAAGGAGCCTCTCCAACATCAGCAGGCAGGTGAGTAGGAATGCGTTTATAGATGTGGATTTTGGGGTGGTTTCAATGACAGAAATTTATTTACTGGGAACTCATGAATCTCAGAGGAATACAAAGGTGGGGAGGTCCTGGCACAGGCTGTCCAGGGGAATTGTGGCTGCCCCATCCCTGGGAGTGCTCAAACCCCATCTGGATGGGATTGGGAACAGCCTGACCTGGTGGGAGGTCGCTGTCCACAGCAGCAGGGCTGGAGTGAGGTGATCTTTGAGGTCCCTTTTAACCCAAACCCTTGTGTGATTCTAGGATTGAGATTTTTCACCTGGGACTGATGATGCTGATGTTGAAATGGCTGCTAACATCAGAGGCTTTTTTTTTTCCCCAGGTGTGTTTGATTACTCAAAATAGCACAGAATCATGCAATGGTTTGGGTTGGAGGGGACCTTAAGGATCACCTAATACCAGTATGCCGTGAGAATGTTCACAAAAAGAGATGTATCCTGCCCTATTATTATCTTTGTAAAATATTTTTTATTTTCTAGAAATTGCATATGTTGATCCTCACAATGCCTTACAAATAATGCATTTATCCATCATTTAAAGCGTACATTATAATTTATAGGTTAGTTATTTTATTTTGGTGTCAATCAAAGTGGGAAGCTGTATGAAAGAGCTTAGATTAGGAGAAGGAGATTTTTTCATGGTAAGCTTTAATAAACTAACGATGACATTATAAGAGCTATCAAATAAAAACCTGCCATCTAATAAGCAGCTTGTTCCTGTTTATTTAAATGTTCCACTTTGTGCTTGTTTGTAAAAATTTAATCATTACAGCAAAGTTCAACTTGTGGGGATAGGTGAGGCTGCTTTGGCAGCACTGAGCAGTGAAAAGGGGGTTGGAGATTTCAGCCCTTTTTATTGCAGAATAAAATCTCCTTCTGGAGATGAACAGGAGGTTTTGCCCAAATAACTCCTGTATTAGGCAGGGTGAGGATTATCCCTGTGCTAGCACAGCCCTGTGCAACCTGACCTTGAATGTTTCCAGGGATGGGGCATCCACACCTCCCTGGGCAGCCTGTGCCAGTGTTTTGTAAAGGAATTTCCTCCTGAATCTGTCCTGCCCTTACTCCACCAGGCTCCAGTGGCTCCCAGGGATGGTCCTGCTGGGCAGCCACCTGCTCCCTTGCATTCCACAGACTAAAATGCATTCAGAATTTATTCATCAAAGTTATTCTTGAGGAACCAGCTCTCCCAACACCCTGAACCCCAGAACATCCCCATGTTCTCTGATTTCTCTGATGCCAGGGGAGCACACTCATCCTGGCTGCTCCTCTGCAGTGTTTCCCAGCAGGGACAAAGCAGGATGCCCTGACTCCTGGGGGCTGCTCAAACACTCTGTGCCTGCAGCCTTTGCCACTGGGGTTAAACCCTGACACTCCTTTGCACATGGCAGAGCTCTGCCAGCTGCTGATAAATGACATTTCAGGGCAGGCCATGTTCAGTCAGGGATATTTGGGCTTGTTACACCCTCTCCTGCTGTGGCCCAGCCAACCATGGCCATGTGGAGTGGTGGGAGCCCCGCTGGCCACACGTGCTGCTGGCCTTGGGTCAGCTTTGGCAGCAGCCCTGCCCAGAGCCCCTCCATCAATCACACACTGACCTCGTGTCTCCGGCCATCTGGAGGCTCCCAGCCCAGATGGGAATGGGACCATGAGCATGGATCTCACACCTCGTGGCACTGTGGTGCTGGGCAGAGGCAGCACAGGATGCTGAATGTTCTCTGTGGGAATGGATGTTCTCCAAGGGAATGGGATGTTTGCTGTGGGAATGGGATGTTCTCCTCGGTAATGGGATGTTCTCCAAGGGAATGGGATGTTCTCTGTAGGAATGGGAGGTTCTCCAAGGGAATGGGGTGTTCTCCATAGGAATGGGATGTTCTCCATGGTAATGGAATGTTCTCCATAGGAATGGGAAGTTCTCCGAGCGAATGGGTTGTTCTCCAAGAGAATGGGATGTTCTCTAAGGCAATGAAGTGTTTTCCACAGGAGTGGGATGTTCTCCATAGGAATAGGGTGTTCTCCTTGGTAATGGGATGTTCTCCACAGGAATGGGATGTTCTTCATAAGAATGAGATGTTTTCCATAGGAATGGAATGTTCTCCATGGGAATGGGATGTTCTCTGTGGGAATGGGGTGTTCTCCATGGGAATGGGGTGTTCTCCATAGGAATGAGATGTTCTCCATGGGAATGGGATGTTCTCCTTTCTAATGGGAAGTTCTCCATAAGAATGGGAAGTTCTCCATAAGAATGGGATGTTCTCCATGGGAATGAGATGTTCTCCATGGGAATTTTCCTATCTAGAGCAAACTGCTGTGTCTGGTGGTGTTGTTTTCCTGCAGAAAGGAGCAGGTTACCCTGTGTCATTTGGAAATACCATTTGCCTTCTTCCCTCCAGATGGAAACTCTTTGGTTTCTGCTATCACCAAACACACAACTAAATCAAGATATGATCTGCTAACATATTCAAAATGATGTTTGGCCTGAATAATTTTTTTTAGCTTCAAACATCAATTTAATTTCATAATGAATACATGCTTCATCTCATAACATTTCATTTTTTCATACATTTAGCAAAATTGCTTAACTGATACATTTTTTTTCCCAAACAGCTTTATTCCTACACTAAAGACATGCAAATCAAAAACTTGCACTCTTATATAATGTGCAGAATTCCCTACTGTTGGTTCAATTGCTAAATTCTAAAATAGCCATAATAACTATTTTTTTAACGATATTAATTTGGTAACCTTATTCCTTTTTTAAGGAAAAGCACATTAAGATACACAAGCAGAATTTTGCAGGTCTCGAAATGATTTGCATTTTTTTTGGTTTGGGGAGCCTCCCCAGCACCCACCACGTGCTCCACATCCCAGGAGCATTATCAGGAACACTGGTGAGGCACATCCAGCCTCCCTTCCTAAGCCTAATGCCCTCTGCAATTCTTGTCTGAGCAGTTGTTAGCTGAAGACAAGACGACTTATTTCCATTCATTCCCTGCATAATCCACCTTATGAATTTCCACTTCACCTACCCGCACAGCCAAGGAGCCAGAAATACAAAATATTTCCTACTGTGTTTTAAACCCACATCCTCCTGGATACACGATAAGAGCTTAATAGCTTTGACACTGCACTGTTTTCATATTCATGCCTAAGTTATGGATACAGCAACAGATCAGCACTTCTTTGTGCTTGGCATTGGCTCTGCTTCGCTGCCTTAAACTGTCTGAGTCAAGGCCACGTTTTAATGCCATAGAGCTCTATTCAAATACCAGTATGACCACATTTTAAAAGCCACCCTGTACCACTTCATTGCCGCAGATGTCCTTTACATCTGGCAAGGGCCGTTTCTCTGCGTGTCAACAGTAATTCAGTTTAACAGCTGTCTCTTTTGACAAGCTTAGTGTCAGACTCTAAAATGACAGGGTGACAGTTTTCCTTTTCTTTAACAGAACATAGTGAAAATTAACTGTTTGAATGCAGGAGCACCAAACGCCTCCCGAATGCAGTTTGGAGTCAAGGGAATAGGACTGGGAATTGTTGGTATTAACAACCTGAACTGGAAACCTGAAGGGCCTTAAAAATCCCAGCACTGCCCCTGGAACTGAGATTTTTACCTGAAATCAAAGTGTGCAGCACCCAGAAAATCTTAAATTGAGTTGGAGTAGATGTTGGAGGGAAACCCTGGGAATTTGCACACTGGCATGATGAGTGACTTTCCTGAATTGCAGGAAGACACAGGACAATATTCCATGTATTTAGTTAAAGTGCTTCTTAACACAGCAACTAAAGTTACCCCATGTCTCAGCTTTCCAACATCACTCCATCCACAAATTTCAGGCCTCCAAATACACCTCAGCATAATTTCTGTAGGACTACAATATGCCTGGAATAATACTGTACACCTTCACGACTGAAACCTTTAACAGCAAAACCAGCTTGTGGACAGTAACAAAGTGCCACCATGATTTATGAACCACCAATAAATGCTACCAAGACACCTCTTTAATCTGGTGCAAGAGTGAGCTTTATGAGGCTGCTTGTATTTGGTTCACATAAAAGTGAATTTAAAAACTATAAAGCTTACACTATGTGTATTTAAACCATTTACTAATGGCAGCTGTGCACTGGGTCACCTCCCTGGGTCTCTGCTCTCCAGGGCTGAGCAGTGAGGATGGAAGATGCCTCCCTAATTCAGTTCTTGGCCAACATCAAAGCTGGCTGCAGAGACACTTGATTCCACCTCACACAATTTGTTTTAAAGATTTTCTGTTGTTTATTCCTGGGTAAGCAAGTACAGCTAAAGCATAACAGAATAACCATCAAAAACCCAACAGGTTGACAGGATGGAAAACCAAGCATAATACTGAAGCTCCTTTAGTAATTACTTTTGTTTGCTTAATGTTGTCATAAGGAAGAATTTTTTTTCCAAGGTGGCAGAACACTGGCACAGCATGCTCAGAGAGGTGGAAGGCTCCCCATCCTGGGAAACATTCAAGCTTATCTTGGACAGGGCTCTAAGCAACCTGGTCCAGCTGAAGATGTCCCTGCTGACAGGGGGTTGGACATTTAGGGGTCCCTTCCAGCCCAAACCATTCTCTGATTCAATGAAAAATATTTGTATGTAATACCGTGATCACAACATGTGGCCACCTCATTATATTTAGAATAATTCTCACTCAAATATCTACGAATACCTCTAAAAGCCATGTTCATTTTTATCAGCTGGAATGGAGATTTCCCATTTCTCAGTCTCCTAATACAGCCCAGCTCTTCCTCTTTTATTCAGCCCTTTTAAACACAATTGGTCACGACCTGCAGAAGTCCCTGAGTGTCCACCACTCTGTATCCAGGTCTATTCTACAGAAAACCTTGTCCCTGTGCTGCAGGGGCTGGGACAGAGATGCTGACAGTGCCACCTCCCTCCCCACTCCTTCCTCACCCCCACGCCCCATGTGCTCATTTCATATCCTGGGAATTCATGCTTTCATAGCCAGAGGTGAGTCTCTGCAAAGGGATCGCGTTGCTGGGGTTTTATTAATATATCATGAAGCTCAGTTAGCTGCAAACACATATTTTTAGCACAACATCAGCCCCACGGGACGTGCAGGTCGCTGCCTTTGGAGGGGTGGGCTGTTATTAGTATTGCACTCAGAGCTCAGCCACACAAAACACAGAGAATCACTTTAAACACTTCATCCCCCTAAAACCTCTCACATGCCTGGAACACTAATAATTCTATAACTTAAGCTGAACAGAGTACTATTCAGCTGTAAATTTTATGGCTACCCTCTCCACCTCTTATGAAGTGTGAAAAGAGGCTTCATATCTGTCAGTCTTTGCTCAGAAATGACTTTCGCTGATTACTTAAACTTTCATTAAATAAGCTTTCCACAAGCTGTAAAAACAGAACACAGTAGGGAAAAAATTGGCTCTCTTTTAAAAGTGCTGTAAAGTCTCTTTTTGAATGAGTAATTAGAAATGTGTAAACTCATTTATGGATATGTGAGAAGCACACGCAAAAAATCTGACATTCCATGCAAGTATTTCTGTGTGCTATCAAATTTCATTGTATTTCACAGAGACCCAAACTATACAGACCCAAAATACACATACATTAGTGGACACGGGTTATTTGCCAAGGAGGAATTTACATACAGTACAAGTAAAACATCCTAATTTAAATCTATGACAATGGATACTCACATTCTTAAAGAGAAATCACAGCTGTTTGTCTTTCCTCTCATATTTATACAGATTGCAAAGCTGTTGACAGAGCACGATTTGAGCTGGGCCTTTCCAACTGCTTACTGTTATTTTTATTGCCATTGTCAGCTATCTTTTCCATATCAGGATTAAGCTTAGATGAAGGGGTTCTGATATCCCAGACCCACAGGAACACCCAGGTCAGGCAGGGAGTGGCAGTGACAGATCCCAGCTCCCACTGCTGGTCCTCAACCTCTTAAAAACCTTTTAAGTTAAACCAAGCTTCCATCTTCCTTTCCCACACAAGCAGATGCTCTGCAGCCCCATTACGCCTTCATTTTTTAGGGCTCTTCCCCTCCCTTAAAACTCATTATTTGTGCTGAAAACTTGCTTTGCCTCCGAGCCTCACGCTCAGCTCCGCAGCAGGGGGTGAGCATCTCATCTCATCTCATCAGAAGGGACACAAAGGCAGGGATGAGGGGAGATGGGTGGTGCCCCTGTGTGATTTCCCACCTCCCTGGGAGAGGGGACAGGGCATCTGGGGGCCAGGGAGCTGGAAAGCATCCCACCTCCAGGCTGGTGGGATGTTTGCTGGGGGATGTCCCGCTGGGCACTCGCACTGCGCTCTATAAATAGTAATGTCTTCCATGCTCCCCTCGACGGAGAAATCTGCAGGAGGGGAAATCGTCTCAAATCTGTGTCATTTTCCAGGCAAACAGAGCCAGCCTCATTCCCTCCTCGGCAGGGAAGCTGGAGAGAGGGGGTGCTCACCCCCAGCCTGTGGAGATGGGGAAAGCATAGCCCAGCTGGTGACTCTGGCAGAGAAGAGCTGCCCCATCACCCACTCCCAACCCTTCCATCCCAGCTTGTCCCACAGGTATTTTCCTTCCTCTCCATGAGCAAACCCAACCCCTCTCCCAGGAAGGTGATGGTCACTGTGAAAGGTTTAGGGGGTGGCATTAACTGCTCCCCAAAACACTGCCAGGTGCTGCTCCCCCTCTGAATCCCACGGATTTCCAGCATGGAAATGGTGCAGAGGAGAGCAAGGAGCGCTGCGAAGATATCAGTAAAATACCTCTCCCAGTAAAGATACCAGGATTGTTATTATTATTTTGATCCCCCAGAGAGTGATCTGTACCCCACCTGCAAAGCCCAATAATCCTGTTGGTTTATGAGGATTGTTCCTGTTTCCAGCACTGCTCTGTGCCAGTTCCCTGGCAAAGCATCCCCAGGCCCACCTTGGTGCCAAGTCTGTTATAAAACCAACCACGGTGCAAATGTTTTCAAGGAGAAGAACAAAAGTGTGAGAAAGGAAAAGGCTTCACACATCTTTAGCATGGAGAATGTATTTAGTGCTCCCAGAACCTATTAGATGGGGCGATCCAGGCAATTTATTGTTTTGTCAATACCTTTTATTTTGATTTAATAACTTACAAACCCCACGGTCTATCTGTAGAGCAGCCTCAACTTTCTTTACACAACCCCACTTAACTTCCAAACACTTTAACTTTCAGGTCAAATCTCTGTCATATTGATAAATGGGTCTATTTAAATGTTTATCACCAAAGAATTCTCCCTGGTGTGTTTTTCACTATCAGATTTCACGCCCAAAATAACAGGATACTTATTATTTTTTGTTATCCACCACACACACGAGAAGAGTCACTGCAGAAAGCCCAGATGTGCTGGGGAAACAGCTGTAATTTGTCTGCAATAATCTCGTTCCTACAGACATTTCATACGGAGGGTGGTACAATATTTGCTAGAATACCATGTAAAAAAAAATGGTGGAGGGGGAAAGCCCAGTATGGGACATTTACACTAAATTCAGTCTGTCCTGTGCTAGCAAATAAACAGCTCAGAGTATTTTACTCTCCCAAGGCATTTCTGTGCCTGATGTGGAGGCCCTGGGCAAAGTTTAATCTGATTTGGCCATTGCTTCATTAAGCAAACGAAGAAAAACTGCTACAAAGTCAACAAGTTTTTAAATATTATTAGAAATAATCAGCTGGTTTTCCTGCCAATAATCAGGACCAAAACTCCAATCCTTATAGCCCTAAGTAGGCTATGGATGTGTTTAACCTCTCCTTTAAATGGTATTAAAAGCTGAATTCTGTGGCTACTGTAAAGATAATAAAAACAGATAGTGCAGGAATAGAGAAGTGTTTAATGACAAGTCACAAAGAGTTCTTCTGAAAGGAAAGCAAGAGCAAGAAAGGTTAAATAAACAGAAACCACAGTGCCTCCCATCTTTCTTACATTACCTTTCAAGAACTCCAAGGGAAAATTTCCACTAGCCATGATTTGATTTCCCAGATCTGTGCATTAAATATTTACTCCTAACTATAAACTTATAGGAGACACAAACAAAAACTAATTTGCATTATTAATGATGCAAGAAATGTGATGCTTAGTCCCCTAAGATTCATAATAAAGCAGGAAATGTTAGAGATTTACTTTCTTTTTCATTTTAAAAGGCAAGTTAAAACGATAAAACTTATTTAATTAACAGAGAGTCTATTTATGAATTAGTTGTTTCTGCCAGCAAGAATGTTTTTAAAAAAAAAAACTGTCTGAAATGAGGCTGAGACTACAAAGAGTCCATTTTCAGCTTGGGAGTCTCAAGGGAAAAATCAAAGGGTTTCTTTCTTTCAACAGTTTGGGTGAGATGATATTTTGAGATGTTGACAGCTGCCAAACTGCAGAACCAGTGAAGAACTACCAAATTGAAGTCGTTTTTATCTTTTTGAATTTTCCTCAATATTCAGCTGAACTTCCTTTAACAGCTCATGGTTGAAATCTCTGCCTGGTTAAAGGGGTTTTTTTCTTTAGTGCTCGTGTCGACTGCTCTGGGATAAACATGAACTCTCTCTTTTCTAAAATCAACCATAAATAATAGAGAACCATTATTATTACTTCTAGTAGTGTTTCTCTTTTAGTAATGCATTAATTGGCATCCTTTTCTCCTTTATGTGCCCAGTGTGGAACCAAATTTCAGTGGTTCATCATCTTTATCATCTCTATCCCACTGAATTTTCTCACTCTGTTTACTTATGAACAAAACAGAACTAACAGTCCTTAATAAACAGGGCAGAATTAAAAGTCAACATTTAAAACTTGTTTTCTCCTTTTTCTGACAGAAGCTGTTTGTAAAATTCAAGTCAGCCTTTAGTTAACACAATAATAGTCATAATTATAATAACAATAGTTAATAATAATAACAATAAACCATGCTTTCCATGTGGCTCAGAGTGGTTTTTCCATTTTCCTGCTAATTCCACTGTTAAAACCACCCCTCCTTTTCCAACCCTTTCATTTGTGCCAGCCCCATGACCAACCTTGTGGTGGTTTCTCCTCTGCCTCAGACACCTGCCCCATGTTTCCTCTTCCCCCAGATAATCAATCTGTGCTTGTTTGTCTTCAATATTCATTGACCAAACCAAACTGGAGCAAACTCCTTCCTCTCATTGTTCAAGGTTCCAGCCTCTGCTTCAGCTTCCTCACCTGCTTCTGTCACATCTGTGTCCTGAAGAAAACACTTTCATCTTCCTCCAAGCCACCATTCCTTTCTAAACCTGTCCTTTAAGGTCTGTCTGTCCCAGGTGTCCCTGTCCCCTGTCACCTCCTGGGCACAGGACTCAGGTGGCCCCACCTCATTTTGGTTTGTTCCCACCAAAGCCAGCTCAGGCAACCCCAGCCCGAGCAGGGAGCAGCTCCAGAGTGGTTCCAGGAGGGGCAGGGCAGAGCCTCTGGCACTGCTCTAGCACACCCAATTCTGATCCATTTTGTCTTTACAGCGCCCAGCATGAATGAGCATCATTGGTGCCTGATCCCCACTCAGACACAGAGGAATTTCTGGAATCCTGCAGCCAACCAAGCACTGCTCTGCCTCCTGAGATCGGACACAAATGTTATTTGGAAATAGCAAGAGTGACTTCTGCTGGCACCAACGCCTCAGAATTTGGATTAACTGCACTTTGGGTCATTTTCTTATAAGGAAAAAAAAACCCCTTGATATTTAATTTAAAAATGTTTCAAGAATAGACGTTCAGGTATTGATCACTGCAGGCATCAGATTGCTTTTAAAAAGAGGTTTTTATGAATTATCATAAGAGCCTAATGTCCAGCAAAGGTAGTGGTGTGAGAATTACATCCCCAGCTGTACCACAGACCTGTTTCCATCAATGACCTAAGGACTCATTTAAAGTTACATGAGGAATTAAAATGGATTTCTATTTTTTTTCTACATTTTTTAGTGCAAAAAGCAGCGCATAACTTTTTTGGAAGAGCTCCTGTCAACACTAAAGAAAAACATTCTCCCCTTTCCAGGAGACCTTCCCACACCACTGTGCTCCTAAACTGGTGAGACACAACACACAAAGTCTTCCTTAACTCTGAAAATAAGAAAAGTATAAATACAAGTATTATTAATCCTGTGCTTTTAAGATTAATAAACCACATGAAGCCTCTCCAAATGGTGCCTCTAACTCAATAAACACAGCCCACACAAGCCAGGTGAGTGTCCAAGGGTGAACCCAGCCTTGCGCTCTGCACTCATTAATTAATTTTGTTCATAACCTCAGAGGATGACACTTCTTTAGCAGACTTGAAGCAGGGCAGTGCCTGCATCTCCCCAGGGCCAGGAGAGGCTCCCCATGGCCAGCAGCAGGACAGATCACCACTGGATCCCATCATTCCACAACCACAGGAATCCAAGTTTTGTTCGCCAACCCTTCACCCTCCCATCCTGCTCTGGACATTTCCATTTGAAATCAGGATCTGTCACTCCCCAAAACCAAGTATTTTTCTTTTCTGTCTGAACCTGAATGAAAAAAAATCCTGAATCCCCAGGTGCCTGACATCAAAGTGGCATAGAAGGAGCTCCTGGGATGGTGTTGTGGCATTAATGCTGCTCTGGAAAGGGAGAGCAGATGGGCAGCGAGGAAGCAAATCCTGTTGAAATATGATTAAGTGACACTGAAGATAAGGAAAACCATGAAAACTAAAGGGCAGGTAAAGAGATTTTAAGTGCAATATAAAAGGGGATTTGTGGCACATGTAATTCTACCTTTAAATGTTTATTAAACATAGATTTGGGGTTTTCACCTCTCATTTATAGCTACAGATCATTTTGTTTCTCTCTGTGCTGTCTACAGGGATTAGCCAAAGCTGAAGGTTCTTGGTGCTTTTGTATCTACTGGATGTCTGTTTTATTCTCCCTCGAAAAATACATTTCCAATTACAGATGAAAACAGGAGGCAGAAAGAGAAGAATAAAGTATCTCCAACATTCCCAGAAAAAAAGCCCATGATTTCATGGAAGACGATGGTTTCACTTCAACCATGCCCCAAATCAAGATTTATCCAACTCCATCTTTGACCAGGCAAATCTGCTTTCTGATCATCTCATTTCTTACCTGTTGTGTGCCAAATTGATAGAGAGCACTGATTTGTTTCTATTTGGCCAAACCTATGTATTTTCCTGTACTTTCCCACAATCATAAATCCAATGGGCTCGTTCAATGCCCTCTCTGAGCTGTGCTCTTGGTCTGCTCCAGCACAAACTCAGGATGAAGAGGGACAGGGAAACGGAGGTGAGTGCAGACCCAGCACTTGGGAAGAGGAGACCTCACCAACCCTGCCAAACCTACACTGCACTGAGACAAATATGCACCATTCCCTGCATATAAAATCTGCATTTCTTTTTTATTTGCATTGGAAATCCTGGCTCAGGCCTGTGGCTGGGGTTGGAGTGGGATGTGCTCATCTCGTATTGCTTGCGGTCGGTTAGAAAAATCACATAATCCACCGCAGGTTTAAAACACAATTTAAATCTGCCAAGTCTCATAACTTCCAAGAAGGAAAATTTACCATAAAAAAAAAATGGTTTCCACTTACTTGATTTTATATTCAGATCTCTGGCACACGGGCCTGCCACCAAAGAAGCCTTTTATGCAAGCACATAATCAACGGAAGCCTTCATTTTCACTGCGGTTGGATTTAATGTGATAATGAATATTCCAGCGTCAGCTCTGGGTAAATGGATGGGGTTTCACCTCAGATTCCCTCCTTTCAATATCTCAGGCAGGCACACGCTTGCTGAGTGGTAAATAATTTAGCAGCACCAGCAGAAGGACACCTGAGCTGCGTTCCCAAGGCGGGCGGATGCGCCTCGCTCACGTCCTGCCCCGTGTTCCTGCTCTTGTAAACAGCAGCCGTGGAAAAGCTTTATTACCTATTTATATCTGGCCCTTGCAAAGGAGAACTCTTGGAAAAATGCATGGCTTCAGCCAGTTGCCTGTGGAAAAACGTCCCTTGGGTGGCCCATGGGCACCCAGGAAGGTCCGTGGGTCCAGCACAGTTCTGGGCAGGGAGGTTTGGTGGTGAATCCCAGACCAGTGCCAGAGCTGCGAGGAATGAACATTCCCTAATTAGCAGCATTTATTTTTATTGTCATTTGCAGCGCTACAGCTGATATTTCACATTCATCTGAGAGTCTCTCTGCAGTTTGCAAACATTTGCCCACCCCATACCAGGCAAATTCTTTCATGCTCATTTCCCAGACGTGGAATGTGGTGAAATTAATGTTACTGTGAAACCCTTCCCTTCCAGATTCCCCTGTTTGTCCCCAGATTTAACCCTTATTACCCAGCCAGGCCTGGGGGAGCACCTTTCCAACATAATTGTTAGGGATCTGCTCTTTCTTTAGGCTTCTCACCTATTTCCCAGTCATTGGCTGATGTTTTTCCTCTCCTTTTTGCCAGTTTCAAGTTTCCATTCCGACACCAAATGCTTCCCTCTTTTCCTACTGCTGTTAACACGAGGCAGATCAAACAAACACAAAAGTGTTTTCTCAAAAAATAATCACTAAGCGTATCGTGGAGTTTGGTTCCAGTGACAGCTGAATATTTGTTTCATTAATAAGTCATTTGCAATTAATTCCTGGAGTCATTTCTAAAAGAACATTGTGATGTTTCCATGGTTTTAAAGTGGCAAAACACCAGTCATTCTTTGACAAAATTTCAGTGCAAAGTGCTCAAAGGCAAGCACTGGAAAAATCCAGCCTCTGATGAGGAGTGTCCCTGTGATGTGGGAATGTGGCTCCCATTAGTGGTGAGGCACCTCTCATGACATCAAATACCTGCATTTAAGGACTCAAGGTTTGAATTCCAGGTGCATGGGTGCTGATGCTGCTCCATTCAAATGGTCAGTAATGAAATTACTATTCATTACTGTTACACAGTGACTATATAATAGCTATTATATAGTTATAACTGTAATTATTATCATAGTTAAGGGTTTTTTCCATTTAAGGTTCATAAACAATTTGCCTATGCTGGAAACATAACAAAGTCTCCAAATTCTCTCTTTTCAATCAAAGGGCTGGATGAGCAAATAGATTTTCATCCTGCCTTCTGAAACTGGAGATGCTCCTGAGGCTCTAAAGTCACCCCAGGATGAACATCTCCCCTTGGAGATCCAAGGGTCTCCATCCTCAGCCTCTGCTGGGGGTGGAATGGGCACCATTTGCACTGATGTTTCATTAAGAATTAAATAACCATTTACCATCCTCCACAGTGCTCTTTCTAACCTTATGAACTGGCACCATTTGGGAATAAATAGCATGAGAAAGTGTCTCTAATCCTGGGCATCAGCTCCACTTTCACTCCAAACCCCGAGTCCTGACACGTGGCCAGCAAAGATGAAGGACGTTTCCAAGCCATAGAAACAATTACCATTGTTGTCATCTCACCTTGTCAATAACCTTCCCCCAAAATTACAGGTTAGAGAGGTGTCTGTAATCATTAACAGCCTGGAGGAGAAGCACATTACCAAACAACAAACCTCTAATCAACAGAGTGGGAGCAGTGCACAAGAGAAAAATAACTCTTTAACGAGCCAGTTGCAATAATTTCTTTTTTTAAAAAATAAAGATCGTACTTGGTACATATAGTTACCACCCCACAGTGGCAAAACTGACACGTTGGAAAAAGTGAACATCATAAATTTCTGCCTACTTGGGAATGTAATTTGCTGGAATTACAGTTTTAGAGGGAAGTGCTTGCAGGTTTTCATATTCAGCTGCAAGAGGACTAAATCTGTCCCTGAACTGACACAGCTCTGAAGTGACACAGAGAATTGGCAAAAAAAAGTCAAATATTTGGTTTGCAATCAAAAATTAAGACAAATTATTTTTAAAACTTAAAAATGCCCATTCCCAAGCAGCCTAATTGGGATGAGCAGATAAACTTGGGGTCTGGAAAGCAAAGTTCTAGACCCACTCACAAAAATCTTGAAGTGGAAAGGTTCTTAATTTGTCATGAAAGTCAGGTTAAAATTATTCTTTTAAATGTTATTGCAATGCCATAACTTATGGGCTAAAAAATTAATAAAGTTGGATAAGAGAATCTATAAAATACCCAGTAAGAAAAAATGGAAACAATCAATTTTGAACATTCCATCAATACCCCAGGAGTTGCTACACAACTATTTCTATGGTAAGATGTGACTTTGCCTTGAATGCAATTTGCAATCTATTAACTTGATCCAGTTCTCACTGAAGGAAATGAAAAGATTACCATTGACTCCAGTGAAAGCTGGATTAGACTCTGTTCACATTCACAGTGGGGAGGGAAAAAAAACCCTTAATGATTATTTATGCCAGAAATTCCAGTGTAAAAAGCAAAACTGGTGCAAATGTGATGAAGAATTTGAAGAGAAAAATGAGCACAGTTGATATAAAATATAATTCCACTAAAAAGTGGAAGATTACTAATTACTCTGAATGCGCTTATAGAGAAGCTATAGATGTAATTAAATGGCACAAATATACTTTGAAATCCAATTACAGCAATGGAGCAATGATTGCACAGTTGCATGAAGAGTTAAAATAAAATATGATAGCAGATAAATGGGTATATTAGAAAGGCATTATTAGATTTCCTTGCATTTATCCACCACTGAGTGCCACCAACCTTTCAAGCCAGGGACAAATAGGAGAAAACAGATAGAGGAAAAAGATTGAGCTCTGCTGCTAAATATAAACAGCAACAACTAGAGATTTCTACTAAAAAAGATAAAAGCAGAGATACCAGCTCCCAATACATGACACACAACAAATCAAAATCCTGAGCCTTATTCACAGTCCTGCAGTTCCACCAGAATTATCAACTTTTGTAAACACCAAACCGTAAAAGGGGCAAAACTTGAAAAGGATTTACTGCAGGAAAACGAAAAATCTCCAAGAAAACACAATATACCAATAAAGAGCCAATTATTGCCCCATCAATATTCAGCAGTGGACTATCAGGGCAAAGCTATGCAGATTCCATTAGGAAAAAATACAGCCATGCCTATCCTGTGGCAGGAGAACATTATTTAGAGATGGGGAAAGGGACCTGCACTTTATTTGTGGGTTTAAATAATAATTTGATACTTTACCCATTATGCTGAGGAATTAACATTTAGAGGAAACAAATGCATGTGCCTTTCTGATTTAAAACTAAGTCAGTTCTTGCTCTGCTTTCTCTTGTCCTTGGAAGTCACATTGCCTTAAAATGTATGGATATTTATGGTATGTAAAAGGTATTTATAGTATATTCAAGGTTTGCAAACTTTTGAAATCTAAGGGAAATATTCACCAATTGCCAGTGACTTGCTGGTTTTAAAATCCAATCATAAACCAGGCACAACCTGAAGGGTTTTTTTGTCAGAATTCCTCTCTGGTGAATTGATAAATGCTTCTTTGGAGGTTCCCCATTAATAAACACCTGCAGCCAGCTCTATTTCCCAGTTTATCCCCATTTTGGGGTCACAGGCAGAGTGCTCATAAGGGGTTTTATTTTATGAGGTCACACAGACTGTGTCTGCTCCTCCCCAGGCACAAGTTGGGCTATTAACTTAATCAAAGAGGGGGGAAAAGAATGAAAATAACCCCTAAAAATAGTCTCTTATTCTGCTTTTGCTGCAACACTACAAACAGAAACATCCACTTGCTCAGCTCTGCCTTGGCTAAGCAAATCTCATAAATGTCTGAATTTCCCATTATGGCCATGATTTCTAGAGGGAGATGAAATCTTTACCTCTCTCTAAATTGATGGGAGTCTCCCTCCTCCCTTCAGATGCCAGAATATGGAAGTAGAAGACTGTCCCTCTGAAGGCTGTATTTTATAATACTCTGATGAGATGCCTTTTGATTTAGGGTTGGCATGAAGGAAGAAAAAAACCCCGTGTAGTCTGCCAGCTCATCTAGCCCAACTTTAATCACTTACTGTGTAGACAGCTATATCTGAGCCACTCATCTAAAATCCCTTTAAAGTCAATGGTGAGAAATAGATGTTTTTAGGATGCAATTAATTGATTGGAAGGAAGAGGGATCTATCACATATGGAAAAGAATTATGGCCCAAAGGGTTCTGCTTTTCCTCATTTGCTTTGGAGGAGTTCACACATCTGCATTTGAACAGTCACCCAGGACAGGTGAGAAGAATATCTCCAACCACCCTTAGCAAATCTCTCTTGGTGTTTTTTAATCAGTTTTCCTGTTCCCTTCCCTTCTGTTCCCACACCCAGTCTCTCCTGAGATATCAGTTCAATTTTTTTGCATTACAAGCCCATTAACCCCTCAAAGAAATGGGTTCATCCATCTGATGCTAATGAAAACTTTTGGATCACACACTGGGGCCAGAAGAACTGATCCACCGGGTTTAAAAAAGACACTCATGGGTATTTCCATATCAATTGTCACAGATATATTTGGAACAAGACAAATAAAAAACTTCCTACAGCTGTGCCACTCACCCAAGGGCCCTTCAGGACTGTGGGTGGTCACCACCAAAAAGTACTAAAAAATTGTGATGGATACAGAGAGTTTAAGGAGCTGGGGTGAGGATTTTTATGGAGACAAAGAGAAATATTCCCCCTCAAGAAGACATGGTGAGGATTTTCATGGAGACAAAGAAAAATATTCCCCCTCAAGAAGACATGGCACATCTGCCACCATGAACACACAGCAAACTTCTAGGGGAAGCAAAATCAATAATAATAAATTTCCCTTCATCAAGAGAGACCCAACAGAGCCAACTTGAAACAAGTTTTGCCAGACTTGGATATTGTGGAGCCCCCCAAAACCTTCCTTTTGCTGCTCTGCCACCCAAAGCACAACGCTGCTCTGCAATTCTGCTCTGCTCTGACAAGCTGGTGAGCCACAGCCTATTTCCTCTCACCCACCAAAGAGCACCATTGTGCTGCAGGTCTTTGAGGAATCTGCTGCTCACTCTGACATGAGGGAGTAAGTTTTGTTTCATGTTTCCCTCATTCTGGGCATTCATCTTCAAAGTGCCTCGCACGCAACCGGGGAGCCTTAGAAGCCTATCAGGGGCAATTCAAAGAGCTTTGCACAGAGCAGGAGGGGGCTCCTGTTCAAAGCTGCAGCTTTGCATCCGCCAGAGAGGAGCAGATTCAAACCCAAAGAGGTCACTTCACCTACCTGTAGTGGGATCTCATATTCAGAAGACCCTGACTAAAAATAAGGGGTATTTAGCCAGTGTGATAACTGAAGCCCTCGAGGCAATGCTCTTTCTCTCTGCCTCACACACAGAGCAACATCTCCTTTAGAGAAAACCTCAAAACTCTGGGAGATATAATGGCCTCCAGAAAACTTACTCATGGATTAGCTCCAGCTGCAGCATCCTCCTGGTTTGAGCACAAAAGTTTCCAACGAGCTGGACCACCCCAGACTTCTGTTCAAACTGCCTGAAACAAGAAAACTACAATAAACACTTGTTCAGTACAGGATGGAGCTGCAAAACCACTGATTTCTTACTATTGCCCGTTTTAATGAAATAGAGAGGAAATATTTTGTTTGGTTCAGAAATTACCATGATCAGAGCTGGAATCCTCTGGATAACATAAGGGCTCTGCTTGGATGGGCACTGTCTAAACACTGAGTAATTCTGAGCTGCTTGCCCCAGAATTTATCATCTTCACAGGAAATACAGAAAAGCACAGAAGAAAATATTGTTGTCTGAAATTTATACATGGAGAGCTGAGACGAGGGGAGATGCATGCTCAGGTAGAGATGTTTAATATCATTGACAAGGGTAAGAAAAATCAGAGAAGGATTAAGAGAAAGAGAAGCATAATGATTTTATGTTTATCTGCAGAGCCTTTGTATCAGGCACTTGGTATTTTTAAAAACAATTTAGATTAAATCACTGCAACACCTGATTTTATGAGATGCAGTAGCTCTGCATCTGCAAGGAAATCTCCTATTTGCTACTGGAAGAGGGCAGTGCCATCTCTGGGATTTAACCCCACTGTCCTGAGGTAGCAGGGTCTCTCTGCCTGCTCCTGCTGCCACCACCCACCTGATGTGGCCACATCCCTGCCCTTCCAACATCCACACCACAGCCACAAATCCCAACCCTGCACAGTTTCTCCCACCTGTAACAGTTCCTCAGTCTTTGTTGTTTCAAAGGACTTTTTTTGCCTTTTGTTTTTTTTTTTAAATACTAGATTAAAATGTACATCATCCTGCCCTGCTTTCTCAGCCTCCTCTTATTCACACTGTATTTTTATTAAAAGCTGTGAAGCCTTTGGGACAGTCTGTGCCTGAATGGCACTCACAGACACACTTGCATTGCTCCCCATATCAATTTTTTCTTTCTATTAGAAGTCTCTGGGTTTGTTTTCCTTTTAACCTCATTTTAAACATCCCCTCCATTGCCATGCTTCATTTTGCTGCAGTGTTGACTGTGATGTTTCAGGTTCACTGTGCTCCCTCCACGTTTGGGTTATAACAGCAGGCCAAGATGGATCATAAACTTTATGTCTGATTCCACTTCTTACGTAACATTTGTGGGGTTTTTTTCACATTTTTCTACTTAGCAAATGCATTGTTCCTTTAAAGCACCTGATCAAGTGTGGTGGGATCTATGAGATAAGGCTAAAATTTAATTTAATTGCCAAATTATTCTTGTGCTGCACACACCCAGGTACAGCCCACTTTGGACAAGGCATCTCTCCAGAAGAGTTGAGCATTTTAAGGCTCTTTCACGCTGTAAGGAACACACTCTGTGCCCAAACCTGCTCTCAGAGGGTTTCCTACCCTGCTTTTGCACCGAGCTTCCTTTTGTCCATGTTTTATCCTCACTCCCATTGCTCTTGCACTGACCTCACCTGGAGCAAGGAGGCTGCAAGACCTCTGTGGCTCTGCTGAAAGAGCAATTGATTTATGCCCCGAGTGTTTCCCAGGTTGTAAAACAGTAAAAAAAAGTACAAATGAAGAGCCTCACACTATTTTTCTTCCTGCTGTGTGCAATTGAGCCAGAAAGTCTCCCTTACTCCCAAAGAACATGCAAATTACCTCAGCATACCTGAGCCACCAGCAGAACACAATGGGAATATTTCCCCCCACTTGTTCTCCTCCTGCTGAGCTCCTCCACAGGTCTGGGATGCTACCTGTTTCCACAATGCCTGGTTGGAAACAAAAATCCTGCATGAGAATGAAACACTGAACCTTTGCCACCAAAATATGTGAATAATTTTTAAAGAACTTCACATCGCCTCAGATATTGCGGGGTTGACCCCATCTATCTGTGGAGTCTGAAAGGGAAATAGATTTAACACAGCCAAGAAATAATCACAGGAAAGCATTTTGGATTCAGCCAAGGATGAAGTAAGGCAGTCTATTTGCTTCAAAGCAAGCTGAGGCCACTGCTCACTGCATTCAAATACATCAATTACAGAGAGCTTTAATGGAAAAGGATTAAAAAGTACAAAGGTAAAACAAACAGCATCACTGCAGTGTCCAGGAGGATGAAACAGCTTCCTTCTGTGGTGGGTATGATTACAGAATTGCTAAAAAAAGAAAGGGAGGAGAAATGGAAAAAAGGTTTCATATACCTTGACCAGAATTGCTGTGACAGTGACAAGCCCAGGCCACTGCAGCACGTGCATTGTGGAATTCAGTCCCCCAATCTCACTGCCAGGGCTCAGATCTGAACTCCAGCTCTGCATTTCCTCTTTCCTTCCAGCCAGGGAAGTACATTATTTCATCAATACAAAGTTTGATAAGGTTATTTTTTCCTTAAGTCTCTTTAAATTGTGTCTGTACTGTCCCAGGTCATTGCAAACTGTTTCCTCCAGCCTGCTTCCATCCACATTCTCATTTCCAACATCTGTGCCATTCAGCTCCATCTTCCTTAAAAGTTTGGTATTGAGTTTCTCATATGCCTAATTTGGGCTTAATTCGAGCCTGGGGTAAATCGTTACAACTCAGATGAAGTCAATAGCAGCACAGTGACTTACATCAGCTTTGTGTCAGTAAATACTGACAAGATTGATCTCAAACTTTTTCAGAACAAAAGATTTCTGAAGATGGATTAAACAACATAAATGCTGAGCTGTTTTGCCAGACTGCAAATGGCATAACACAAGCTTTGTGTGACATCTCTGAATTATCCCTTCGTGGTAATGTTGACATTACATGGTATTGACTCACGGGAAGAAGCTTAAATACCCTTTTAAGTTTTCAAGACTCTTTGACAAAGCAGTATTTCATTAACAAAATGTTAATGAAATCCAGGAAGCCTGAGTCTCCAGAAGAGCCTGCTGGCTGGCCAGGGGATGGGGCAGCACAGAGCAAAGCAATCCTGATTCTCAGACAGCAGGAAAAAACACATTTCATACAGGGCACTGACTGGTTGAGGAAGGAGGACCCGAGGGCACTTCCCCAGCCCTTCACTGAAGGACTACCACACCTTCTGCTGGAGAAGGTCAAAATAGCACAAACTAGGAAATGCATCACGTGAAGTGAACTGGCAGAGACAGCAGGGTTGGCATCAGCTTGGAGATAGAGCTCCTTGTTGGGAAAAGGAGGAAGGTCTGGAGAGCATTGCCATGGGGATCTCCTGCCCTGGGGTCACCTTTGGGCATTCATGTGCCTGCAGCTAAAGCTGCTGGCTCTAAGAGCCCTGCTCATCACAGCTAGGTTGGAAAAGGCCTCTGAGACCATCAAGTCCATCTGTCAATGACACAATGGCTCTCAGATAGCTACAGGGTTTATATTTGATGGATTTGCTGCTAGGAACAGGTCTTGGCTTTCAGGTTCTTGACCCAGTCCAGAGCACTGTGGGGAGGCAGGGGTAGCACAGGGGTCTCCTGTGCCCCCCAGGATCACAGGGGAAGCACCACAGCCCCAGTGAGGAGAGAGACTGGGTCTCACCCCAGCCAGAACCTCCCAGCTCTCTCCTTCAGAGAGCAGCAGATGGTTTGTGAACAACCACTCACAGATCTTCTCATCCATAACCTTGGAATTATCTACAATGCTGCTCAGGACAGAGCCATGCTCCCAGCACCTTCCCAACACTCATCTCTTTGAAGAAACCCTTTGCAAATCAAAGGAAAGGTGGGAGATCTTCTCAAGAGCAAAGTTTTCTCCCACACTGAGTACTCAGATTTTCAAACTTAAGCTTTTCCATAATTTTTTAGGTCTACTGTTGCTCTATGTAATAAGGCATGTCATTATTAACCAAAAAGGGTGGAAGGGATGGGCAGAGAAATACTAAACCTCTGTCCACTTGACAGCATTTTGTGCACCAACAGCACATTTCCTCCCAATGGTTCATTTTATCTGCTCCATGGACTCACATAAAGCAACACGTGCAAGAGAATAATGTAAAAAAAAAATAAATTAAAATTTCAATGCATAAATGCAACACTTGACTGAGGCACTCAAGGGCCACCTTGCTGCCTGAAACCACTTCTTTTTAATTGTTTGTATTTCAAGTTGATAAAATTCACCGTAGTAAAGAGAACTCTTCCAGTAGAAGCCATGACGAGAAGCTGATGGGAAGGAGGGGAGGTCTCTGAGATGTTTGTGTGCATTTGTGTTACATATTGAAAATAAAGAAATAAAGGAAGAAAGAATCACACAGAAATAACAGACTCCATCAAAGGTGGCAGGGCTGTGCAACTCAGCTGCACTCAGGTCCTGGTGGCTGAAAGAGGTGGAAGAACCTTGGTGTTAATGAAGGGGGAGCCTGGTGGGACTGCACTGCACATCAGCTCCAGCAGGGCCAGGGACTGAAAAGGAACATAAAGATCCTCTGACACATCTGCATGATGGACAGAGCCATTCCCTGGCATTTTGGGGCAATAGCAAAAGCTATTGTCCCCAGCTCCTACTAACCAAGTGTGTGAGGTGGTGCTGATGGTCCCTCCTGTCCCCAGGTCACTGCTCCCCTCCACAGCACCTCACCCTCTGCATCTGTGGGGTTGAATTCAAGTCAAAGGACCTGTGCCTTGAGGGGGGAACAAGCACAACATCAGCAGCCTGATGCCCCAAGAAGAGGAACAAAGCTCCTGCAGCAAGGGAGGGAGGATTTTGTGCCAGGAGATTATTCATTTTTTATATTTTTTTCATTTTTGCTGCTCTCCAAAGGAGAGGAGGAAAGCTGCACTGCCAGAAGGCTGCACTGCACCGATGCCAAGGAGTCTGCAAATCCTCTGCTCAGGGCATTTGCTCCAGCACAAGGCAATCCCACCTCTCAGTTCACCACCAAAACACAAGAGTGCCCAGAGCACACCCCTGGCAGGCAAACCAGCTCCCAGTCTGTCCTCCAAAATCCTCCAGCTAAGAGGCTTTCCTCAAATACTTGATGTAGCTAAATTGGAAATCAAAGATCAAGGCTCTCTCAAGGATAACCAAATAAAGTCCTGGGTGGTTGCTTTGGTGATAATGGCCAAGCCAGAGCTCAATCTCTGCACAGGATGAGCCCAGCCCATAGCAGAGGAGCCAGGTGAGCTCTCAGGGCTCCATATTCCTACCAGGAAATTCAATAACTCAGTCAAAGAGAAAGGGAGAACACACAGAGAAATCCTCAAAGTTTTCTTGGATAGTACTGTAGGTTTCAGTATAAAACAATTTAAAGGACTTTCAGAAAAACCAAAATTCAAGGGAATTCGAGGGAGAAAGACATTTTGATCTTGACTGCAAAGTGTGGCACTTGCTCAAGGACACTGAACTTTGTGATCTCTGCGGGGTCACGAGTTTTCCACATGAATTAACAGACGTCCTTTGAGCCGCTGAGACCGAGCAGGATTTTTATCCCAGCTGAAGATCTGCCCCACGATGTTCACATCCCATTGCCAGGAAAGCATCTCCCACCCTCCAGATAGCCTTGGTCAGAGCCCTCTGTGAATAAGCACTTTATAATGTGAGACACTTGCTGTGCAGTGGGTCACTGGCAGCGGGGTTGAGAAAGGGACATTCACATCTGAAGTCACAAATCTCCACAGTCTACGCTGAAAAAATTAACTCTGTCTCAAAGGCTCTTACAGACCTAAGAGAACCAACAAGAACACATTGCTGCAGTGTGTCAGCAAAGGTTTGGGAAAGCTGGAGACCCTCAGATTTTGGAAATCAATCTGTGCACAGCACAAAATTTTCTCTCCTTCTGAACCTGAGACAAACGCAGGTTGTGTCTGTCACACTCTCAGAAAAACCTCTGTCATCAAAATCTCTCATTCTCATTTGAACAACAACACTCCAGAGGCACAACGACAACAGAGGGGACATTCTGCTTCTAAAACTTCACTGTGTTACCCTTGTGATTACACACATTTCTGTCCACTGCCTACACTTGCACCCATTATTTTCTTTCAGCTGCCACGTTTAACCACAAGTGCTGTGACCATAAACTAAAAAAAACCCAAAAAACCCACTTAGAAGAGCCCCCCAAAACAGCAAACTCAACGACATTTGCAATTGCATTAATATAAAACTCACTAGACACAACTGGTACCACACAGGAGGATTTTTCTTTCCCAGTCCTAGGAAGGAGTTTAGTTGAGCAGAGCTTAATTTAACTGAGCTGAGCTGTTGCCCGCCCTCCTTTCTGCTACTCAGGTGCCCCGAGGAAAATATTCATTCCTCCAGGAAGAAAACACCTGTATAGCACCAGGCACTGAGGTGAGAGGCTATTTACTATCTCTGCGGGACAATTCTAGGATTCAGCTCTTCTATTTTTAATCTCTGGATGTGCCTTTAAATCAAAGATTTAAGAAGTGAGAAAAGGTTTACAAAAACTGATAATCCCAGCCCAGACACCTTCCAATCATAAATACTTGTCCTTCTTAGCATAATATGCAACCTTCAATATACTGTTGTTCCAGGCACGTTTAGGTACCCTATAGAAATGACTTTATGCTGCTATTATTCCTACAGAACTTCAGATGGGTTTGGATCCATCATCATCCATCATGTCAGCCCCTCTACGGGTAGTTACACACACTTTGTCTGCTCGGGTTTATCTAATAGCCAGCCTTGGGTTTTATTAATTTCCACTGGTTTGCAGAAACTACAGAGCTCCTACGCTCTTTTATAAATTATCTCTGAACTTGTAATCATTTTCTGTGAAAACCCAGCAGTGCTTTAAAGGAACTTCAGCTCTTCCAGGGCTGCTGCTTCCTTAAGATGGGCATCCCAAATGCCTGACATGGTTTGGATCTCTCTGCTGTTTGTTTGCTGGGATTTAAGCTTAAGGAGAAGCAGTTTTTGGGTGCTGCTGAAAAATAGATTCCCAAGGGCAAAAATCTGATTTATGTGGTGGTTTTCCTCATCTTGAATGTTCAGCAGCCTCAGCTGAGCTCAAACATTTTACTTGTCAATTTTGCTTGTGTGGGATTAGGGAGCATCCCTATGGAAGCAGAGAAAATCTGGATTTCCCCTGGCATGGTTACCTTGTCCAGAGCAGCTCTGGCTGCCCCTGGATCCCTGGAAATGTCCAAGGCCAGGCTGGATGGATCTTGGAGCAACCTGGGACAGTGGAAGGTGTCCCTGCCATGGCAGGGGGTGGAACTGGATGGTCTTTGACTCCCTTTCAACCCAAACCATTCTAGTGTGGTTCTATGGCTGAGCAAATAAATTCCCTTGTGTACTATTGATATATGTATGAAGACATACAAAATATCTGCTTATCTGTCAGGCATAAATCACACTTTAGATACCCAGGTGTAAGCACAGGGATGTGTTACATCACTACAATTTTAGTTTCTTTACTTTCAGTTGAAATCCCCTCAGTTCACTGCCAAACACATAATTGTTAATTTAACAGTTCTGCTGCAGAGAAAGAGAAGGAAAATAGAACAAATATTTAGTGTGTGTATATATATATATTCAGAATATTGTATATCTTTCCTCTAGAATGTTTTTTATTCTGTTTTATAGAGGATTTCTCTGCTCCTCAGTGAGTTTTTGCTCTGTCTGTGTAAGAGGCAGGTGCAGGTCAGGTGCAGGGAGGGAAGGCTGCCATGGCATCCAGAGCCCTGGCCATGGCACAGCCACTGTCCTGAGGCCACACAGGTCCCACGAGGCTTCCACAGCATCCATCCCACGAGCCAGGACTCCAGAGAAACAGCTCCTGCTCAGGATGGGCACAAGGCTGAACAAACTAAAATACTTCAGCATCATCAAAACAAAACACCTCAGCTTTATACCAACAGAGTTGGAAGTCAAATGGTGCATTGGAGCATGTTTCCTCTCAAAAATCATTACAATCAATAAATAACCAATAGGAAATGCCTTTTTTTCCAGACTGGGGTTTGGATTCTGAGCTGTTGGAGCAGGCTTTGGCTCCTTTTCCCCCAAAGAAAATTGCTGCCATCCTGACACCTCCCCAGCAAAGGTGATGCAGGAGAATGGAATTGTTGCTCATTCTTACTGAGGGAAATCTGTTTTCTATAAAATTGGTGCTCTTGGCTGATTTCTCAGCAAAAATGCCTTAAGGAGAGGTAAAGTAAAGCTATTGTTACCCAGACTTTCCTCCTGTGAGGGGAGTGCTTGGGCACATTTCTCTTGTGTTTGGTGGTGAATTGAGAGGTGGGATTGCCCTGTGCTGGAGCAAATGTGTGGCCCCACATGTCCCCTGACACATGTCCCACCCTGGAGTCTCTGCTGGAGCTCATCCCTGCCCTGGCAGCTCCAGAGAGCCCCAGAGGTGCTTCCCATCCTCAAACACCTCCCTTTGGAGCACTCCAGCCACCTGTTCAGCACAGGAAAATACCCAACCCATTTAATGAGGCTCCTGCTAAAATCATCCCTTTGAAGTCCCTCAGACCACGACAGCAATTAACTCCAGACCCATCCTCACTTTTGTTGTTTTACCTCAGATCATTCAAGATCAACAACATCACCAAGGGTGCAAATTATTTCCCTGCAGAAGCAGTGAGGGAATGTCTCACATCCAGCGCTTCCAAAGTGACCTGACTGCAATCACAGCCACAACGTGGGGCTCCTCCTGTGTCCCTGGGCTGTTCCAGGATTTTTAATGATCTCCCTTTTGCAGACTGAAGCCTGTAAGGAAATTCATTCTGCTTAAGACAGGCAGAATTTAGGGATGGATCTGTGTAGGTGTAGAGAGGGCAGGTAAGGATGGCATCACAAGACAGCAAAATACACAAATGGGATCATGAACTGTGACACTTCTTAATAAAACTGTCCCCAAGCACATCCCATTTCAGCATCACGTGTGCATGTGGATATTCAAACGCTTTTCCCCAAATGTGCACAACGTGAATTATTTCCTCATTGCAAATTGCTTACAACAATGCACATTAAAAGCAAGTATGACATCAAGTGGGCTATAAATAATATAATTTTGAAAAGGAAAAAGGATCTAACTGAAATATGAGTTTCTCCACGTTAGAAATGGGAGAAGTAATAAATGAGGAAGATCATGAGCAATAGATACACAACCAGAGGTCATTAGTGTAAAACTACCCTTGGAAGAAACTTCTTCAAGGTTTTCTGTTTGCTTTATTTCTGTTTCTGGTTTTTTATTTGCTTTGGGTTTTGTTTTTAAAGCGAGCAAGAATAAGGATAAAAGGAAACTAATTCCCCACTAAAGGGCCTCCTACGGCCGGAGCGGGAAGACCTGCTGGCTCCAGGAACCTCTGATGCCTTAAGTCTCAGCTTTCATATTTTCCAGATTCTGGAAGTCAGTATATAACTCATATAAAGTGTTACAGGTTTTCCTCCCAGCTCAGGCACACCAAACAATCCTTTTCCAGCCCCAGAACCAAGGGCACGCTGCAGCTCCAGCCCCAAAAAGTGCAAACAGGGAATGGAGGAGAGAATCTGGGAGGGTGGGACTGCAGAGCCTGGAGCTGGAACTGGACAATGAACCCAATGTGGAAATGGAACAAAACTGATAAAAATGTGAAAACTCCTGACTCAGGTCCGTCTTGGTTGTAGCCACAGCCAGGATCTTGCACTGCCCAAGGTGAATCCTTTGAAGCATTTTAATAAATCCCTGCTTTATTCCTTTAACTCTGTCCCAGAGAGCCTCACCTCTGCCAGGGGAGGGGACACACAGCCCCCAAACAGGGCTCCAGACAGTGATCCACACTGGTGGCACCACAGATACCACAGGGAAAAGAGCAGAGGATGCAAATCCTTCTCCTGCTCTGTGTCTGAGGGCATCCCCTACGCGTGGATCCGTCGGCGTTTCCCAAACCGCGAGGGCAGAACACGCCGCTCCCCAGTTAAAAAGGCAGGAGAAATGGTCACAGCCTGGAATTCTGGGAGAAATCCCAGTGTTTTCCCCAGTAGGGAAGGGTAAATTTTCTTTAAAGATTCCCTGAAAATGTTCCTTAAAAGATTCCGGCGAAGTTGAATTTGGAAAAGCGTTTTATGGAAATGTTCCATTTTAATGAGGTGCAGTGGGAGGCTGAAAACGTTCCAGTTGCCCAATTGGAACAAAATAGAAGGCACAGCATTAGGAAACAGGAAAATTACGCTATAAATAAATAAATAAACAAACAAAAAATACAAGAAGGCTGAACAAACTAAAATACTTCAGCATCATCAAAACAAAACACCTCAACTTTATACCAACAGAGATGGAAGTCAAATGGTGCATTGGAGCATGTTTCCTCTCAAAAATCATTACAATCAATAAAATTCCAATAGGAAATGCCTTTTTTTTTCAGACTGGGGTTTGGATTCTGAGCTGTTGGAACAGGCTTTGACTCCTTTTCCTCCAAAGAAAATTGCTGCCACCCCGACACATCCTCAGCAAAGGTGATGCAGGAGAATGGAATTGTTGCTCATTCTTACTGAGGGAAGCCTATGTTTTCTATAAAATTGGTGCTCTTGGCTGATTTCTCAGCAAAAATGCCTTAAGGAGAGGTAAAGCAAAGCTATTGTTACCCAGACTTTCTTCTTGTAAGGACCCATCCCACAGTGCATTTACTGGTATGCTCTGAAATACCATAAATCATTCTGACAACGTGATACTTGTCAAAATAAAGGCATAAAATACATCTTGGAATAAAATCTCCTCAATCATATTTATTTGTTTGCTCGCTGGTGCCATTTGGCTTTTCTCAGTGGGTTTCCCAGTCGTTAGGGGGAATTAGTGAGATTCTGCTGGAAAAACAGCCCCATGTGCATATCCACACACTGAATTTCTGCATCCAGCACTGTGCACTCATTCAAGAGAACTAAAAATAAAGCTTTCAAAGGACACTTCAGCTTTCCTGCTGTATTTTTTCTTCCCCTTTTCCAGCTTTTTTTCCCATCCCCCTCACCAAATATTCCACTAATGCTCAACGGTGGCGTGGTTTAAGGGAGTCCTGCATGGAAAGCTCCTTCAGCTGCTTAGCCCAACAGCATAAATTTGATCTCGTAATTAGTATTCAGCTCAGCATCTTGGATAGAAACCAATGTTACAGCCAAGAGGTGGTTTAAATCACATAAATCATAGATCAATGACAGAACTCTAAGCACTGGATAGATTACAAAAGTAAGCTTTAGTTAAAAATAGATTAACCATTTCCCTGCAGGAATTCCTTCAAAAAAGCCCTGAATATAAAACAAATAAAATTAAATCTGATAATTTTTTTTTCCTAATGTATGCATATACTAGATGAATTGTTCTTTCCCCTGACAGTTACACACTGATTAAAGAAATGTGTTAACACGCTATTTCAATGGAAAATATTGTAAATTGTGGGGACTTTAATTTTTTTAATGAGCCTTTAATAGCCAAAAAGTACATCCCAGCAATATTGTGTACAGCCAGGCTTGTAGCACATATCCCAGCAGCTAACAGATACTTCTTCAGCTGCTGCTTTTATAAAAAGGGAAAAAAAATCTTCCCAAGCCAAGAAAAATGTTTTTAAGGAGTGTTTTTTAAGTATTTCATTTTTTAAATTGTTCTAAGGAAGCACCCAGTGGTAGGAAGCACCACAGACCATCAGCTGTCCTGGCTAAATGCCCATGGGGGCACTCAGCATCCTGGAGGATTGTGCCCAAGATCACCAAATTGTCAGAAGTTCAAGGGAGGAGGAAATATGAGGCTGGATCTCTTCTCCTTGACTAAGGAATGCAGGAGGGTTTGGCTCCTGCAAGGGAATTGTGTCGGTGCAAACCCAGACTGAGGTGCTCCAGGACAGAGAGTGTCACTCAGGAATCTGCCCTGCAACCTGGCAGCTGCAGATATAAATTAAAAGTGTGTTCCTGCTCCTGTGCATTGCACTTTGTTTTCCTCCCATCAGGCCACACATTATTCAAAACAAGAAAAAAAATAAAGAAAGAAAAAAAAGTAAAACAAAAAGACTTTGCAGCATCTGAAGGACAATTTGCATCCCTGTTGTCTTATTGCAGAATTGAAAGCCAGGAGTGCCTCAGCAGCACCTCAGCCATTCCTCAGGCCAGGGAATTGCAGAATTCCAGCCATCAGGTCTGGAATAACTGCTCAGGTTCCTTCTGGTGAGCAGCACTGGGACAGAGCCTGGCAAATTCACAAGGTCCAAGGCAGCTCCTGAAACACTGGAGAGGAGAAGCAGCCTGAGCATCTCACCAGGTCTGCCACCCTCTGTGCCCTTTTCCAGGCTGGAAATGCAGCTTCAAATTAGAAAATTAACAAAGGGAGAGAAACCCAACCTTTCCTACCCCTGGACTAACAGATTGTCATTGAATGGAAAACAGAAAATACAGAAACTCACCCCAATAAAAAATTGCACAATTCTTCAGCTAGTAAATAACTTTTATAGCCATGATATAGTGACACCAAACTTCCTGATCTCTGATACCTGGCTGTATATTTAACTTCCTACAGATGACAAAAATGGGAATGTAATTGGTGTTGCCACAGTTCGAATTTAAAAAAAATAAGTAGTACTGCGTTTATAGACATTAACATTTGTTTTCAAATACTCCAGCTCCCTCAAAAAGAACATTTTTAAACTTTGAGTTCTTTATGGAAATGACTACTTTCAATTTCCAAGGATTTTTTTCAGCGTAAGAAAAAATAATAAAGCGAGCTGCTCGATGGTTATTTGAGGAGCAGCATTCAGATTTCAAAACTGGCTCCCTGTGTGATAGAAGACTGCAATATATGCAATCAAGACAGAGATTCAAACAATAATAACTAGCAGAGGCTCCAGGGCATTGCAGAACGTGTCATTTACTTCAGCCCCATTCCTTTAAACATCAGTCCTACGAGTAGTTCAGTGGAAAATAGATGGGGCTGCTCTTGTAAGTATAGACTATTCGTACAGGGAAGTTTTCAAAGGCTCTGCATTTTTCAAAGTGCTGAAAAATGCATATCAAGTTTAGTAAAACCAAAGAAGGGGGGTGAAAAAAAAGAGGAAAAAAGGATCTCTTGTAACACGCCAAATTGTCGGAGAGATGTCAGGGTTAATTTTTAAAGGCACATTTCCCTCCAGCAACAATTCTCTTTAATTATTTCAATGTGAAACACATTATCAGACATGTTCCTTGCCTGTTCTCAGCTCGCTGACACAAGATAGGTACAAGATGTTCCCTCTCCTCCCCGATGCTCGCACACGGTGCTGGGCACTCCGGTGCTGCCTGGAGGGGAGCTCCAACCCCTTCTACCAAACCCCTGGGGCCACCTCCCCACAGCCACAGCGCCCAAACACAGCAGGAGAAGGGTGAGGAGATCCACAGATTTCAGAGCATGGCTCTGGACATGTGCACTGGCACCAAGAGTAGCACGAAGCTGCAGCCACAGCAGCTTCAGGGTTATCAGGTAGCTGTAACACATGGGTCAATCCAGCAGGTTTGCATGGGGATTTAGCCAGATTTTGGTTTTTTCTTTTTTTTTCCTTTACTTTGGAGTTTAACAGTCATGTAGAATAAACAACAGGTCAGGCAAATCCCAGTGAGGGAGTTACTGGCCCAGTGCAGCACAACGAACTGCTGTAGGACACGGTCCTGCTGGATTCTTCTTCAGGAATTTATAATAAACACTTCACATTCCTCCCAAGTGGGAAAGGACACTGCTCAGAGACCCAAAATAAAATATCAGCTCAAAATCACGAGGGACAGTGGTTTCAAATTTAGACATGCAGAAGGAACCTTGATCTAACGCATCGGCTCGGCGCGCACGGCAGCGTGGTTGGTCAAGTATTCCAGCTGGGAAAGAGGATTTCTGCTTTCCCACATCATTTCAGACTTGAGAGATATGTATTTAAAGTTCTTAAATATGCCAGAATCACATCAATCTATTCAACCCTGGTTCTGGTGCAAGGAAAGTCTAATCCTTTTCTTGGGAGGGAAGAGGCTTCAGACCAACTCTACCACATCGGCTGCAATCTAACCCTGTTTTATCCCAGCTCCAGCAACGCTCACTGTAGAGCCAGTCGTGAGATTAAAAGCTTTTTTAAGTTGCTATCTTGGGAAATTTCTTTCAAGGAAATTACTACAAAGCCTTGTTTTAGTGTGTTCCCCTACTGTGAGTCCTACTGTGTTTTTTTAATAAGGAAAGCCATCCATCCATAGAGGTGTATCCTGTTCTCCATGCTTGAGTGTCTAACAGCAGGCACATACAGTAGACACTCTGATGTTTTGCCTCTTTAATTTTCACTCCATAATGTTGGTGCCTGGTTCTCCTGACTGCACCTTTCAGAGCAGTTTAATTATGGGCGTGCACAGAATTTCGAGAGGGGATTTTCAGTGATAATATTCAGATGTTAGGGACAAGTTCAATACAGAAAGATATCCAGATTTTTTTTTAAAAGCATAAAATAAAATCCTTCTATGCAGGTATCAAGGGCTGGAAAGTGAGATAATATTACCAAGAGAAAAAAATAAAAATACTTCAAGGCTAAACCAGAAAAGACTATAGAGATGCTTCATTTAGTCTTTAAAAGATGCTTCATAAGAAGATGCTTCATACAGATATAGAGATGCTTCATATAGATATAGAGATGCTTCATTTTAGTCTTTAAGAAGACAACCTTATGCTAAATATGAAAGTATGGCAGATCCATCACCGAGCTTTCAAGCAAATGGGACACAGCCATAGGTTTCCACACTTAAACTCCCAACCAAATGGAAATAGCTCATGCCACTGAATTTATTAGCCCAAGGATTTTACCCCTGATTTTGATGAATTTTTTTAAATTGAGCCAAGCAGCTCCCTGATAAAAGGTTACTGTACCACTCAGATATCAGGCTTGGAATGTTTTTTTTTATAATAACAGGCCAGGTAGAGGGTTATAAATGAGCCCTGCTCCATTGACTCCAGACAGGGTATGAAAATTGATTCAATGGAGCACCACCAGTCCTCACCAGCTGAGAATCTGTCCCTCTAATCACAACTAAAAAGATTTCCCGAGTCAATTAAAGGCTTGAAGCCTTTAGTCGCTCACACAAAATCCCTGCTAACAATGCCCTCATTTAAATCCCAACAAACTGAGCACACGCTCTGCCTGCTGCCATGGGTGCTGCTGGAGGTTGAAATCCCCGCTCATCCCGAGGATCCAGGCTCTTCCCTCGTGGCTCACGTGGGCCAGGATCACACCTGGCTGCCCCCAGTGCTGACACCTCCCTGCAGTGTCTGACACAGAAATTAGCACATTCATTATTTTTGCCAAGGGGAGGGAGCACGAGCCACGCGAAGCAAACATGTACCTTTGCTGCCAGAGTGGGAGTACTTTAATTTCCAAATTACACCCATAAATAAATCAAGCCCCAGAAGCTGATAAATGAAAGATTATGAAAATAGTAATATCCCACAAAATCTTGAAAGGCATCATAATTCCTCAAACAATTATCTTCTGTCATATTTGTGAGTAGCCCATGTAGTTCAAGAACAGAAAATACAAATGTGCTCCTTTAAAATTCATGAAACCACTCATTCTGTCATAAAAGCAGGCATCTTTCATGGCTACTTATTTCACACAGTCTCATAACTAATACTGACAGATACTTGGAATGCAAAAAAAAAATAAAAAAAATAAAAAAGAGCACTGGACAAAGAACTCGAGCTGCTCAATTCTTATATTTTTATGCTTGAAATGGAAAATAAAATCATATATTATAGACGGCTGCAGAATTTCTGGTATAATTAAATCAAAATTTGTAGATAAAAATGAGATTGTACAAAGACTGGTGGTGTAGTGCTCCCAGGATTGGGCTGTGCTGCATCCATGACAACAGGATGGAAGGTTGCTTTTAATACTATTATCTTACATACCCACAGCTGAATGCTAATGCAGCTATACTGAGGAAATCAAGTTTCAGATCTGTATCCACTGAACTTACATCCACCAGGCAGGGACTTTAAAAGCCAGGCGAGCACACAAAGACCAATATTATAGCTCTGTCAACTCCCCAAAGGTCACAGATTTCAAAAGGTATACACAAATATTAATTGTCAGGTAGTTCTGTGCCGAGCAGCAGAACTGAGGCAGAAATCAGGTTTTGTGGCCATAATTCCCTGCCAATTTCAGTTTATAAAATGGAGGTGTGGAAGGAAGCAGGGAAGATTAACTGGGATCAGTTCATGCTCCCTGCGCTGACACTCGGGGACGTGTCCCTTGTGAACGTTGTGTCAGGAAGGCTTTTCCCTCTTTGCCTCACTGAAGGAGATGGAAAATGTGGAAAGAGCTGGGTAGCCTTGTTCTCTAACACTTTTATTGACCCAAACTTGGGGTTGTGGACTCCCCATCCCTGGCAGTGCCCAAGGCCAGGCTGGACAGGGCTTGGAGCAGCCTGGGGCAGTGCAAGGTGTCCCTGCCATGGCAGGGTGGCACTGGATGAGCTTTAGGATCCTTCAAACCCAAAGCATTCCATGGTTCCCTCCTGGCTGGGGCACAGACAGAGCTCCTGGTCCCTGCACAAGGAGCCTCTGCTCTCCAAGGGGATCTCCACTCTGCCCAAGCTCCTTCTGCTCCTCTGCTCTGCCATGGGGATCTCCACTCTGCCCAAGCTCCTTCTGCTATCACCTCCAACTTCTCAATTCATCCTGACCTGGTTTAGCAACATTAAATCACATATCTACATTAAACAGATCTAATTTTGGTTACAAAATCATAAAAACATTAAAAATACTGGGGGCAATTGGGGTAGTATTCCTAAAATTAGAGTTCTGAGCTGTCCTGTGAAATCAGAGCATCATTTCTCCTCTGTGCCAACAAAATTGAAAGTGTCCTGTGAGTTCCCAGGTGAAGAAATCCTCTCAAGTGCCCCCACAGCACTGATCCATCAGTGTCCAAAGGGGAACAAAACTGGAACCTCTCCTCAGCACTCAGGTTATTTTCAGACACCTCACACGATTTTTCCTTCTCCAACTCCCCACACTTCCACGTGGTGAACTCCAAACTATTTGAGATACTGACCACTCTCCTAAAATA
Organism: Catharus ustulatus; assembly: GCF_009819885.2. Classification (NCBI taxonomy): domain Eukaryota; kingdom Metazoa; phylum Chordata; class Aves; order Passeriformes; family Turdidae; genus Catharus; species Catharus ustulatus. Next base: position 16,241,249 of record NC_046234.1, read on the forward strand.
GGTTGTAACCTGTAGTTATCCAAATCATTCCTCTTGATAAACCATTGGCTCATACCCTGAGAATTCATTTTTAGATGCACTATGAAATTCTGATGAACTGCAGGAAATTCTGAATCTCTGGCTCCATCTCATACAGTCAAGAATGTGGACAAGTGAAAATTCCCCTTTTTTGTCTGAAAGAATTCTTGGAGTTACTGTACAGGAACTAGAGAAGGTAAAATAAAGAATATATAAATAAATCTTTAAAAATAAAGATTATAAAGCAAAATGAGGTAACTGAGATAAAATATTGAGAAGAGGAACTTGTGAAGGCTTTGCAAGTCCAGATCAAGCTCATGGAGTGCAACCCCTGAAGAAGTTCAGTTCCCAAGGGTTTTTTTCTGTTTTTTCCTTTTTCTCCACAAAACCATGGCTTCAGTGGGGCAGCAAAAAGATGCTTCACTTAAGAAAAGCAAAAGGGGGCAACAACAGCCACAGTGATGAAAGCCTTGGCCTCCAAGTGGCAGAATGTCAAAAAAAGTTGTAGCATTTTATGATACTGTAATTGAAAAAAGTATTAAGTTGTTAGTGGAAGTGTATTTAAGGGAAGCCCCACACGTGGATATAATAGAAAATTAATCCTCAGAGCTTAGAAAGCCCCTGAGGATGTAGAATCCATCATGAAGTTACCTCCTGTCCCAGATTTTCTTGTTGCTTGCCTCTGCTGACAACAGTTGTCTTTTCATTAGAGAATTTGATATCAATTTACTCAGACACCAGGGGCAAGAAAGGATTTCACTTTCTTCATCTGAAAGACACTGATGCACAGAATTAGGAGTTTGAACGGATGCCAGAGTGAAATAGTGACACATTCTCTAAACCCATAACCACAGGTGGCCTCAGCAAATGGTCCAAAGCCTCTCAGGGCTGCCCAGGCAGCCACGACCCTCCCAAATTTCTGATGATTTCAGTAGGGACAAGATCTCCTCCCAGGCAGCTCCTGTTTCCAAACCAACCCCACAGAGAAATGCCCTGGTGGTTAATGCCCTCCTCCAGACCCTCACAGCCTTAAATTCACCTCAGATGGTTCAACAAATAACCTGAGGAAGGGGGTCTAGCTCCCCCAGTCTGAAAACAGAGCTGGCTGCCTTCTGCTTCTCCCTGATTCCAGAGCTGCAATGGGACAAAGCCCCAGGAGAAGTGAGGACTGTGAATATCATGGAGATTATTCCCACCTGACTGGGCATCTGGTGAAAACTGGGCTTCACCCCAAGCTCCTTGTGAAACTTTCCCACTTAGAAGTTTTTCCAAAGGCTTTGACTCCTCTCTTTCTCAAACCTTGCTTACCCTGAGGATTTACCACAGGAACCTTCACAGTAAAATTGCCGTGCAGTGACTGGTTCTGCCCCCACAAGGGATCTGATTTGGGTGCTCTGAGAGAGCCCAGTGGCCTGGTGACAGCTCTGGCAGGGGAACAGCCCTGTGTGAGATGTGGAGCTGCTCCCACTGCTCACCTAAAGCTGGGCTCAAATGCAAATCTGCCTCTGCACCTGCAGAGACTTGCAGCAAGCAGAGCTCGTGCTTTGTTACAGCCAGGAGCAACCTGAACTGGACATCTTAAATCAGGGTGAATTTTCTCCTGAACATCCCTGCATCTCAATGGTGGAAGGGTGGCAAATGGAGGTGGAAAGCTGAGAGCAGCAGAGACAAACCCAGCAGCCACCAGAGCCTCTGTACTCAGCACATCCCTGACCTTCCCTGATCCCTCACACCCAGCACAGCCCTGACAGGGCTTGGACTCAGCCATGCTTCTAACAAGGCACAAAACCACATTATTTTTATCAAAAGGCTCAGGGATCAAACTGAGACAAGCAATTTATTCCAACAGAAACCAAGGCATCGCCTGAGAATTCTTGCATGGAAGGATTCTCTCCAAAAACAGGGAGTGGAAGGAAATGTGAAGCCATCAGTTGTTGCTGCTCCTCCATCATATTTTATCATATTTTATCATATTCCTTTGGTGCTCCAGGGAGGTTCCTCACCCTGAAATCCTGCTCTCAGGCTGGTAATTCGGTACAAGATGTCAAAACCAGCCTGAAAAACTGAGAGCCACTGGGCAGAGCTTCCCCTCAGCTCAGCTGCTTCACTGCCCTCACCTCAGCTTCAGCAGAGACTGAACACAAGACCCTCCCTTCTGCCCACAAACCCCAATTTCCACCCATGGGAAAACTCTCAATACTCCTGTTTTATCCCACAGGCACATTAAAACATGGCAAACACCCAAACCCATTAATCCAGCTGCATTCAGACCATAATTTCTTGTCCTCACAAGCAACCATGGCCCAGGATGAGCTCCATGGGCAGGAGAGGGACTGATGATTTAATTGCAATAAAAGTGCTCAAACCACCTTGATCTTTTCCATACTTGAATAATCTGGGCATGCAGGGGTGTAATAGACTAAATATTTTTATTGGATGTTTTAAAAATGGAGATATGATCTGGCCATGATTGGTTAGTATTTATTTCAGCAAAAATTCTGAGGTCATGTTGTTTGTTAAATAAAAAATCCTAGGAAGGTTTGGTTTGGAAGGGACATTAAAGCTCATCCAGTTTCAACTCCCCTGCCTTGGGCAGGGGCATCTTCCACTAGAGCAGGTGGAAAAATCCCATTCCCTCAGTCCAAGAGTTTTCCAGCTGTCAGTAGTTAATGCTGACTGCGATTCAGGTATTCAATTTTCATTTTAAATTCTCTCTCACATTTTGTTTTTGTTTCTTAAACAGATATTCCTGTTTTCCAAAGATCATTTGGGTTTCTGCTAGTAGGGCAGAGGTTTTACCAGACAGGGAGATACAGGGCAGAACTGCCTGCTTGGGCTGAGGCTGCATTGAGAAATGCCCTCCACAAAGCTGGCACTGCCATTGTTACAGCACCAGAAAATCCCACTCAGACCCTGTGAGCACAGAAACCCCCGGGTTCCTCATCTCTGTGCCTGCAAAACCAGGCACTTGTTGCTGGGAGCTTCTTCACTCCCAGCCCCAGAGCCCAGCCTTGCTCGCCGTGCTCCTCTCCCCTTGGAGCTCAGCTCAGCTCAGCCTTTCCTCAACCACTTCTGATACACATTTCCCATTTTTTTCCCCCAATTTTTACACTAATTCCCTGGCAGGCTTTTTCTCAGCAGCATTTGCAGGGTGGGCAGGGCTTTCCCTCCTCCTCCTCCTCCTCCTCCCTGGCAAAGAGCCCATCTGGCATCCATGTGGCAGCTCCTGCTAAGTGGGATCTGGCAGAAAAGTGCCACGTTCCCAGTGGCAATCCCGGCCACACCAGCACAAGGACACACAGGGAAATCACTTCCAGACTATTTGGTATTTTTTTTCCTCCCCAAAGTGTGGAGCACATGCATAAAATCTCATTTTCCTGCGACTCACAGTGGGGGACACTCTTTGCATGGGGCTGCAGGGATGTGTTTTTAAACCTCTCCAAAGGCTTAAGGTCTTGCCTAAACTTGGCTCAAGGTCCTGCCTAAGCCCAGCTCCAGCTGCATCATTCAAGGGGCTCAGTGCACAGCACTGATGAAAAGAGCAGGGAAAACACATTTGCTACACCGAGTTACCTCAGTTAAAAGCTGTTTGGGTTTAATCCATCCCATTTAGGAGCCTTTGTGTTAGGGGGGAAGGGAGTCTATACAAACAGAGTTTAAAAAAAAAAAAAAAAGCATTGCTCACATTTTTTAAAAGTCGCCTTGGGCAGTTATAAGTTACATAAAGTTGCTCCTGTTCCTGTTGCAGTTATGCCAAAGTTATCTGAGGTGACGGGCATAAAGTGACAACTCCAAACTGGGCAAAGAAAAGTTCCCAGACGGGACCTTTTCACTCACACAAAATCAGGATATAACCAGCAGCCTGCAAATTCTGACATGACTTCACAATTTCATAGCAATTGTGGAGATTATTCTGGTATTTTGCACAAAAAATACATTAAAAATACTTAGATTTAAAACCAGAACAAAAACTTGTAGATAGCAGAGTGGGAAAGAAACTATTCCTGTTTCCAGTAGTTGCAATCATGAACTTCACTTAGCCTGATACTTGTGTAATAATGTGAATATTTAGCTTTTCTGAGTATTTATTCCTTAAACTCATGACTTCTAGAAATCCTTCAAAATCTATCAGTTGAGAAAGAGAAGCTAAAATGAGAGATATTCTGGGGAAAATTACTCCCTTTTCTTAACATTCTTCTTCCCCCCACACACATTCCCCATTTCCCACACACATCTCTAAGGCACTGCAAAGCAAGTTTGCAGGAGCTAAATCTATGAGAGAAATCAGAAAGAAAGGCTATTTTAAAACAATCAAGACAAAAATAAAAGTCATCCTTAACTAAATACAATGGCAAAAAAAAGTTGGACATCTTTTGTGCCTTTTATGAGCGACAGAGAGAGGAATGATTAAAAATGTACCAAGAGCCCTGAATGCCATTTTACTGTCATTTCCTTTGATTAACCTTCACCTGACCTCAATCCCTGAGGCAATTTCAGTTTCTTTTTGTTCTTCCATTTAAATTCCCCACTCCAGCAGGTGAGTACAGCCCCGTCACCGCAGATTGGTTGGGGGAGGATTGCACAGAAAATATTGGGTTTTTTTTTTTTTTTTTTGAGAATCATTTGCAAAAAACGTTAACAGGGACAATAATGGGTCACATTGACTCCAAAAATGGGATTTTTTTTACAGTTCCTGGAGAATTATAGAATGATTTTTTTTATAGGTGTTAATTAAAACAGAGTTGAACCAGTCACACCAGTTCCCACCAGTGCAGGAGCTTGGTGCTACTGGTCCACCAACCACGTCATGCTGGAAGTTGTCACCAACATCCCCACTGCACATCTGCAATTTCTGCTTCCATCTGATCCATAAATGTAACATTCCCACTGGAAAGGGGGAAAAACAAAAGCCAGCATGAATAAAATCTTAAAAAAATAGATTATAAACTCTTGGCAGAAGGAATGGATTCAGTGTTTGCACAGGAATCTTACACTGCACTTTTTTCTTGCTTTAAAAGTATTTTCCAACAGGTTTCATGATCTCAGGGGGTGAGTGGAAATCATGGAATGCTGCATATTTAGACTCTTCTTTAATTGTTAATGGAATAATTTAAAGACAAAAAAAAAAAAAAAAAAAGACTTCATGATCTTAAATGCCTTTTCCAAAAATCCTGCAAGATCTGTAAATGATGCCTGGTAATGAATGTTGAGGAATTTGGTGATTCTATTTCTGTTCACTGCATCACAGACTGATTTAAGGGATAAACCATCCTCATCCATAGGAATTGATGCTGAGACTTCTTATGGCACATTTTTAATCTCTCAGCAAAAAAATTATGAGATTTAACAGTCAAATGAAGCCTAGAACCAAAGTGCTTCGTTTCAGCTTGTGCCACTGTACCAGCTTACCTTGGGATGAAGAGATTCTTCACCATGGCCTTTGTGATCATCCCAAAATATATTTTATTCCATAAGCAGAAGTTATGGATTCAATGTAGGCTTTGCTCTCTGCTGCCAGCCCAAAGCAGGATCTGACTGAATTCATAATATCTCAGTTGCATGTTGTTCTCTCTAGAGGAATTTCAGGACAAAAATGTAAAATAAAATTGTCCCAGGCTGACACAAACATCAGCATTTCTTGCAAACCAATAGGTAAAAAAAAAATCAGTTTGGAGTAACTGAAATTTTTGTAGGGATTAATTATTTCTTCTGGCCTTCCTAATTTTCACTTTCTTGCTACCTGTAGATAAAAATTGAGATTAAACACAGACCTGTTGGGTTTCAAGATGATAAAATAGACAACCCTGGCAACTTCCAGATTATGTTTTTGTAAGGAGGTGACTCATGAACTCTGATCCTCTCCTGGTCCTGATTTTATCCTCCACAAACTGGCCCTTCCTGAGAACATGAAGGAGTTACAACAGGCAAGTCCTGCAGATCTCAGTCATGAACCATTTATGATCTTAAATATTTCACAATATCCATAAAACACTTGATAGGCAGTCTTAAAACTCAAGTTTCTTCACCTGCTCTTATGTGAGCTGAAATTTCTTTGCACTTCTGCACTCACCCAGCCATGGCTGTGCAAATTCTGCCCAGTTTTCCATGGCAGCATCCCCAGTGGGCTCTCCAGGAGCGTGCCCAGCCCCTGAGTGACAGAGGCACTCACCTGGGAGAGCAGCAGAGAGGAGCAGGGCTGGGGAAGCGCCTGGGGCAGCGAGGTCAGCTGCAGGTTAATCGAAGGAAATGACAGTTTGATGGTATGCACGGCCCTGGAGATCACATGTGGCCACTTTCTTGGGAAATATTTAACTGTTTTATCTCTATTTAGGGAGAAAGCAAAGGGAAGTGCAGGAAAATGCAGGAGAAGACACGGGTGCCTCTTAGCCTGGCGTGGGTGGGATGCAAAAATTCCAGCTGGGAGGCAGAGAGAGGCAAAAGATGCCAATTCTGCTCGTGGCTTCACTTACATCAAACATTTCACTCCCCTAAAACACAGCACAGTGGCTGGGGAGGCAGGGAAATTCAATAAACCTCTCATTACTCCCATATTTATCCCAATATTTATTCATCTTCTCCCAAAACAGGTGCTGGAGCTGAGAAGGGAAACTTTGTGGAAGCCTCAAACTTATTTGTGTCTTGTAACAAACTTGGCTTGGTCACATTCCTGCCTTATTCACGTTTCCTTTCCAACAATTTTCGTGCACTCAGATTTTTACTTTCAAGAGTTCTCTCCAAACCTGATTTTTAGCTTGTGTGCAGGTGGAAAGGGATTTTTAAATATTGTCTTCTCAAATATTTAATCATGAAATTTATTCTAGTATTTGTCCTCAATTAATTGGGGAATTAAACCAATATCACCTGACTGATCAATCACAAACACACAACACAGCCTGAATTCTGATTTCTACTTTCGATTAATAAAAAAAAAAAAACCCAGTGAGTCACTAGAAAAATTTTGACAACTATTTTTTCTTCATTCTTCCTACAGGAGGAGAAGCAAAACTCACTGAGTGAATTATTAATTCTGAGTTATTCATCCAGCCCCACTAAAAACTAATCTGTTTCTTTTTTTTAAGCATCAAAAAGGGTCTTTCAAACGGAGGTTGCAATAATGAAATATGGCAGCAGATCTTGAAACGTGCCCTTAGCCAGGCTGCAGATACAGAAAAGGTTACAGAACCAGAGTTATTAATCCCCATCACTCTGACAATTGATTTTGAACACAGTCTGTTGGAGTCTTTATAATGCAAGATCATAAATGTTCAGAACTAATTTATTGCTCTTTGTTCCACCTGGCAAGAGCGCGCTGTCAGATTGAGTTGTGTTGACGCAACGACGCACGTGAGGATTTCAGTTGTGGTTTTATCCACATTTGTAAATTTGTTTGCCATACCTGTGTGTGGTTAAAAGAAAAGGATTTAGGAACATTCATGAAGGAGTTAAAAATGTCCACAATGGAGCAAAAACAGAGGATGAGGTTATGTTCTCGTTCATAAATGGGAAATGTTTGCACAAATAGTCGTGTATTTGAAATTTAATGGGGAGAAGTCTTTATGTGAATTTGTCAGTAGTGATATTTTTGGTTTGCACCCTGTTCCCTGGTATCTTTCAGATTTCCATAAGTAAACATGTAAAAACATTTTCTTTATTCACATTTTTACTTCCACGCCAGGCAAGGATTCCCCACACACCAAAACCTTCCATCCTACCTGGCTTTTTCCTCTTTCTAATCAGTAATTTCAAAGCTTGAACCAATTCTATTCACCCCAAAAATTCCTCAGCTTGTCTTTCCTGCTTGCAGTGGCTGCCACCACTCCTGCCCATGCCAGGGAGGTGCCAGTCCCAAAGAGGGACAAGTCAGGAAGGGAGGGGAGAAGGATCTGCTTTACAGGGACATAAACCACTCATTTGTAAAGATTAAGGGGTTTTTAAGGATCAAAAAGAATACATTACAAGGAAGCTTATTTTACTAATAAAATCCTGTCCCATAGACCAAGAATTCCACAAAGGATGAATTACAAGGCTTCCAAAGTCCTCCAGAAGCAGCAGGAACTGAAATACGAAAAATAGAGATGGGGAAGAAAAACAGAGGAGCTTTTCCACATCAAAAATGCTCCTATCCCAACATCTCTGAAGTGTTTTTCCTCAGCAGAAAGACAAACTTGTAAAATTACCATTCTTCTCAAAATAACCACACAATACTTCTTTAATAACACTTTTCCCTCTTAAGGATTTTACAGTCCAAGAATATAAACTTCGTCCTTCCATTATCTGGGGGCAGAATCATTTAATTGTCCTGGCAAGTTTATTCCTTTTGAATTCTTATTTTTACCACAATTATGAACTAGGAGAGCTGTGGCTGCATGCTAAAACTGCTGCATTCAACACTTGTAGGCATCTGTACGATATTGAAATTAATTTCCAGTATAAAACAGTTAACAGAATAACCCTAGATAAAGGCAAATATAATATTCATTCCATTCTTTTTGTTGGCAATGTTGTAAAGTCCATTGCTCAAGTAAAGAGCACTTTGCTGAGCCAGATACAAATTAATTTTAACATTCTTCTTCAAATAGGAATTTTAAAAGTCAAGTAAAGGCTGCAGTAGCTTTGAAACATTTCAGTGATTGTTTTAATTACCTACCATGGAGCTGTGAGACTGCAGAGGGAGGGGTGCAGAGGGAAGGGAGAACAACACCTGGCGTATTAACAATCGTTTTTTCTGACATAAAGAAGAAAAAATACTTTCCAAGCCCTCAGACCAACAAAAAGCTCAACAAAGTCAACACAGTTCGGGGTTTTGTCAGCGCATTAATGTTGTGATTTTATCCTGGACTACGTGTTCTTATTCTGTCAATAACAACTTTTGCTGCTAAATAAACCCACCAAATCTCCAAACGTTGAATATATGAATTCTGACAGCTTTAAAGCTTGTTTTTCCACCCAAAGCTGATGCACACGTGGGGCTCTACAGCAAAGAAAAGGTCGTTTCACTTTTACTATACACACAAAAAAAAGAAAGAAAAGTCTATTTTCTGTCATTCCCACCCTAAATAGAATTGGAAACTGGAGGTTATTGGGACTCCTGGTGGCCTTTGACACCCAGAACCTCGGGAATCTGCAGTGCTGGGGGAAGAAAAGCCCCCTCAGAGGCAGAGTTGTCATCCCCACCCTCCATCTGGGAGGAAGGGCTGACCCCATCCCTGCACCGCAAACACTGCCGGAATCAACAACAACAAATCCAGAAATGAGAGAGGAAACGGCGTGTCAGGAGTCAGGTCAGCCCATTTTATTTGCACATGTGTCAGTAAAGATAGAAGGAATCGCTGAATTAAATTAAATCAAAGCAAACCTGCTAATTAAAACAGCTAAAATTATGTTTGTGAAGATGTGTGACTGGTTTCCTGCTTATCTGCAAATAAGCCTCCCCATAATATAAACGTGTTTCTATCTCCACTTCATTTATAATAAGTCTTTAGGCAGATTGTAATTAGTATTTTGAGTTTCTAATAGAAGATCTATTGTGCTGCTGGAGCAATATTTTCCCTGACCATCAAAATACTGATTATTTCTGCATCAGTCTCAAGGGTTCTCACCTGTTCTTCTCATGCTGGTCAAAGTCTTGCATCCAATTTATCAGAATCAAATTGGGTATTTGTCTGAACACCATCATCTTCAGAACATATTGCTGGTAGTTAACCACTGCATTCAACTCCACCTACAAGCCAAACCAGAAATTATTACCAGTTCTGCTTGAATTTATCCTGTAGCTGGATTTTCATTCGACATTTAAAGAATGGTTATGATAGGGAATAGAAAAATGGAGTCCAACAGAAGTTTTGAATATCAAAAAATAAAAAATGGTACTATTTACAAAAATCAACTTTTTGTCTCTGTTTTACTTATTCCCAAGTTTGCAGTGCATAATTTTATACAAACCCAATTACATAGCTCAGTGATTTACTGGCAAAGCTGGCCAGGATAAAATTATCTGGCTTTAGCTAATGTGTGTGCCTATTTACAATCAAAACAAACCCAGAGAAAATTGCAAAATGGCCACAAAGAAAAAAAAAATAGTCACGTCAGAAATGCACCAGAGGTGACACAGTTTGCAAGCTGAAAAAAAGTTCACCTTGTGTTTATTATTTCACTGGATGAGCAACAAACTGTGGCTGTGGATATGGGTTCAGATCATGCACTATTTATTTACTCCATATTTACCTTGAAGCCTGCCTGGGGTCTCAGTGCTTTGGAAAGTGTGGTGTTTTCTTTTCGCCCTTTCCAGCAATTTTTTAGGGATTATTTTGTGCATTTGTGTGGGCTCTGTTCACCAGAATTGCTCAGCTGTTTACAGCTCCCCTGGCTCTGAAAAGGTTTTGGGATGCAGGGTTTGGGATGCAGGGTTTGGGATGCAGGTTTGGGATGCAGGTTTGGGATGCAGGTTTTGGGATGCAGGTTTAGGATGCAGGGTTTGGGATGCAGGTTTGGGATGCAGGGTTTGGGGTGCAGAGTTTGGTTTGCAGGTTTGGGTGCAGGTTTGGGACACAGAGTATGGGATGCAGGGTTTGGGTGCAGGTTTTTTGATAAAGGTTTTTGAAGCAGGTTTTGTGATGCAGGTTTTAGGATGCAGGGTTTGGGATGCAGGTTTTAGGTTGCAGGTTTGGGATGTAGTTTTTGTGATTCAGGTTTGGGATGCAGGTTTTAGGATGCAGGTTTTAGGTTGCAGGTTTGGGATGTAGTTTTTGGGATGCAGGTTTAGGATGTAGGTTTGGGATGCAGGGCTCCAAGGCCACAGAGCTGTGTGCACATCCCTGTAACAGGAGCTGAGTAGATTTTGGAAGTGGAAACCATAACCAGCAACACTGCAATAATATCTGGTTTTATTTATGCTGACAAATTCTATGGATCTTGCTGCTGAAACATTTCTGACCCAACACAGAGCACCTTGAGGGAAGTACAGGATCTTTTTTCATTCATAGCAAGTGAAATTTCTAAGACAAAAATATAAACCAAACCTTCAAATTTTTTTAATCACACCACAAATTATTTCAGATTATTGTATGATTTTCCCTGGCACTTGGCACAACTTTTCAGTCCAAGAATTTGCTGGACGTGGCCCAGAGTTCATTTACTCACTCACCTCCAAGCAACAGCTTCCTAAAAATACAGTAAATTACAAATATGCTAAACCCCAAATTTTGCTGTAATTGCATGTGCCAGCACTAAGTCCTGCATCAATGAGAAAACCCACTGATGTCAGCAGGACTTGTGACAACACAAGATTTCCCTGCCCTCAGTACAGCTCTGAAACTGGATCCTGGGCGAGCAGATTTGAGTTCTGTGGATTATGTGTGATTAAACAGATTTGGATTAAATCACAGCAATGGTTGTCTCCTCGAGAACACCCTGTTGGGACCACACTGATGTGCAGCAATCAAGGTGACCTTACAGACTTTTACAACCCAGAGTAAACTCTGAACAACTTCAGTCAATGGGGATTTTTTTTTATTTTATTTTTCTCTGCAAAGATGTAAGGAGTTAAACTGCAGCTGTCCTGATGAAGAGTTTTCATGCTTTCAAATTATGATTTGGGTGGCAGAGAGAATTTTTTCTTGCAGGAGAAGCCAATCTCAGCTCAACTCCTTGAGCTGTGTTCATCAGGATGGAGAACACTGCTGCCTGTGCCTTGTCCTAACACACAGGAAAATTCAAATAAAGAAGAACATTGTCTGAATACAGAAATCCACCAAAATGCCACCAAATCCTGGCTCACCCTCCAATGGTCACTGCACTAGCTCACTTAAGTTTTAAAAAATATCCTTATGAAAACTTACTGGTATTACTATGGTTAGTCTTCATATTTAACCCAAAACTAAAATCCATTATTGCTTATATAAATGTGCAGTAGGATTAACCATAAACAATAAAAACTGATTTCCTCCTCTCTAGAGGACACAGCTGAGAAGAGAACTTGATGAAATGGCTCTACTGTAACTTCCAGCTCACCAGAGCTGAAGTTGAGCTCCAAATGCTTCACACAATTCCAGCATTCTGGAATTCTTCAATACTGCAGCAGCTTGGGAGCATCTGCCCTGTGGATGCTGATACACAGCCTCATATCTAATAGGGGGAATTTTTGGCAAATGCAGCCACAGAGGTCATGAGGGAAGGAGGAAAAAAAGGCCTAAAGGATATAAAAAGAGCCAGGTTGCCAAATTCTGAGGGTTTGGCAGAGTAACAGAGATAAAGTAATCAGCAGCACAGCTTTCCTGCACCGAGGCTTTCCGAGTTCCATGCAGAACCCCGTGCCTGCCTCCTTTGGATTAAGCAGCCTGGGAGTTCCTGGATCCATAGATAACATTGAAGAGAAAAAAAGGACAACGAGGGAAAAGTAATGGGAATACTTTTCTGAAGTTTGCTTCAAGTTATCCAGCAGCTCCAAAAGGTTTTTAGCCTAAGATACTTTATAAAATTTTCCAAAGGCTTGGAAAGGCTTGGGGGTGGGAAGCTGTTATATAAATCCCTTAACACCTCCAAGAGTTTGTGCTGCTTTCTCTCCCACATGGACACTGTAGTAAACATTGTGCTCTGAACCTCTGGATCCGCATTTGAGCTGAAGGACTTGGCTTGAGCAGCCAAGCTGTGGTGAAGCCACAGGTCTGGAAACTTCCTCCCCTTTAACATCCATCCTCTCCCACCCCATCCTCTCCTCCACCAAGGACATTTTTAGCAAGATTGCTCTGCAGCTAATTACATTGCCATGGCATCCAAGCACCACACAGTCACGAGACCTTCTTCTTTTAACAGCCCTTGGCTTTGCAGAGAGGAGTTCCTGGGGAAACATCCCTATATTTGGAGAGCTGAGGCACCAGGTCAGTGCCTTTGCCCAACACCTCTGCCCAGCCCCAGAGTGGCCAGGGTGCCACTGCATGGCCACCAACTGAGCCAGCCCTGTGCCCTCAGAGCTGCTCCAGGAGGCAGCCCTGCGATTCCAAGAGGAAACCTTGAGTAAATAGAGTGGAACATCAGCTCAGCACTGCACTCTGCAGCCTCTAGCAGCCCTCAGAGCAGATCTGGTGGCCCCAGAGCCCTTCTGCAGGAGCCCTGGTGGCCCCAGAGCCCTTCTGGAGGAGCCCTGGTGGCCCCAGAGCCCTTCTGGAGGAGCCCTGGTGGCCCCAGAACCCTTCTGGAGGAGCCCTGGTGGCTCCAGAACCCTTCTGGAGGAGCCCTGGTGGTCCCAGAGCCCTTCTGGAGGAGCCCTGGTGGCCCCAGAGCCCTTCTGGAGGAGCCCTGGTGGCCCCAGAGTCCTTCTGGAGGAGTCCTGGTGGTCCCAGAGCCCTTCTGGAGGAGCCCTGGTGGCCCCAGAGCCCTTCTGGAGGGCCCTGGTGGCCCCAGAGCCCTTCTGGAGGAGTCCTGGTGGCCCCAGAGCCCTTCTGGAGGAGCCCTGGTGGTCCCAGAGCCCTTCTGGAGGAGTCCTGGTGGCCCCAGAGCCCTTCTGGAGGAGCCCTGGTGGTCCCAGAGCCCTTCTGGAGGAGCCCTGGTGCCCTGCCCTGCCCAGGCAGGAGATGCTGGGGCAGCAGAGCTCGCCCTGCACACAGAGAGGGGGATGCCACGCTGAGCATCACAACCTGGGCTCTGTTTTCACTGCACCAAACACATTCCTGTGGCAAACCTCAGGGAACCTGGGCTTTTAACAGGGCCATGCTCACCTTGTCCAGTCTGGGGCTGGGGTTTCACCTGTGTTATCCACATGGTGCTCCCTGATTCTGAGTTTCCTACAGGCAATGGTTGAACTGAGACAACTTGCCAGCATTTCCCTCGTGTCCTCACTCCTGTGACCTTCCCTGGAACTTGACTTTCCTGAGACAGCTCCTCTGATCCCTTTCAGCTCTTCAAGAGCAGAGCACTGACTTGAAGATCTATCTGACTTGAAGATCTATTTTCCCTGTGCTATTCCTCTACCCAGCCCTGAATTACTCTTTATTTCTCATTTCTCTCACCAGTTTCTCTCATCTGTTTCCATTTGCTCCCTGTAACAGATTCTTCAGCCACGTCTGTGCTACTGGAAGAGTTTGGTCATGACTTTCTGCAGCCTGGTGTTTATTTGCCTGTTACTGCTTTTAGATCAGATGAAACCTGTGTGTTATCTTTGGTGTCACCACCTCTCACCGCTCTGATGTTCAAATATTTCTTGCACAGCGTTTTCACCACAAAATTATTTGGAAAAAAATTTATATAAATATATTAAATTATATATAGAAGAACCACAGCAAAACCTGGAACCACTCCAATCCTTGGAGTGAGGGGATTAAGCCCCACTCATGGAAAGCACAGTGCCACCTCCAGCCACTCCACCAGCACAAGCTCTGTGAGGGAAACAGGCTCAACCACAGCAGTTTGACAGGCTCCTAATTTATTCAATTAACAATAAACTCACAGTACTGCGTCCTGAACCTGTCAGCCAGCTGAACTGAGACAAGCAGCTGAATACTAAAATCTATTCTGCCACTGAGCTACCTTGGAGCTGAGGGCTGTTGAAATGGAGAGTGGACCCAAAGTAGCCACAAGAGGACCTTGGCCAAAGGTTTAACTCGCTGGAGAGCTCACAGAGGTGACAAAACTTGTTCCAACCTGTGCCAAAAAACCATGGATGTCACATTGTCAGTCTGCTCTACATCCCTCAACATGCAGTACTTGCTGTGGCAGACAGATTAATTAATAGAGATAACAGAAACAGTGGTATATAATCATAAAAGAGAGAGCTGAAACCACAAAGGACTACAGCTTCCCTATGGCACAGCAGTGATTTTTTTTTTCAAGAGTCCAGTCCCTTTTCAACAGCATTTTTAGAGGAATTGCAGTCAGCCAGATACAGCCACGGATAATCAGTGGTGGATAAAGAAAACCCTTCTCCTGACAATCAGCATCTGCACTTTAAGCTGCAAGAAGAAACAGCTGCCTGGCTGTTCATTAGAGAGGGGATTTGCCAAACACCCTCCCTGGTGCTCTGTTATGCAAGGTAGTACGATGTGTGTTCTCTCCTTCCTCAGAGATGGAGCCTAAAAGCATCCGTATTTAGTGCTCCCATCCCCCTAAATCTTCTCCACAAAGGACACTGTCACCACCAAAGCTCTGCAACAAGGATCGTTTATATATCTGACAACCTTTAAACCCCCAAAGAAAGGGAGAGGGAAGCAGTAAAGCTCTCTGAAGAGCTCTTTGGTGGAACAAGCAGAATTATGAGCAGCAGGAGAAATATGAGTAATTAAGACAACAGTATATCTATATCTTACAGCTGACAGAGTGAAGCTGCAAGTTAGCTCTGGGCAAGATGTTAGCAGAGGAAAGAACTGAGCAGCCTGTTTCTAATGTTAGTGTTGAAAAGCCAGCCCAGGAAAAAGGCTAAAGGGACAATTTCATTAAAAAGAAGGAAGTAGGTTGGATTAAGAGAGCAGTTAGATGCAGACTTGTAACATTAAAGGAGCAGGTCAACAGCTCTCTGTCACAAGACAAGCAATCATTTGGGGAATCAGCCGATGTGCCACTCTTGCTGTGCTTAAAAGAAAACGCTCTCAAATTATCTATGGGTGGCTTATACAGAAAATTAATGCTGGGGAATTGCACCACAGCACAAAACAAAGCCCTGGGGTGCACGGAGGCTGCAGGAGAGCAGAGCACAGCAAGCCAGGATGTTTGGCACCAAACAGGGGCTGGCTTTGGGCAGTGGGCGCTGAGCAGAGCTGGTGTGGTGGCCAGGACACAGCTCTGTCCCTGCACTGACCGGGCTGAGGCAGGGCTGGAGCAGCCCAGGGAAGGGCTGTGCTGCTGCCCCTGTGCCAAGAGCATCCCCTGGCCCTGCTCCTGCCCTGGCCCCCCATGCTCTGCATGCTCCAGCGGTTCCCAGCCCTCTGTGGCTCCAGCAGCACTGTGCTTTATAGCAGCCCCGGGGCTGTGTTTGCCATCTAGGATATAGAAGTGAATTAGTGGAAAATTCGAGCTTACACAAATCACGGAGCCAATGCACAGTTTGTCATGGCCAGGCAGAATTTTCCAGGGCTGAATCTACAGCCATGAGGTGTGGGGAAGAAACTGTCCTGTCCTGAGCCACAGCTGGGTTTGGAGCTGGGAAGGGAAGATGAGAGGAGGAGGAAAGGCCAAGAGCAGCTCCCCCATCCTCACAGATTGTTGTGTGGCTGCTGCAGTCACCTGGGGCTCCCAGACCAAGAGGAGGACGTGGGGATGTTGGGCAGGAGCCTCCCTCACCTCCCAGGCTCCATCTGCACCAAGCAGGAGATGGGAATTACCCCAGTGCAATATTAGCTCTGGAGAAATGGCAGAGGGGCTACTCCAGATTGCCACAGTGTAAAAAAGAGCAGGATCCACCCAAATGATGAGAGCTGCAGGGAAGGCAGAGCCAAAGGCCAGCATGAGGGTCACCAGCTGCAGGTGCTGCTGCCACCCAAGGACAGGAGCTCCAGCCTGCCAGGGGAGCCTGGCAGGTGCCAAAACCTCTCTGTGGGTGCCAAGGGATTGTCCTGATGTGTCTCTGCCAACATTTAGGATGTCCCAGCTGGCTGAGCTCCTTCCTACTGTGCCTTTCTTTGTTTGCACCTACAAACCCCAACATTTCTCAAGCACTTCCCTATCACCACCTCCAAAACTGATTCAGATAAAATTACACCTGGAATAGATGTTTCCCAATGAAGCACAGCACAGGTATTCCCTATTTATTTTCCTTCCCTACTTTCTCATGGATCATGCCATTCCTGACCATCCCATCACTTATTTGGTGTAAAGAGCCTGAGGTGAAGGGTTTTCTTCTTACACACAATTTTTCTTCCACACCATTCTGTGCCATTTTTTTCTGCTATAAAGGAGTGACTGGGGCTGTACAAGGAGCCCAGGCACCCTTTCCTACACAAACCAGCACATTTCAAACCACAAACTCTAATGACTCCTTAAAACACACATTTATATTCAGCCCATAAATCAAACCAGAAAGTCAAATCCTGCCTGGAGATCAAAATCCTCCCTTGTAGCTCTATTCCATACCCAAGGTGTCACAGTGCCTGTGGATTTCTGCCTCTCTGCCACATCCTCACACTGATGTCTCACTTTCACAAGCACTTTTCCAAGCACTACAATGCAGCTAAAATCAGGGGAAATGGCCTCCTGTCTTTTTGTTGACTTGCCAATGAGTTTATTTACCCACTCAGCCCACAGAGCTCCTTGGAAATGCAGAAATGGTTAATATCCCACCACAAGGCCAGGAACAGGTACCAAACTTTCTCCCTGTGCCAGGAAAAGACAATTGTGAGGCTGAAACTGCTCATCAGCTGCTCTCCCCACAAAGGTGAGCATCCTGACAATTCTTTGGGGTATATTATTAGAAAGAGAGCTCAGAATTCCATATTATTATCATATTATAGACAGCATTCCTTTGATAAAGGGTCAGAGATCAGCAAGACAAGAAAAATAAGGAAATAAAGCCCAGCAACAGACAGATCTTTAGCTGGCATAATTGGACCCTCCAGTCCAAGGGAACTGTGTCCATTAGCAGGAGTGGGTGATCTGACCCATATGCTTTGCCACTTTTAAGTACAAAGATTAAAACAAGGCACCTAGCAGCAGAAATGGGTTACATTCCATTTCAGAGAGCCTCGGGTTGCCTAAAATTCCAGAGAAATTTCCAGCCTGCCATCATAAAGACTTCAAGGCTGTTTACCCAAACTTCTCAATAGCTCCTTCTAAAAATGGATGATGAGCAACCATGTTGGGTAAGACAGATTTTTAATGTAATCTGTTTATAGTTTTAGAACAATTTCCAGAATAGAACATTTTTTTAAGTGTCCTGAGCCTTTTGCATTCTCACTTTGATCATCTCCCATCACGTTATCGTTGAGAGCAGAACGTGATGGAGCCAGGCTAACGAAGCTGCCAGAAATGACATCAGAAAGCCAAGTGACCTGAAAAAAAAGTGCTCTATTTGAGCACCACGCTCTTCTCAAACGTTTTCTTTTTTAATTTTTTTAATACATTCTAATTAATGTTTTACTTTCACTGGGTTTATCTTACTTGCATGAAAGCTCGGAGCTTGGTCTCAGAAAAAAAGTCCTGTTGAAAACAAAAAGAGCCTTATTTGACCAAGGGAAGGCTGTAGGGGGTCCTCAGATAACAATAACTAACAATTCTTTTGGGGGTTGAGCAGTTTCAGTAAGGACCACTTTCTGAGGAGGTGAACTCTAAATAATAATTGTGAATTTTGCAGCCTGTGGAAGGCAGAGATCGCTCTCTGACAGAGTTTATATTACCAACCTGATGCCAGCAGACAGCTGCAAAAATGAAGTGATATCAGTGATAAAAATATTCTTTCTCCATGCAGGCAGGAGGAATTGCATGGAAGGAAAGGGCAAATCCCAGTGGCCTCTGTGCACTCCAGATCCAGCACACGAGCACAGGGCCTGGCTGACGTGGCACAGCTGATCCCTGCATGTCCTGACTCACTGAGGGCTTACTTTAAATATTTTTTAACTCCTCACATTAAATTTCACAGAGATATCCTGCATTCCTCAGAAAAGCTTTATCCACACGAGATCATTTACTGCCCTTTAATTCAACTGGCAAATAACTGGGTTAAAAAATAAAATATCATAACGATGCCCACCCCCCCTTCTGACGTAGAAATAGATAATTTCTAGTACTAAAAGTGATTAAATTTGGTGCATTTCCAACTTGTATTTTAACAATGCATTACCTCCTGAATTGCTGCATAAATATTAATAGACAGCCTGCTAAGGAACTTTTGCCCGTGGTGCCCTTGGAGAGCCGTAATCACAGCGAGGGGAGCAAAGGAGATGAGAGAGAGCCCTGGGGATGGAGGTTCTGTCCCCAGCTTCACAGAGCCACCCCGGGTCAGGCACTTCCCGTGCAGTCTCACAGATCAGCACCATCTCAAAGCCTCCACTTTGTCTGGTAGGAGATGAAAATCCTGCAGACATCAATCTGCCCCGTGCTCGTCCCAAACGCAACCACAAAAACCCCGCTGGTGCCAACGAGAGCCGCGCAGATTTCTCCCCAAATTAGCCAGATTTTTTTTTTTTTTAACATAGTGAGTGCTTTTAAATTTCATCTGCAGATGTTTGCTCCTCTAATCACCTCCAAAACGGGTGCATGGCATTTATCTACCTGCATTTCCTCCCTCTGATATAATCTCATTAAAAGTCACGGTGGCTCCGGCTGCCATTTGAAAGAGGCCAAGTGCCCACAGATCCCCTGAAGTCATGCTCAGCCTTCATGAAAATTGGCCAATTATTTAGTTCCCTAAATATGGACTTTGGGAGCTGAAATTCAGGATATCCTCCTGGAAAACCTGCCATAAACCAGCCCTCTGAGAAGACAGCACTATTGATTTTTGTCACCCTAATACAAGAACAGCACTCAAAACCTTAAAATACTGACAGTAAAAGGCACGAGGAGAAAATATTTCTGTCTGCAAACATCCACTGCCCAGCTGTGTTTTGGATACAGGTGGACTGTGCTAAGGGTTAAGTTAATTTAACTTTCACCAAGTTAGAAAGCTCTGAAAGTTTAATCACAAATGAACTCCAGTGGGCAGTTTGGTAGCTCTCAGACAAATGTTCTCGTTTTTATTCTTTATAGGCGCTGCTCAAATCCTCATAAACCATATTTAAGGAGGGAGAAATTTCATGAGGGGAGGGAGCTGTTTTATATGACAGAATGAGAGAAAAAGGCAACTTACTGTTTTAAAATTTAAATCTGGCCAAATTACCAGAAATGCTGCTGGGAACAGAACGCTGAGAATTCATTATTTTGTTTCAAAGTTAGTTTATCATAAATCTGCCCTCTGACACGTAATAACTAGTAACATTTCGAAGGTTATTTGATAGTAAGTTCAACAGTGTAGGTGACTGAACATGTGAGCTGCATGATAATGAGTCCCAGGGGAAATCAGGCTTTAGGATGCAGGGTGAAGCATCCCTAGGCTTGTATTCAAATGGAAAAAACATATTCAAAAGTTTATTGTTTATCTCCTAAGAACATCAAATAATACACAGGCCTTTGAATCAAATGTATAAAGCACACTGGAGGACTATTTGCTGGGGGAAAAATGCCTGATTTGATCCAAATTCAAAAAAAACTAATAGCTCGTACACTGAAATGCACAGAGGGGTTTTGATATAAAAAGTGGAGGGGAGTTTTTGGGTTTGTTCTTGTGCAGGGCTGAGAGGCACAGCCAGTCAATTTGCTCCTGCAGCAGGCTCTGGAAAGAGGAGCTCGACAGCTTTAAACCCAGTTGTTCTCAAACCCTCTGCCTTTGGGTACAATAGAGTCCCTTAAGTGTGACAAATACAAATTGCCCTGCTCGGCCTGAATTTCATCTCCAAAATACAGTGGCGGTAATTGATTAATTCATAGTGTACAAACTAATTTGAAGGCAATTCTGAAAGTGAAAGGGTTTATTTCTCAGCAGGGAGGTGGGGTGCCAACACCCTGCTCTGCCAGGATGACGCAGTCCCACCTCTCAGCTCATTAAGCTCTTACCTAACGAACCCTGTGCTGCTCTTATCAAATCAGGGGTAGTTTGGGCATTGGCTGTGCTGGAAAAGCACGTGAGCAGAACTTTTTTTATTTATAAACCCTCTGTTTCGGAAATGGTGAGGGCAGGGACATTCCAAGCCTGTAACCACGTGGCCATGCCCACCCCCCCCACCTTCTATCTGATGTAGAAATAGATAATTTCTAATTTCTAGTACTAAACGTGATTAAATGTGGTGCATTTCCAACTTGCATGCTCTGGAAGCAGGGATGGAGGGATGGGCATGGAGCACCCACCTGCTCCTGCCCTCTTGGGCACAGTCCATCCACAGCAACTCATCCCTGCTCACCTCCAGCAGAGCTCCCTCAGCTGGGAAAGCTCCTGGAGGAGGCATGGTGTTCAAGGATCACTGAGTTTGGGTTTCTCAAGTGCTGGGTTTTCATCTCCAGAGAAATGTCTGCCCCATTAAAAGTGATCAAACAGGACTCCTGCTGTTCAGGTGCACAGCCATACCTGTCAAGGGAACAGGCTGCCTTGGAGAATCACAGAGGGAAAAACCCTCAGGATCATCCTTTTGTAGTTAAACAGTCCCCTCTGCATCATAGGCTGTTATTTCATAGTTGGGACATTGAGAACAAAATTAGCCTTTAATTTCAAGGTGTCTTTCAATAATAAAATCAAATTTTCCACACTTTTTTTAGCTTGTCCTCCTTTTTTTAACTCATTGCTTAAATCGTTATATACCATGTGCTTGAACAGTGAAAAGTTACACAACATCTCTCTTACTCAACATCACCCTATCAGTCCTAACTCTTAATATTATGATTACTTTTTTCAGAGATGCAACTGGCAGAGCTTTCCTGACACACCACAAATCCTAATTATCATCAAAACTCTAAATTCTGTGTTAATGAATATCGGGGTTGAAAAGCTCTTATCTTGACAAGTTCTAAAATATCCACTGAATGTTTGTTTATTCACTTTATATATCAGTATAAATTTCCAGACCTTAACTTTGGGGAAAACAACAGCATTTAAACAAGCAAAGATAAATAAAAGCAAGCAAACAGGCAATAACTCTGTCTAAAACGCTTTTTACTATATTTAAGAAGGAATTACCGCAGAGAAGATGATTGAACCTTAAACTGCCACATCTCAAAGAAAATAGATTTAGGTGGAGAACTTTTTTGGTTCATTCCTTGAAATATAATCTTCCACACTTCCCAACTTTTGCTCTTGTTTTCACGTGGATGATGCACTGAGGAAAATAAAAAACAACCCCGGAGCTGTTAAAACAAAAATTAAACAAGAATGGGCTGAACCAGATCAGCCTCCAACTTTGGCTTTCATTCCAGAAAAGAGTTAAAAAGCAGCTCTGTCGGAGCTGGAGCAAGCCCTGCCCAGTGCTGGGATATTAAAGTGTGCATAAATCAGGGGGCTCATTTTCCTATCAGGCGTTAAAGCTCCCGGCTCCGTTATCGGAGCATCCGCGGATCCGCACCGAGCGCTCGGCTCGGGCTCCGGCCTCTGTGTGGTCTTTCAGAACTGTCGTTATCAGCTTTCTGTTTATTATTGTGCTCAGTTTAAAGGGAATTTGCCAAGTGATCCCTGGACTCCAATCTTTAGGCCTGTTGTCAGGACAAATTAATTTCTGTGGAAACCCACTGTGCCTCAGATACCATCTAGGAAATGTAGGATTAATGGAGTCCCTGTACAACACGCTTTGTAGTGTGCTGCTGGGGGAGGGGAGCGGGGCTGCCGAGGCAGAAATCACACAAATAAAGCCCCTGCACTTTGGGGGACTTTGGGGGGACTTCATCTTTTTTTATTCTGTCATCTCACATCTGCAATATTTAAAATAAAGCCCGGTCGTCGAAAGGAACGGGCAACTTTTACCGAAAAGAGCAAAAGATGAGGGAGCTGAGGTCTAATTATCAATATTTTATATTTTACCCTCTCAAGCCAATCTCATCAGTAGGAAAAACAGGATATTAAAAGAAACAGTCTCTTGTGAATGTTACTAGAAAATAATGAAACTCCACATATGATCCTTTGGAAAAGAGGCATTAAAGCTGGATTTCCTACAGGGCTGGGACATTGCTGTGCTGGCTGACATTTGGGGCTGTTTTTAACAAATTTGTATTATTTCATTGCTGAAAATGTTTGTCCATTCATGTAAAAAGTAAACTTTAAAAATTATTTTCCTGCGGGGAAAAAAAAAAGGAGGATTTTGTTGAGAAGAGAAGAGAAGAGAAGAGAAGAGAAGAGAAGAGAAGAGAAGAGAAGAGAAGAGAAGAGAAGAGAAGAGAAGAGAAGAGAAGAGAAGAGAAGAGAAGAGAAAAGAGAAGAGAAAACTCCAATATATTTTTATCAATCCTTTCTCATTTTCAGGAGGATGACTCTGATATCCAGGTTTAATATCAAACATATTGGGAATTCTTGCCCTTATTCTTTTCTCCCCAAAGATAAATCAGTTAATAATGTGCAGGACAAAGACAACAGACCCACAAGTTCACATTCTCTGTGGTTTTACATCTTGTAATTCCTCTGTGGAATCAGAGTTAAGTTAACCCAAAGTGTCACAAAAACACCAAGGAGATCACAAAATAAAAATAAAAATCAAAAAAAGGAAGAGCGACCTCTCCTTTCCAAACACTAAAGCAAAATCTGACTTTCTAACACGCTGTTCCAATATTACCCTGTTAATAGCAGGGTTAATTTGGCAGCAGAGCATTTTTAGAGCACTTATTCCTCCCAAGCCTGGCAGATGCAGGGGCTGCAGCTCCTCTCCAGCTCCCAAACTCCTCGGCACACGCTGCTTTTCCTTCTTAGGGCATTGCAAAAATCCCTGGCTCCTGTGGGATCCCCCAGTTTGGAACAGCATTTACGGACAAGGTTCATTTTGGGAGGTTATTTTATCAGGGAGGTTATTTTATCACTCTTAAGCTCACTTGCATGTGAGAACTGCTTTCGTTTTAGTCAATATTCCAAAAGAGCATGTTCCTCCCTAACTAAAATATTTAATCTTGAGAGACTTTTATGTGCCCGTTTTTAACTATTGCAGAAATTCAATTAACTCCATAATTATGGACACAATTACCATGGAGTGTTACATGTGATTGGTGGTAGCAGTTACATGGCACACACATACACTCTGGTTTGTGATTTCAAAACTTACAGCAATGATCATAAAAGCCAGAAATTCCCAAATACCATCCTTATTCTTTGGATTGCATGTATAAATTACTTTTTAAATGCTGTTCTTATTTTTTTTCCTTGCCCATGGCAGCGGTGTTGGAATGAGATGATTTTTAAGGTCTTTTCCAACCCAAACCATTCCAATATTCTATGATTTTGGTGATGAAAGGTTTTATTTTAGAAAGCACATTATTTGCAGCCAAATAGGCTGGACTGCCAGCTGATTGAAGCCACCCAAATTGTGGCAATTCACCTTGAACCTGCCCCATTAACTCACTGCAAACTCCCAGCAAGGGCACTGCATGGAGCCCTGGAGATTTCTGCACGGAGGGGGAAAGAGAAACTAAAATAAATTAGGAAAAAGAAAGGAAAATACAAAAGTGGGAGGATGGAGAACTCTAAAAAGTCTTCAAAACTTTGCGCAGGGACACTGCCAAGGAGTTCAGTGGCCAGCCCAGCGTGGTGCTCCAGGTGGAAGGTCAGGAGCAGGATGTGCCTGACTGTGCCAAGGGCTGTGTGGCAGGAGCCATCCCAAAACCTCTGGAGGTGGCCACGAGCTGGGGCTGTGGGCTGGCACCTGCCAGGCTCAGCTGAGCCCTTCCCTGCCTTGGCAGAGCTCAAACACGCCGGGGGTTCCACACACAATGAGGTGCCAGGCAGGGTCAGCAAGGCTCTGAGGATGTCACACTTTGGGGGTTTTAGGGCTGATGTGGCTGAAAGGAAAGTTTAGGAGGACAGGCATGGTCTGGTTGTAGTCAGGGAAACAGCAGGTTCAGGATGGGCTCAGGTTGAGTACAGAAATTCCTGGGTGATGGTCACCAAAGTCACCCCTCGCCTGCTGCTGTCCCACAGCTGAGGATCTGTGGCACCTCCTGGGCACAGCAATCTGCTGGCTCCTCATGGATCCTCCCTGCTCACACCCCCATCACATCAACTCTGCACATCCAGGGCACGTTCACTGCCAGGCAAAACCTCTGAGGAGGACCAGGGTCTTCCAGAGGCTTTGATTATTTCAGGCATTACCCAAAATCATTCTGATGTCACTCGTGCAGCCTTTGGTGACACTACACACATCCTCTGCTCCTGCAGCCCAGCCTTGCTCCCCAGATTTCAGCACCACCCTGCCCAGTGATGCCAGCTCAAGGTCCAGCCCCACCTTCTCCCCTAATCCCATCAAAGGCCTTTTCTGCTGACACAGCGAAATCTGCAGAGCTTTGCTCCCGCCTCCAGGTGCACAGGTGGCAAAGATTCCCTCAAACTCCATCCAGGCTTTCATTAAGGGATGTCCATGGACTCCAAACACACAAGGAATCAACAGTCTTTTACCATAATCACTCTTCGAGTAATTGAAAATCAGAATTACCCATGTGGCTTCTCTACATAAAAAGTGATCTGCAGCCTCCAAATCTGAATTCCAAACATGTTCGTGTGAAACATTTGAAATACAAAATGCAGCTCCAGCTCAGTCCTTGGTGGATGTCAGGCACGGCTGGAAAACTATTGCAGGTGTTATTTTAAATGAAAAAAAAAAGTGAAGGGTGTAATAAGAATGGAGGTCAAAGCACTTCCAGACTTGCCAAGGGTTAGATCTCACCAACAGAGTAAAATATTTAAGCTTTAACAGAAAGCTAGAAATGCAAATATATATAAAATGAAGCATAAAATAGGCTTCTTATAGAAATTCATCTCTCCTAACATGAACAGTACAAATATTTCACAACATGTCAAACCCACTGTATCTGTACATTCATGCTTTCCTCACTCTGGCTCTACAACCACACAGAAATGTAATTTAACAGCACTGGTAACAGTTTTCCAATCTTGGGGCATGGAACCTTTATCCCAAGGACCTGGTTAATAAATGGCAATAAATGTAAACAAAAGGCAAAAGGAGGAGAGAGCAGCAGAGGGCTCAAACCCAGCCCAGCTGCCCCTACCCTCAGCCACCCCCTAAAATCACCCCAGATCCATCCTGCAGATCGAGCTGCCATGTGGTTGTTTTCTAAAACAACATCTCACTCTGCTGTGGAAGAAATTTAGTCCTTATTCCTCTTTAATATTCATATGGAACGGAGCTACATTAACACGAAGTTTTAATTTCAGAAACATTCTGACATTTACCCAGAACAGATCCCAGCCCTGGTTTCACACCAGGGTTTTTTTTCCATTATCACTGTTATTACTGGTATTAGTATCAGTGCAGAAGTGATTAAAAGGTCCTGGATGTCTCATTAAAATAGTCTGGATCTACCTCCCTCTTCAGCACCAAGATACAATCTGTTGTTTTTTAAATGGGAACCATCTTCCTGGAAATTTAATTTGAAGTATTGCCTGTTCCTCTTTTCCCTGTGAAATACAGGCACTTTGTGCTGTTTAAATTGAATGTAAGAAATATTCTAAATATTTGAAGCAGAGGAAAGAATAGTTATTACCGAAAGCTGAACACTCCCCAGATCGACTCATAAAATGTGAAAATAATAAAAGAGCAGCAGCAAACCAACTCCTCAAAACTCTCAGGGAGGTTGAGGAGGGACACTCCTCATGGAAGTCAACAGTTTTGGTCCCTACATCTATTTTCAGGTGCTCATTTCAGCACAGGCTTATGATTTTCTGAAAGGGTTGGTTTAGCTGCAATTTTGGAAAAATGCATTTTTGTTTCCCGAGATAGCCCGGCAGTTTAAGTCCGAATGTTTGTGTCTCAGAGCTCTTTTCCATATCCTCCACTAAATAGGAATTCAAAGAGTCTTAGGTGCAGATTAAATGCTTTCAAAAATCAATTCTAGGCTGGCATAGAAGTCAACCAGTCTGACCTCGTGATTACAGACTAAACACTTCCTTAGGAAGCCAAGTGGAGCAATATTTCATGTTTCAATGATTATTTCAGATAGCAGCACCACAAATAAAAAATGAGAAACATTTTTTTAAAGTTTATCTAGGGATAATTGCATGAAGAATTAAAAGAGGCCTCATCAGAGGGGTGGGATTTTGTAACATTAAAATCCATTAACAAAAGGGAATATTCAATAAGCAGCTCACCCAAACTCCAGCAGGCATTTTGGTTTTCATGGAGTTTTGGGAGAAAAGAGAATCATATAACTCAGTTTCTACCTGATTACTCTGATATTTTTACCTCTGGAACCTTAATCTCAAGCCACACAATGGCAAAGAAAGAAGCAGTGAGATATTTACTTATTCTAGGTGCTGAGGAGCCTCTTCCAAACTACCTTGGGACTGATACAAAAAAAGGCTCCTTCAGTTCCATATTCCTGAGGACAGAGCTCAGATTTAATGCCCAAGCATTCCTGTGCCTTGCAACAGCATTTTTATTTTCCTTCTTACCAGTGTCAACAGCAGGGTAACGCCAGAGCTTTCACATAAACGTTTGCCTTGGTTTGATCCCCTAAATGTGCCACCCAGTAATTAAATCCAGTTTGTATTTTTAAAGTGCACATGAGCACTGTTCCACACAGAGCCAAACTGCCTTGCATTTGTCTCCAGCATCTCTCAGTTCTGGGAAATCCATAAATTCATTTGTCAAAGGTAAAAATACTCCAGCAAAACTCCTTCTAAATCTTTTGAAATGGTTTGTTCAAACTCTTGACATAGCGTTTTGCTCTAAACAAATTTCTAGACAGCCCTGTGATTTTCCATCTCAAAATATACTGTTTCCCTGCCATGAAACTGGAACAGAGGGTCTGAGAGAAAGGAAATTATTAAGCATTCTAGTGGGTTTTTTTCCAACAAAAACTAAGATAGAGGTCAATGAATAAGTATGTGCAGGCTGGAACTTAAATCCTCTGGGGTGACTGTAGGCTAATTAATAATTAATGCCAGAGACATGGTGTTTGAAATGCAGATGTGATAACTGGAGGCCTGGCAAAGCTGTTCAGAGGAAGCAGATTTGGATGCTATAGGGAATAGGCACTCCCTTGCCGGCTGGCTCTGAAAGCAGACCTGGGTGCAAAGCAGGGCCTATGGTTTAGATTATATTCCCCTCAGCTGTTAATTACCTGAACCTACTTTGAAGTTTTTCTCTTTTTATCCTCTGCATGAAAAGAGATTGGTTCAGCCAAGGGACTTGAAAAAATGATCAAATACATGGAGTAGAGGAGGGGAATAGAACTTCAGATATAAAAAAGATAAGGAAGAAAAACACTCAGGGAAACACACAGGAACATATTAGGAAGTGCCCGAGTGTGGCTCGATGTTTCAAGCGAGTTGTGCTGCTCTAAGTTATTTCAGCCATTAAGCAGAACCCCCCCGTGTTTTAGGAATAGATTTGTTAAAAGGGATCTCTCACTGTATGTATAGAGTTTACAGTAATTATTTGATGAAAGTACCATAGGTGATTTCCTATGCTATTTTTAATTCAATAAAGTCATTTAAACCTCCTTGTGTTTGGGGCTATTTAATGAGGTGTGCAACATTAGCAGAATCACCAATGAGCTGTTACTGCAAATATTCAGATTTTGCTTTAAAAACGCTCATTTTTGCCAAGCAGAGAGACGGGCACAGGGTGGGCTCCTCGCTGCCACTGCCAGGAGAGGGGGCAGGTGCCCTGAGCACCGCGGCTCCTCGGGCCTCCGGGGGGCACCTGAGGGCAACTGAGCCATTGTCACAGCGAGAGGGGACTGGGGTGGCCCAGAAGGGCCTGGCACAGGCTGGGTGGGGAGGCAGAGGGGTGGGGATGAAGGCTGGGGAGGCAGAGGGGTGGGGATGAAGATAGAGGGACGTGGGGGTGATGGGGATGAAGATAGAGGGACATAGGGGTGATGGGGATGAAGACAGAGAGAGGCAGGGCTGGTGGGGATGAAGGCAGCGCTGGGAATGCTGCTGGGGAGGCTCAGGAGATGGGGATGATGCTGGGGATGAGGCAGGGGCAATGGGGATGATGCTGGGGATGAGGCAGGGGTGATGGCGATGAAGATGCTGCGGGGGGACGGGAGGTGTTTGGGGTAACGCAGAAGCATCCCCTGAGCGCAGGACAAGAGCCCTGACCAAATGGAGAGCGGGGTACACCCTGTGACAGCGCTGTCCCAGCGGAGGAGCCTGCAGGGTCCCTGCGGTGCCCCCGGTGCCCGGTCCCTGCTGTCCCTGCGGTGCCCGGTCCCTGCGGTGCCCCTGTCCCCGGTCCCTGCGGTGTCCCCTGTGCCCGGTCCGGGTGCGGTTCCCGGGCGCTGCCGGTCCCGCTCGCCCGGAGCCGCCCGGGTCCCTGCGGCTGGAGGGCCGCGGAATCGCCTCTGGCTTTGGCTTTGCAGAGACACATCGTTCCCTTTTCAAAGCGACTCCAGAGTGGGGTTTTTTGACGCTCTTCCCCGCTCGTTAGAGCCCGCCCGTTCAAAGGCGAAACTTCCCAGTAACTTCACTAAAACCCTTTGAACCAGGGGGAGGACAGTGGTATAATAATTTTTTTTCTTGCTCTACCTTTTTTTTCTTTTCTTTTTGCCTGCAGTAGGGTGAAGCAATCTCTAATGAACTCAGGGGTGGCTGCGTTTAAAAATTAATTTGCAAATGCCCGTCTTCAAGGCGCAGGCGTCTCACATTTACACCTATCACCTCGGCATCGCGGCGCAGCTTCTCCTCCTGCTGATGTGCAGGATGCTGATGTGACCCAAAACAAGAATTTTTACCCATTTTTCTCTTTCACCGTGACGTAAGGACCACGCGGCTGTACTACAGCCTTACGCAGAGGTGTACACCTGAGTGATGCTCCGGCTCCTCCGAGGGGTAATTCCCGGTGCCGCCGGGTTCTCCAGCTCTGGGCTGGAGTCTGGCTAAAGCTCCCAGGTGAAGGGGATGTGTGAAGGGGGTGGAAAATGCCTCGATTTCCTCAAGAAGGGCGTGGGAAGCGCCTCGGTGTCCGCGTCACGGGCGTGGGGTGGCCTGGGAGAGCCACGCCTGGGGGGAGAGGGGTTTTTAATGGAATCACAACAGCCACACGGTTCCCTATTAAATCCTGCTAATTTTCTAGGTGAAGGCTGTGAAGTGAATGTGAGGAAGCATTAAAAGGGAATTGAATTTGCATTCCTTATGCTACAGGCACATGTTTACATGACCTTTAAAACAGAATTAAAGCTGTATCATCAGCAGCTGTAGGCAATTCACATTACTAAGGCAATCAAATCAGAAGGCTAAACTAACTATAAAACATAAATTAAACTGATAGAGAATCATCCTAATTCACTAGGTTTACTTGCAATTTACTTATCCGCTACTAGTAATTTCTAAACAGTTTGGAGAAGAGGCAAATAGGAAATACTCGGACGTGGCACATCAAGAACGGGCTGGTCGAGGGGGGAGCCGGCTCTCCCATCCATCAGGGAGCGAGGGGATAACACGGGCCCCTAGAGCTCCGCGGAGGGACTGCAAACTGATACCTGCACGGCTAAACCCCAGTTCTGTGGGTTGGCTCAAACCCCACCCCCGGAGTCCTTTCCTCTCTGGAGGACCCTCAGAGACGCCGTTGATTTTCTAAAATATGAAATAACTCAATATCCAATACAGCTCGCGTTGCACCGCTGCCTTCTGCCCCCTCCCCCATCCCCAGAGGGACACTTTCCAATGTCTGAAGCACGGTAAAAAAACCCACAAGAATCGATACCGCCGGTGATTTCATTAAAAGTTTGCGGAGCGCCTTTCCCCGTCTCCGCTCCGGCGCTCCCGGGCGGAGCGGGGCGGGCCCCGGGCACCCCCTGCCCCGGGCAGCCCCCACTTTGATTTATTCCCATTTATTTCTCGCAGCCGAGGGCTGTCTCCCCCGCTTTGATGGTGACTCCCCCGTGTGCGCTCCCCCGTGCCCCGCGGTGATTTATCGCTCGCCCGCCTCCCCCTGAACTTCTCCCCCGCAGCCCCCGGGACCCCCCGCCCCGGGCAGGGCACGGAGGGGAAGGGATGCTGCAGCCTCCAGAGCCTTTCACCGCCAGCCTGCTGGGCAGGGGGGAGAGAAAAAAGCTGCCAGGAGGTGCCAGGGAGCCGCACACGCTGGGGATGGAGCGGATGGAGTTTTGGCAGGGGCTGTTGGGGTTTTTTTTGGGGGGGGCCCACGGAGGGTTCGCAGTGTCGGCCACGCGTGACCGAACGACACCCAGCCTGCCTCACCATCACCATCCTGCACTGCCCAAGCTCCATTCACGAAGATAAACATCTTTTAGCAACGCAGCCTGGCCTGAAAGTTCATTTTGGTAACAGCTTTGGTTGGCGCGATCTGAAGGAAGCGGGGAGGAAACTTTCCACAGAGCCGTAAACACACGAAAGTCTGTGAGAAAACCAAGAATTAGCAGCAGCATCTACGTATTTATAAACGTAAATCTAGGGATGACGAGGCGCTTCAAAATGCAGGAGGCGTTTCAATCCCTCTGCGAGATCAGGAGCATCGCTGGATGCTTTACACGCCGGCTGCTACAGCTGGAAAAGCGTATAGTTAAATAAATAATAAATAAATAAATGAAAGGGAAAACACAACACATGAACCCAAACCCCACACGGAAATTGCTCGGTAAGCTACCAAACAGCAGCGCAGGTATTTGTCATCCAAGGAACAGAGCGATTTGTCTTCAATGTCTCATTAGTCAACAGAGGTTAACTAGCGAGCCAGTTAGTGCGTGCTCAAATCCAACCCATTCTCCTTTAAATATATCTGAGCAGGAATCTGTCCGATCGGGAATTGTATTTGGATTATTTCTAAAGCACAGGCGGGATGGCCTCTGGGGTGGCAGGAGCTGGGGGTGCCCATCTCTGACCGCATCCCCCCGTTCGCTGGGAGAAGCTTCACAAGAA
The DNA here is from genome assembly GCF_009819885.2 of Catharus ustulatus. NCBI lineage: Eukaryota > Metazoa > Chordata > Aves > Passeriformes > Turdidae > Catharus > Catharus ustulatus. The sequence goes on from NC_046234.1 coordinate 16,272,801, forward strand.
AAAATAAAAACAAAACAACCAAACCAACAAAACCCAACCAACAACCAAAAAACCACGGGATTTCGGTCCGGGATGAAAGCAGCGCGTTGTTGTCATCACGCCTGTTTGAATGGCACGGTGAGGAAAGTGCCTACGTAGAAGGGAAGGGATCGGCATTGTTTGGGGTCTGTTAACTCGTGCCGTGACCTCCGGAGCTGCCGCAGCCCCTTCCCCGCTGCCTCTCCCCAGCCGCACCCCTCCGCCAAACACGACAAACCCCAATTCGTGCAATTCACAGACGGCGACACCGGTCCCGCAGCAAAAAATGTGCACTTTGGAGAGACTTCCCGGAGTATTTACGGTTTTTTGTTGTTTTGTTTTTTTGTTCGAGACAAGACTTCCTAAAACCGACCCAGCTCAAAAACAGCAGTGACCTGCACATGACGGGATAGTGCACAAATGAACGATATATATTTTTTTTTCCCGCAGCAAGTACGTTTTTCAAACATCAACAACGTGGAAAAAAAAGGATATTAATAATAATAATAGTAATAATAATAATAGTAATAATAACAATAACAGGCGATTCGAGCAGAGGAGCAAAGAGTCGCCCAAACAGCTTCGGAAATCGCAGCAGTTAGAATACAAATACTATTTACCTTGTGATTTTTCCTGCCCGGGATTGGCTTTATTGTCCCTCCCTGGACCAGCCCAGCCGCAGCCACGCTCCCTCCGTGCCGGGCTCTTTGCTGCCGGGCTGGTGCTGGGAGAGATTTGGGGGGGGCTGCATTCATTCTTACATTAGGACTAGTTTAATTTGCAATCTGTCAGTCCATCTCCTGGCTGTGGCTCGGAGATGGCAGTGTGGCTCTCTCCCTCCTCTCTCCCTGCACAGCATTTACTCACGTTCAAGAGCAGCCAACAGAGACCAAAAGAAAAAAAAAAAAAAAAAGGAAAAAAAAAACCTAATTGAGCTTGTGTCGGTATTGGATAATTTCTGCTAATACTCTGTAAATTCCTTTTTGCTTCCTAAGCTTCCCCCACGCTGGTTAGGTGTTCCCAAAGCCTCTCCGGAGCTCCAGGAGCCGCTTTCTCAGCACTGATGGGCGGCTGGACTTCAGCAGGAGCCCCAGCGCCTGGATGTACACAATGCAAACCTTAACTCCTGGCTCCAGAAACGGTTAAATTGCCCTTTCCCAGCCCCCACCCCCGTTATGATTGACTCTGTTTTTAAATTTGCACTTGTTCCCACCAAGCGCAATCTAACTCGTCCTGTCTCTAAAGTGAACTTGTGTTGAAGGTGAAGTTTTCAATATAGAGGTCACGACACCGAGGCACAGCTTACCGCTCCGAGCTTCATGCTGTATTAAACACAATCAAAACGAACCCCTTTTAGACCTTTTTTTTTTTTTTCCCCTTTCTCTCTCCTTCCCCTCCCGCGGGTGAACAATGAGAGGAGGGGTGTGGGGGGGAAATCTCTTAAATATAATAAAATCAGCTCTGTCACGATAATAATAAAGGCGTTGGTGGGTTCAGGTCCCAACCTGCAGCCCGTGGAGCTGGTGGGGAACGCGAGCGCATCCCGAGCATTTCCCTTGAAGGGAAACGTGTGGGGCTGGAGCGGGGAGGGCCAGCCCTGCCCCACGCGTGGGTGACACTGCTGGTGCCACCGAGGGGACAGCGGTGGCCGAGCCACGCAGCCGGGTGACCCCAGAAAGCCCCGGAGCCGCCTGTGCCAGGGGGACTCGACACAATCCCAGCTCCTGCACTTCAAAGCGGGGCGTTCTCCATAGCGACTTCTCGCTGCCCCAGGACGGTGGCTGCCTCCAGCTATTGTGCGAGCTTTTTCACGCCAAAGATTTAGCAGAAAAAATAGATATTAAAGCGAGTTATTTGAGGAGGAAATGCGGGTCCCTCCGGGGCGGGGACACCCAGAGCCAAAGGGCTCCAGCGCACAGTCCCGAACCTAAAAACTTTTTTAAATTTTTTTTTTAATAAAAAAAATCTTTATTGGGTTTCGGTCTATGAAAAATAAGTTACAAATTCTTGCAACAGTAGCTTTGCATGTACTTATTTTTCTCCCATGTCCAGACGGGGTCGGCTATTGAATAAGGCTCTTTTATTCTGCATGGGGCAGGGGATTTGTGGCCATGGTCCCCCTTTTATTCCTCTCTCTATGGAAACCCAGATCATGGGGAGAAAAATGCGAGGCTGAATAAAGAAAAGCAGCAGAAAGGACCGCTTGAGAGCGGCATCTGTTACACTTGGGAAGTTAGACTGACAGGAAAGAGCTAAAGAAACCCTCTCCAGCAGATTAGTTAGAACAGCAAGAAGATTTAACTATATGCAGATAAAACACTATAAAATCCACCATACTCCGCTATAGGCGAGGTGAGAGCCGCCTCGGCAGGAGCAGAGCCGGGCTCTGCCTTAGCTACATTTGCAGCAAAGATTAAAATGGGACGTTCGGGGTTTTATTTCCCTGCCAGAGACTCTGCCTTAATTAAACGGCGGATCTGAACATCTATTTTCACGGGCAATGGGATTTGAAAAATTGTTTCGGAAGTTAAAGTGCAAATTAATTTTAAATAATTTAGTTACGTTTTCATACAGTGCGGATTTGATGTTGTTGGTTGGGGGGGGGGGGGGTTGGTGTTTTTTTTTTTTTCTTTTTTTTTTCCCCCGCGGGCTGCGGTGATGTTTATTTCGAGGAGCTTGTGAAGGCGGAGAGTGGGGAAAAAAAAAAGAAAAAAGGAAAGAAGGGGGGAGGAAAAAAAAAAAAAAAAGGAAAGGGGAAAAAATAAAAAAGGAAAGGCTAAAAAAACCAACGAGGAAGAGCTGCTGCTGTAACTCCTTGCCTGCCCTCCCCGCGCTCGGGCGGGCTCGGCCGCGGAGCTGCGCGCCCCGCACCGCCCGCACGGCCCCGCGCCGGGAGCGCGGCTGCACCGGGGACATCCCCGTGTCCCGACCCTCCCGCTGACCCCCCCGCGCACACCCCCCCCGCCGCCCCTCTACCCGCAAACTTCATTTTTTTATTTACTTTTCCTTATTTTTGATGTGTTTTCCGAACTCCCCCCCCCGCTCCCCGCACCCCCGCGGGTGCGCAGCGCAGCGCTGGCCCGGCGGGGACACGCAGAGTCGCCGATATATCGCGATTTGCCCCAGCCCGCTCTGCTCCTCACCACCCAGCCCTGCCTTTACCCCTCTCACACGCTGCCCCGGCGAGAAATTATTGTGATTATTATTATTATAATGAGGAAAGCGATGGGACCCGGCTCGGAAGGAACCAGAGGAGCGCTCACCTTATTTAGATCTATTTTCTCATTTTCTTGAATTTTCTTCAGATCTGTCTTCTCAGAGAAACTAATGCCTTAATGACTTTCTGGTAGCTGCAAGCCTTCTTTTATTTCTGCTAAATATATGAAAATGTATGCAAATTTAAATCAAGCTTAACCTAGGAGCTCTTGCAATATATTTAATGGAATTTCAAACCAATAAGGGGACTCTGATGCAGTCTTCTGGAAGTGCAAATATAATTACGCAGCTCGGTTACCTCCAAAACGATGCAGGGAAAGGTCATTTTGGAACTCGGGAGCGGGTCGGGGGTCCCGGGGCTGCGCCTGTGCCCGCCCCGCCGGGGCTCCGCGGGTGCGGAGCTGTGCCCGCCGGGCCCGGGCGGACCGGGGGGCTCCGCGCTCCCCCCGCTCCTCCCGCGGGGGGGTCCCGGGGACCGCACGCTCCTTTTCCCCCATTCTTTTCCCTTTTCGCACGGTTTTTTCCTCCCCTTTTTTCTTTTTTTTCCCCCCGGTGCTGCCCTGCAGCCAGGCGCGCACCGGCGGCGCGCCGCGAACTTTGGGGAGTATCCACCGGGATTTACCGGCGGCGAGGCCAGGAAGCTCCATTTTTTGGGTCTGTTTTTTATTATTTGGGGTTTTTCTCGATTTTTTTTGTTTTCTTTTTTTTTCCTGCCGACCGAGCGCGGCGGTGCGGCACGGCCCGGGGCAGGCGGGGACGCGCAGCTCGGGACAGCCGCACCGGGGGAGGAGCGGAGCGGAGCGGGCGCCGCGCACCCGGAGCGCGCCCGGGCCGGCGAGCGGGGGCAGCGCCGGGGTGGTCCCGCCGGGCTGCCACCGGGGCGCCGCCGTTTAACCTCTGCCCGCCGCTAATCGCTCCCCATTTAAGCCGTGCCCCCCGCGCCCCCCCGTTCCCAGGCGCTCCCCCGTTTAAGCCGTGCCCCCCCTCCCCACCTCGGGCCCCGCCGCTCCCCGCCCGGCGCGGAAGGAGTTAAGCGGCGGGGCCGCCTCGCGCCCGGCCCCCGGTGCCGGCGGAGTGATTCACTTCCTGCCTCGCGCCCGCGCGGCCCCAACGCCCCGCCCCCCGGGGGCTCGCCCCGCCCACGCGCCGCGCCCATTGGTGGGCTCGGCCGGCGCTGCGCCCCCATTGGCCGGCGCGGGTGCCAGTCGCGGCGCGGCCGCCGCCGGGCCGCCGTGCCGGTGGATGTCAAAGGCTGGCGCGGCGGCGGCGGCACAGTATAACTCGTGGGGCTGCCGCGGCCATGGCCACAGCCGCCTCCAACCCCTACGGCCTGCTGGGCGCCGGCGCGCTCGCCCACGCCGAGGGCGCGGGCATGCAGCAGGGCAGCCCGTTCCGCAGCCCGCAGAAGCTGCTGCAGAGCGAGTACCTGCAGGGCGTCCCCGGCAATGGGCACCCGCTGGGGCATCACTGGGTGACCAGCCTGAGCGACGGCGCGCCCTGGCCCGCGGCGCTGGCGGGCGGCCCGCTGGAGCAGCCCGACGTGAAGCCGGGCCGCGAGGACCTGCAGCTGGGCGCCATCATCCACCACCGCTCGCCCCACGTCTCCCACCACTCGCCCCACGCCAACCACCCCAGCGCCTGGGGCGCCAGCCCGGCGCACAGCGCCTCGCTGGCCGCCCCCCCCGCCGCCGCCGCCGCCGCCGCCGCCGGGCAGCCGCTGAGCGTGTACTCGCAGGGCGGGTTCGCGGTGGGCGGCATGCTGGAGCACGGCGGGCTCACCCCGCCGCCCGCCGCCGCCGCCGGCCAGGGCTTGCACCCGGGGCTGCGCGGCGAGGCCGGCGGCGAGCACGGCGAGCTGGGCGGCCACCACTGCCAGGACCACTCGGACGAGGAGACGCCGACCTCGGACGAGCTGGAGCAGTTCGCCAAGCAGTTCAAGCAGCGCCGCATCAAGCTGGGCTTCACCCAGGCCGACGTGGGGCTGGCGCTGGGCACCCTGTACGGCAACGTCTTCTCGCAGACCACCATCTGCCGCTTCGAGGCCCTGCAGCTCAGCTTCAAGAACATGTGCAAGCTGAAGCCGCTGCTGAACAAGTGGCTGGAGGAGGCCGACTCCTCCACCGGCAGCCCCACGAGCATCGACAAGATCGCGGCGCAGGGGAGGAAGAGGAAGAAGCGGACCTCCATCGAGGTGAGTGTCAAGGGCGTGCTGGAGACGCACTTCCTCAAGTGCCCCAAGCCGGCCGCCCAGGAGATCTCCTCGCTGGCGGACAGCCTGCAGCTGGAGAAGGAGGTGGTGCGGGTCTGGTTCTGCAACCGGCGGCAGAAGGAGAAGCGCATGACCCCGCCGGGCGAGCAGCCGCAGCACGACGTGTACTCGCACGGCGTGAAAACGGACACGGCCTGCCACGACCTCTGACCGCGGGCTGCGGCCACGGGACTGCCCGGCCCGGGATGCCCGGCCCCGGTTCTGCCCGGCCACGGGACTGTCCGGCCCCGGTTCTGCCCGACCACGGGACTGTCCGGCCCGGGATGCCCAGCCATGGGACTGTCCGGCCCGGTTCTGCCCAGCCACGGGACTGTCCGGCCCCGGTTCTGCCCGGCCCGGGATGCCCGGCCCGGTTCTGCCCGGCCACGGGACTGTCCGGCCCGGTTCTGCCCGCCGGGCTTTAACTTATGGTTTCGGGAGACGCGGCGAGGGGTCCCTGCCCGCCGCCGCCTCGGCAATATTTTTTTTTCCTCTCTCCGACCTTTCCGCTGATCACACACGGTGTTTACTCGCAGACAAGGTTTGTTTTTCGGTCTCCGCTAGGACGAAGGAAAAAAAAAAAAAAAAGACACAAAAAAATCCCACAAAACAACCCCACAGCGAAATAAAACCCAAATAAAAGGAAGAAAAAAAAAAACAAAAAAAAAAAGGGAAAACCCACGGAAAAATAGAAAATTAAAAAAAAAAAAAAAGAACGAAAAACCCGACAGAAAAGGAAAGACAGATGTGTGCCTATGAATAACCTTCCAGCGCCTTGGTTATATCAGCTGTATTTCAGGTGAATCTGTTTTACAATAGACTAGTTTTGCATTTTTAAAGACTTATATAGCGTTTTTAAATGTCCTGAGGTGTTTTACTACAAACTGTACACAATATTTGTGACCTAATTTGTATCGAATTGAGCAGTCCAAGCGTTCCTCCCTTCCCCGAGCGCCGGCAGTGTGACCCAGCGGGGCCGGGGCAGGGCGGCCGCGGCTCTTCCTCGCCCCCAGCCCCGAGGATTTGGGGCTCGGAGCCCCGCACCGATGTGAAGAACAGGTTTATTTTGTTGCAGCTTTTTTTCTTCCTTTTCAAGAACTTCCCAACACCGTAAAACGGTCGGGTCACAAGCCTGACCTTCCTCTCCCCCTCCTCCCACCCCTCCCCAACCCACTTCTTCTCCTAAGGAAAAAAAAAATTATATATATATAAAATAATTATTTCTAAGAGATTTACCCGAAATTAAGCATCACAACCAAACCCGTGGCATTTGCCAGTCTTTTTCTTTCCGAAGATGAGTTGGGCTTTTTGATCAGCGCCAGACTGAGAGGTCTGTAGTAAAACACCTTTATCCTTCTGCGCTTTCGCTTCGGAAATCGGTTTCTCTGTATTTTGTTTCGATAGTGAAGAGGAATGAGGTGTCGGCGGGGAGGGAAGGGGACAGAAAACGCCCGCATTTGGTTCACGCTGAGCTTCTTTCCGCGTCGCAGGGAGATGCTGGATTTGTGGAAAAGCTTTTCTATTGGGGAGGGGAGTGGGGAGGGGAGGGGGAAGAAAAAAAAAATAATAATAATCACCGACAAAACAAAACAGGGAGAAGAAAAAAAACAACAACAAACCCTCAACCACCCAAAACAAAAGTCACTAAAACGCTAACAACGCCGTTTTTTTGTTTTTTTTTTATCGGGAGCAGGGAAGTGCCGAGCTGCACCCGCCCCCTTTATCCCCCTGTCCCTCCCAGCCCGTGTTGTCCCCAAGGGCGGGGGGTGTCTGGATGTCTGTCTGTCTGTCTGTCTGTCCGTGTGTGTGTGCGCATCTCCCCCAGACCCCCGCGCTGCCCCCCGAGGGCCGGGCCGGTCCCCGCTCCGCAGCTCCCGCACAGCATCCCCCCCTCTTCTCCTCCTCCTCCTCCTCCTCTCCCCCTCCCTCCTCCAGATTTTTTCCTTTCGACATTTATATTTTTCAAGTATTTTTCAGTAAGCGCTAAAAAAATAAGAAAAAAATGAAAAAAAAAAATGAAGCGAGAAAAAAGAAAAAAAAATTAAGAGGGAAAAAAAAAGAAAAAAAAAAACTCGACACTGAGGACCTGCCTATTTCTGCCAACTTTATAACTGTACAGTTTTGTATATTAAACGTTTTTTGGAAGTTATTAATTTAAAGAAAGATCATTTAGTTTATTCATTTAGTAACTGATGTATAATAAACGCTATTTTCATTAAAGGTTGCTTTTTTCAACTATTTTATCCAAAATTGCCTATTGCAGTTGCCAACAATTATTTATTTTCAATAAATTCCGCATTATGTTTAAAAAAAAAAAAAAAAAAGAAAGAAAACGTTTCAGAAAGAAACAACAAAAAAAAAAGAAGCCTGAATGGGTGTCGGATAAAAATAATAACGAAACACACGAGTGGCTGTAACGTTTGGTTGTCCACCACTTTTAGTCAAGGGGTTTATATTGACGCAATATTTTATTGTTGTAAAAGGAAAAAAAAAATTAAAAAAAAAAAAAGGTTTAAATAAACATTTTTACGAAAGAAAAAGAAAATAGCTGGCAAAGTGCGGGTGCGTGGTTTGTGCGCTGGCCGAGCCGGGCACGGCCGGGGGGGCTCAAGGGCCGGAGCCGGCAGTGCCGCTGACACCTGCCGCGGCTTTGGGATGCAAAAAGCGCTTTTTGGGGTGGAAAAAGCGCTTTTTAGGGGCGGAAAAAGCTCTGTGCGGCTTGTGCGGGGCCGGGGCAGCGTGTGTCCGTGGCTGTGGCCCCGCGTGGCGGTGCGGTCCGGGTGTGTATATCAATATTTGTGCGCGCTCGGGGGGCACCGGGCCGGTTCCTTTTGTTCGTGCCGGGCCCCCGCCCACCCCGGCCGGGCCGGCCGCAGCTCCGAGCCCCGTCCCCGCCCCGGGCCGCTCCCCCGCCCGCCGGGGAGGAACAATAAAGCTTTAAAGCTTAATCGCACCGAGCGCCGGGAGACGGGCGAGCTGCGGCCGCCTGGGTGCTGGGGGAGGCGGGGAAGCGGTGAAAACTTCAGGGGATCGCCAGCGAAACGGCTTTTTATTTTATATATATATATATCTATATTTTTATTATTATTATTATTGTTTTTCTTCTCCCCCTTTCTGAAGCCGAACCTCGGAGAAAACAATGCCCAACCCTTCTGCCAGCAGTGTAGGGGGGGAAAATTTACCTTTAGGAATAATGCTGAGGAGCGGCCCGAGCAGTGTCTTCAATAAACAGCACTGAGCGGACAGGCGCCTTCCCCCCGCGCTGCCAGCGCACCAACCCTCCCGTACCTGCGAGCGAGAGGGATTTGGGATGTGAACAGTAGGCCATGCATTGTTTCTGAACCATAAAACTGATTTATTGCATTGCTAAATCTCTGTGAGCTGCAGCGCCGCGGCCTTGAGGGCAGCGGGGCCTGCGGCCGGCCCGCACAGGGACCGCGAGCTCCAGCTCTGCCCAGAAGGATTACAGCAGCACCACAAGGAAATACAAACCCCAAAAACCCGCTTTTGCAGTCAGCTCCAGCAGCAGGATGGATGTGGCGTGGGCACCAAAGCAGGAGTAAACAGCTGTGGTTTGTAAACAGCCCCAGCTGAGGATGCAGAGGAAAAGCTGCAGGTTAAAACCAGCTCTAGGTTAAAACTAGCTGCAGATCAAAACCAGTTATAGCTTAAAACTGGCTGCAGATTAAAACCAGCTATAGTTTAAAACTGGCTGCAGGTTAAAACCAGCTATAGGTTAAAACCAGCTATAGGTTAAAACTGGCTGCAGAGTAAAACCAGCTATAGAATAAAACAGGCTGCAGGTTAAAACCAGCTCTAAGTGCTCATGGTGGCTCTGAACATGCAGGGCACAGAAAGGCAAGGCTCTTAAAGACAGCCTTGGTTTGGAGGAGGGACAGAAGGCGTTTCACTGAAATTAGCCCGTTTTAGAGCCCTTTGGCTGCTCTGTAAATACAACCACAGCGAGGGCTGGGTTATGTCTTATTTTAAAACAAATTAGGTTGAGACAAAAGAGATGCAATGAAAGACGAAATCAAGTAAGTTTATAAACAGAAGCACTTCAAAAGGCTGCTGGAAAGCTGGAGAAGAGAGGAGAATTTCGTTGAAAGAAAAGAAAATCTCTGCTGGTTATTGCCCATCGATTTCAGTGTTCCTGCGAGCAAAAGGAAACTCTTTTGTGCCACCTAATGTTAAGTACAGATCACTGTTGTCTTCTTGGCTGCCCATCATCCATGGTGAGCGTGGGGAGGCCTCAGGGTGCTGAGCCCATCAGCATCCCAAAGTCCCACCAAACCAAGGGCAGGGAGAGAGAAACTTCAGCTTCACAGTTACCTTCCGAATTTAGGGATTTTTTTTTTAAAAAAAGAACTCAGGAGGGGGTGGAGAGAAGCACGGGGTAGAATCATAAGAATGAGAGACTCCAAATTTGGGCTTTGTTATAAAAAAGTAGCTGCAGAAGGAGCACATTCAGGGTTTATATAAGCTGCCCACCCCCAAGCTCAATCTCAGCTTGGGGGAGCTTCTCTCTCTGTTCTCCTCAAGAACCCAAGTGGCCTGGCCTTTGCACACCCGTGTCTCCCAGCTGGAAGAATTTTGGTGTGTACTTAGCAGCCATTCACATTAATTTAGTATGTAAATATCTCACACAATCCTTTAAAGAAAGGGCTGGAAGCAAGTGTTTCTCTGATAACAATAAATTGCACGGTTTTCGTGATTTTAATGGTGAGTGTTAAACATCTTTAGCAATTTTTGAGGCTGAGTTTTCCATGCTTTTCATATTATACTAAAAAAAAAAAAAATAGAACCAGGGACTTCCTTTGGGTTAAGTTTTAAATATTTCTAAGCTGTGCTCTTTAAAGATGGCCAGGACATGGGAGAGGGTTCTCTTGAAAGCAAAAAATTACTAGAAGTAAGCAGAGGTGCCATTTCACTTTAGGTTGATCATTGTAAATCATTCAAAATATGGACGAGTCAAGACTACATTTGACCAAGATGTTTTTAAAATCTTTCAAAATCAACTATTCTGAGTTTTTCTTTCTGTATTTTTAGGTATCAATTCCCTAGGTTCAGGCAGAGCAGATGAGAGAAACCTAGTCCTCTTGGGCTGCATCCATGTACCAAAACCACCACTGATTTTAGGGCAGATCCACATGTGGATGGAGGCACGTTTAAAACCTCAGTCCTTCCCCCAGGAGCACGTGGGGTTGGATGCCCTGATCCCAAAACCCAGACAAAATTCACTGTTTACTCACCAGAGCAGCTTCCCTGTAATCAGTGAGCTCACCATGCAAATGGAGTTATTAATTAGTCTTTGCACAACTGAATTCTGAGGTTCCATCCTAGGAAAAAAAAATATATACAATATTTTAGGCAGGTGACCAATCCTGCTCAATATCCCCCCCAAATACCCACAGACATCAGGGCTTACATTCATACTCACTTTCCCCTTTTTCCAGCATCCTGTAACCAATAGACTGGAAAGGCTCCACAGCAATTACATATTTAGGATATGTGATAGCTGCAGTTAAGATCTTTATGACTGATTGCAGGATAAAATTTACTTCAAATGTGCAAGAGCCCATTTTTAAACCTCAATCTTTCAGCTGCTTTGCATTAGAGATATTCCAAAGAATCAAAAGCAATTAGAGCGTACAAAGTCTAAATGGTAAATAATTTCCAAATCAAAACCTTTATTAAAGCAATAAGCATCTATTTTTGTTAACACTGTAAGAGATGGAAAGGACCAAAGTAAAGAACTTTTGGTTTAATGTCACAGAAAGAAAACCAGACTTCTATGCTGAAGAGCAGTATAGGAAATCTCACCCCAAGTGGGTTTGGGGTTGAGTTTGAAAGACTTGGGAAAGCAGGACAAGCAGAAGGATTTAAAACTCGATTTCTGTGGTGGGGATGGGAGTAGGGATGGTTTGCACATGCCTGACATGGGATCTGGAGGTGGATCTGTGGCTCCTGATTCCCAGCGAGCGCCTCGGTGGCTCGCAAATATTTGTAGAATCACGTCCTTAATTAGAGTGGTAAAACAGTATTAAATCTTGGGATGGCAGGGAAGGAGGAGAGCGAGGAAGAGCTGTCACTGGCCAGAGCCTGTCAACAAGAAGTTAAAAAGCCCAATGGTAAATCTGATTTCTGGGAGCTCTGGGTTTGCAGAGCCATCGACCGGCGGCTCCGGGCTCGGCGGCTCCTGATCGATGCTCTGCTGGCACAGAGCACCACACGGAGGAGCTGGGGGCTGCTAAAATAGCTTTATTTCAAACAGGCACTGTGAAAACCTGGGCAGCAGCTCTCCTCACCCCTGGTGTCATTTAGACACCCAAAATGCTGCTCCATTATTTCATCACCGGATTTTTTTTTTTTTTTTAAATGATGCCAGTCCTCGATTTCTGCGCCTCGAGTACAAATAATATTTACCCAGCATAGAAGCGCCATTTCTGAACCCAAGTTGTTTTCCTTTTTGGCCAAAGCATGAAGTTTTGTTTTGCATATTCATCTTCAGACTTTGGGAAGGAAAAAATCAAATCAAATTAAATCAAATCAGCCCACAGATCTTACTCACCAAAAAATGGCTGGGGGAGATGAGAGTGTCTGAGCTCCCCTGCCATCACTGAAGGGCAACTGGAGGTAACACGAGCTGCTCCCCATCCAGGGCTTGTACTTGTGTCCAGATTATGGGATTAGTCTCTGTTACATCTATCTACAGTTGGGAACTTGTGATCCAGTTAAAGCAGCTTGAAAGACGCCCAGCAGGTGCTGGGGGTCCGGCTCTGAGGCACAAATTCTGTGAGTTCCGGGGGCAAAGCAGGGCTGGCCTTGTGCCGGGCTTCCCAAGGCTGCACTCGGCTGGGGGAGACAGGGGAAAAATCAAAATCCTGCCAGAAAACACTCCCAGACAGGGAAAATCAGCCACAGCCTCTTTTTTTCCCCACCCTAAATCTCGAAATGGAGTTGTTAATGCTTAAATACAAACACTGTCAGACGTGAGTTTATGATTCTTTGCTGCTCCACACACATCACACGGGCACAGGGGATCTCCTACACCTCAGAAATGCTAATTCAGCTCTGGAATTCTGAGTTTGCAGAAACTGTCCTGTAAATGTCATGGGGGATTACCAAATCTACAAAGATTATAGCTCTGCATATGTTCAGACTATTGACTTAAAACTTTATTATCTTTGATAGAAATTCTTCACAAAGGAAACAATTCAGCAGTGGGAATTCTGTCCATGTCAAGCTTTTCCAGGGTAGAATCCTGTACAATCCTGCTTTTCACTAGAGCAGGCACATCTCTAAGTGATGCTACACAAACCCAACACAGCACCTTAAAAACACAAAATCCTGCCCTGCTCAGCCCAAACTTCTCCCAGCAGCAGCAGAGAGAGGATACAACACAGTTATTGAGCCATGAGGAGTTTTTAATGGAAAATGTAATGGTGTGGGGTTTACTCTTGTATGTTCTTCATAGTGTAGTAAAGCTGTAGTAGAGCCTCAGAAAATCTGCCTTTGTAACAAGATCTCTGCAGAAATGAATACATGGTGATGTGGCTGGCAGTGGTTTGCTCAGAAAAATATGCAGTTGCATAGTAAGATATTTATAACAGGATTAGATTTCAAGTACAAAGCCCAAGTTCAAAGATTTTTCAGGATGGTGTACGAGAAAATGACAAACTCTGATTTTTTTTTTTTTTTTTGGAGTTCCCAGTTCTCTGTGGTGGAGAACCTTTGTGGTAAAGCATCCCTTGGACCTGGGAAAATCGTGGCCCCTTCCCAGGCATCCCAGGATGGGATGCAGATGAGCAGAACAGATGCTGGGAAAAGCCCTGGGCTCCCCTCCCTGTGATCTGCTCTCCTGCCTCTGACTCCACAGGGTACTCAGGGCACAGCAAGCACATCTCAAATTCATGTTGGCTCTCACCCCTCTGTGCAGGACTTCTCCTTCCTGGGAACAAGCCCTGTGGAATCTCCCTGAATGCCACTCCTCAGACAGAAACTGCTGGAGAAATTCCAAACCTGTCCAGTGAGAGAGAGCACCCCTTACAGGACCTCCATCCTAAATCCAGGTTCAAAACTGAACTCTGCCTTGTCACAGGACCTCCATCCTAAAGCCAGGCTCAAAACTAAACTCTGCCTTGTCACAGAACCTCCATCCTCAATCCAGGTTCAAAACTGAACTCTGCATTGTCACAGGACCTCCATCCTAAATCCAGGCTCAAAACTAAACTCTGCATTGTCACAGGACCTCCATCCTAAATCCAGGTTAAAAGTTAAACTCTGCCTTGTTACAGGACCTCCACCCTAAATCCAGGCTCAAAACTGAACTCTGCATTGTCACAGGACCTCCATCCTAAATCCAGGTTAAAAGTTAAACTCTGCCTTGTTACAGGACCTCCATCCTAAATCCAGGTTCAAAGCTAAACTCTGCCCAGCTTTATGCCCCCTTCCTGTGCTGCACACCAGTTTAGATGATCTCCAAGTGCCAAACTCACTGTGAACATTTCCTGTTCTGTAACATTCTTCATCCTTGACTATAAAATACTTTTTTGCTGGTTTATCCAATATAAAGCATATCAAATTAAACAATACCAAACAATTCTTTTAGCAGAAAATACTTGAGGGTTTTTTTCCTTATTTCCTATAGAAAACACATCCACCTCTCATCCTGAGTTGTTGCTGATTCTAGTGGGCACAGGAGTGGTAAAAAGGAGTTCAGTGGTGCCTGTTTGAATCCCCATCACCACAACTGTCTTCCCCAGGGATTTATTCCATGCCATTTCTTCCTCTTGCCCCCACCTAAGCCAGGAAAACGCTCTGTGGGAATTGTAACGCCTCATATATTCCAAGGGAGAGGATAATGAACTGGGCTGCTCTGACCTTTTTGGGATTGGTGCTGTTTGATCCCTCCTGTCCACAGTGCTGACCTGGGGGATGCCAGTCCAGCCACAGCACCGTGAAAAGGTTAAAGCCAGTGTTTATGGGTCTATTAAATGTTTATGGTCTTTCACAGGCCATACCAGGCATTAAAATTATGATCCCTCATTCCCATAACAAACACTGGAATGAGAAGGGAAAATGGCAGAGTGTGAGGCTGGTTTGAGGTGCTGCTCTGAGGGCAGGGAGGGAATGTGTTGCATCCTCTCTCTGCTGCAGCTGGGAGAAGTTTGGGCTGAGCAGGGCAGGATTTTGTGTTTTTAAGGTGCTGTGTTGGGTTTGTGTAGCATCACCTACAGAGATCTTCCCACTCCAGTGAAAAGCAGGATTGTACAGAAGGATTCCAAGCTTGGCATAGACAGAATTCCCACTGCTGAATTGTTTCCTTTGGGAAGAATTTATATAGAAAATTCAGCACAATATTCACTCCCTGCTGGGAAACAGCCAAAAAGAAAGAGGTGAGATCACAGCAGATAACCCAACCAGAGGCACCTCCCATCCCCAGCACTGAGCAGCTGCAGGAATTGGGAACTCAAACAGAAATTAGACGTGCCCACCATCAGTCCTCAGAGGTTTTAGGTTGAAATGCAAAAAAATTCCCCATTTTGGAGGCTGCCAGCCCAGAGCTGTGTGCTGGGACACCACTCCTGTTCCAGGGCTGCTCAGCCCCTGCCAGCTCCTTGCTTGGCTCTCACATCTCAAAAAACCTTAACTTTTGCTTTTTATCTCTTCTAAATGTCTTAATTCCACTGTGTCCCAAGATGCCCGTGGTCCATCAGTGAGTGCCCATGGACAAGGACAATTTCCAAACATCCAGACAGCCCCAGAGGTCTCATCCCACCCTGTAAAACCACAAATTGACACTGAATTTTCCTGGCAGGAAAAGGAACTTTCTGTCAACTCTAAAGGATGAAAAAATTCAGTCTGGAGACAAAACCTCCCAAACCAGCAGCAGCCCTGGGCTACTGAGAGCAACTCAAAGGCTGAGCTTGAGGTAACTCCTGTTTAAAAAGAGCTGTGAAAATAAAATATGCAAAATCATTAAGTGTATTATTTCCTACTATTACCAAACAAATTACTCTGGAAAATTACACTGTTTTTTCAAAATCACATCTGATCTGATAGTTGGTAATGAAAATAACAGGTCATTAAAATGGCAGTTATTACAAGTATATGAAAAGTAAAGCCAAAACATCAAATATAATGATGTCATTGATATTTGTTTTATTTTCTGCTATATCACTAACACCCTTTTTTATTTGTTTTGTAATAGAGTATTAAAAAATAAATATATGCACATAAAATGTCATCAGTTGCAAAGAATTAAGAATGCAGGATAGGCACCAAGCCAGGATTAATATCACATAAACATAAATACATGATTTAATGTTAATTAATATGGGATACCCAGCAGGGACTGACATACTGACACGGGAGAACAGGACAGGAAGAGCTGATAGGTGAGAAAAGGTGCATGGTTAAATCAGTTATCTCAAACTTTACACCCCAGGTGCTTTTTGGAAACCAAAAACTTAAAGAAAGAAAGAAAAGAAAATTTAAAAAGAAAGTTCCACCAGGTTTCACAGCCTTTTAAACCTGGTCACAGGAATTCAGGAATTCATTTTTGGGCTTTGCCATCACTTACCTCCTGTGTTGAAATACACTGAAATTCCCAAACAGGGCCAGGTGTCCCTGGGGCAGCTCCTTGGTGACATCCCAGCCCTGCAGTGATGGCTTCCCTTTGTCCTCCTGGGCAAGGGAAATTCCTCCTCTGTACTACAGAAGAAATGAGCTTTTACAAATTCAGTTAATTGAAAAAAATAAACTAAATTCCTCAAGCAGGATTTTTTTTTGCTCTGTTCCACGTGCTAAATATTTGGTCTGTCTTCTAGAACAGAAATTAGGGGTTTTTTGTAAATTTTTTAGGGGTCTCTGAACTCTTGCACAGAAAAACTCCTTGAACATGAAAATATTACTGCAATGTGTCCCCACAGCAAACAGCACTGTGGATGACAGTGATGAAGGGCACACAGCAGTGCTGTTGAGCTGAGCAGGAAAGCTCCTGATTAGACAAAAATTGTGATTTTTTAACAGTGCTGAACATCATGGGATGTACCCAAGCAATATAATGTGGGAATCTCTGGTGTTCCAGCAGCAGCAGCAGGATCCCAGGGCTGGATTATCAGGTGTTCTCCCAAGGAAGGCACCGAGCTGTGGATTCCAAACCTCTGCCATTCCCCCTGCGTCTGCCTGGAGCTGCAGGAGATGGAGCAAGTGGGAAATGAGCAGAGCAGCAAGCTGAGCACTACAAGTTGGTAAAAATTATTTAATACTGGCAAGCTGATCTCGTCACCCCCTGGTAATTCTGTCAATTAAGCAGATGGAATTAATATTAATTATCAACGACGAATTGTTTGCAAGTGTAATAATGAATGGAGGAAATTGGAAGAAACACAGCACACTTATGATGCAGAAGTGTTAGCTGTCTCTGAATAGTTCCTCAGGAATCTCTTTTGGTTCCACTAAAAAGTACTTTTAGAAATCCATCTCTTTAGCATTTGAGTTGCAAATCAGCCTGGACAGGTTAGGAAGTGCCGCAAAGCAAAGGTGATCACTGAAATTCTCTCTGATCCAAGAATTTACATTCACTTAAAAAAAATAAATCAGAAAACAACCCACAGAGATGCTCACAAGAGTAGTCATCCTTGAAAAGGAAGGAAGAGCAGCACTAGGAAATATTTGAACCGGAGAAGTCATCATTGGAATATTGCTCCCACTCTGTGCTGATGCCATCCACAGATTGCAATAACTTTCTTTTCATGTTGGGGGGAAAAAGAAGTCAGAAGGAAATGGTAAACCTAGAAACAAAAAACCTGAATCCCTGAGACATCATTTATAATTAGTTTTCACTAATAATTTTGATGAAGGTGCCCCCTTGGCAGCTGTTGGGGAACCTTGTCCTTTGCCATTAGAGCAGGAGAGACCTTGGTTAGAACACAGTGAGCAAAGGCATCAGCTTCTGCAGTGTTTGACAGCCAGATTGGCACAAAATTAATCCTTAGAGGAATATTTCCCTCCAGAACAACCCTCCTCCACCCCCAAAAGTTTCCAAATACTCCCACTGGCAGATGGTGCAAACACAGGCAGGTCCACAGGAACAGGAATTGTTCATCACCACTCGTGCTGGGGGTTTGAAACTTGTCACCGAGACCAGAAATGAAATTTTCCCTACTTGGGATCATTTCCCAGCTCTTTCTTACCTGAATTGGAAGGTGACAGTAGTTTCTAGGTTAGGAAAGGGAATTCTAGGTAACTTGTATGGGCCCTGGGAAATCCAAGACAAGGGAATAGGGGTGGGAGCAGCAATGGAAAAAGGGATACAAGCAGTGCTAATCCTTTTTTCAGAGCTGTGTATAAAATGATGTATCTGTTCTGCTGCTTGAGGGACATAAATATCAGTTATTAAGACAATCAGGATTTGTTCTTTGCAATTACTTTTTAATAGAAACATGAATCTTAGTTAAAGCCAGATTTACACTCAGCCTTGCCTAACCCAGTGCCTGGATCTTTGATCCCAAATTATTTATGAAGTGGGGCAGTCCCTCCTGCATGGGGTGTTTCTGCTGGAAATGGGCAATTGGTTCTTCCCAAAGGCCTTTGCACCTTTATTGCATAAAATAATCTGCTGCTGAAATGCATTTATAGGTGCAACATACAGTTATTACAAAAGCAGTCAGCAATAAAACTTAAAGGTTTAGGGCAGAAACTGAATTAAAATGTAATTTTCAGTTGAACAGTGAAACTGAGACAGTGGGATCCCAACAACATTCTTCAGTGGGAAATTCCCACTGCCACCTTCCATAGTGAAGGGTGATGAAAGGCCAGAGGCAGGAACAGATTGCTGGGGAAAGTTCCCTCAGCCAGGGGCTGCAGGGAGCATCCTCATCCTGCCCAGCTTCCCCCTTCCCCACAGAGATCCATGCAGGGCTTCTGCAAGAGTCTGGTGGGATTTACTGGGGTTTTTTCCTTTTTTTTTAAATTTAATTTAATTTAATTTCTGTCCCTCCTCCCCATTCTGTCAAAGCATCACAAGAGATCCCAACAGAACTTGGTTTTGTTCTAGTTAGAAATGATCTCTAAGTTAATTCAGCCATGGATTTGGGGGGTGGGAAAGCCAGAGCTCACTGGGAATGGGGTTTCAGGTTGGTCCAGAGGAAGGATTCCATGAGGAAGAGTGACCCCAAACCCTCCCCAGCCTCTTGTGAACCCAAACAGCTTCTGCTTTTAGCCAAAATCCTGATTCACTCTTCTAATGAGTCTTTCAGAGTGTTAAAAGGCAAGTGAAGGCAAACTGAAGTTCTCAGGGAAAGGTTTAATTTGAGCAGGGAATACAGGGATAACAAATTAATGTTTCTCTCCAAATGGAGCATGTGCAGGTTTAGCTCCAGAAAGCAGAAATCATTTTGCACTCTAAAAGCAGCTTTTGAAATTAATATTCAGAAAATAATTCTGTATCATTCAGGTCCTTTGACATTAACTTACAATTAATATTTAAGTGAATTGAGTGTAGTTTTATTTACAAGGCCAAGCTGCCAGCAGCTCCCAGCCCCTCTCAAGTGGGAGGGAAACCAACCTTCCGCTGGTGTCAACTGGAATTTAAAGGAACTGGGACTCTGAATGCTCAGTGTGCTCCAGAGTGCTGCTCAGGATCGCATGAATCCCTTCTCTTTGAGGAGAAAAGCTGTCTGAATGTCACTCACACTGCCCTTTATTTTTATCCATTAGACAAACAAAATGAATGATCACATTTATGTGGAAAAAAAAGCAGACCCCACGGGCTATACGGCGTGAAAAGAACTCTTTCTGCCCAGCAAGATAATGCTTGAAAAGGTGAATGAAAAGATTTTTGCAAAGAGGAAAATGTCCCTGTAGGACCCTTCCTAATTCTGAGCTCTTCAGCAACGTCAGCCTCGCTAATCCATACCTAGCTGTGAGTTCAAATGAAAAATTCATTAACTTTGTGTCCTTTAATTTATTAGGTGTAGCAACACTCCTCATCAGGGGAAGGGCTGAAAGGAGGGGACAATCAGGGCGCTTTTATTCCCTTGGCAAACCCGCGGGCTCACAAAGGGACAGGACCCGTTCGGGAGGAATTACCCTCCCTAATTAGAAGTGCTCTCGCAAAGGGAAAATGGAAAATCTGCCATCAAAGCCCTGGAGCAGCCACAACCACGGCAGGACCAGGCAGTGGTGGAGGCTCCTTGGTGACCAGCTCATCCCACAGTGGGGCATAAAGAGGGAGCAGGAACAGGAAAGTCTTTTTGACTGAATTTAAAACTGAAATATAGATTTTCTGCACCACAACAGGGCTGGATGCTGCTTCACATCCCCTGCACTCACTGCTGGTCCATCCCAGCCCTGTGTTATGGCAAAGTGGAGAGGCTTTTCCCAGCAAATTTGGGATGCAGAGAGTGAGAACAGGAATTACAGAGGATATTCAGTGATCACATCCACAGTGGAACCTGGGATCACAACCACTCCTGCCTTTCTCTCAGGCTGATAGGATTTGGTTTTATTCCCAGTAACACAGTATTTTGTCCTTACATGACCCTCCCTGGTGTCCCTTCCCTCCCTCTTTGGAAAGGAATAAATAATTATCCTTATTTTCTGCCAGGAAACACAGATAGTGAGTGGGGTGAGATGGACAGCAGCCAGGGCAGTGCCAGCAGCAGAGCCAGGGGCCCAGGCCCCATTAACATTAATGCTTAATTAGTGTTTACATTTTCCAAGCAAAATGTAAACATGTATCTGCACCAGCCAGCACCAGCTGTGATGGAGGGAGTGATGTTATCCAACAGCAATTTCCTCTCCTTTCAAAGGGGCATCTCCAGTAGGTAGGACCACAAAGCAGCATCTGAATTGTGACACCTCATATTGTGCCCTACAAAGGACACAGCAGGGTCACATCACCAGTTTTGAGGTAAAACTAGCAAATATTTGGGCTGATGAGAAAGGGGAAGTAGTAGGAAAAAAAAAATTAAAAAAAAACCCCAGCCCCTTTGAGGATGCTGCAGCAGTTCATCTATGATTTCAATTATGGAATTACAAACTGCCTTGATAGCCATATGGGTACAGGCTTTGAAGCCAGGAATTATTGTTCCCCAAATTAATTTTGCTTTGCAACAGCAGAAAACTCTGAACAGCTGTAAAAAATGTTCACAATGAAATCTGAGTGTAGTGGAGGTTAATCCAGGTTGAAATTTCTTTACAGATATTAAAATGAAGTTCAGCTGAGCCAGAAGTTCATGCAATCAGTTTCTCTTGCTCACAGAGATGACAGAGGTGCCGTGGCTGCTGGCTCTCCACCCCTCCAAAGTGATGCCCAGCTTACCCAGACATGGAGCAAATCCTTCTGTCACCTCTTGGTCCTTCCTGAGGCTTCCAAACTTCTCCTTCCTCATGGTCCCAGTTCTCCCACTGCAGGGATCCCACAGACAAACAGCTGGAGGAGAAAATCCCACAGCCGAGGATTTTCTGCTGCAATTACTGAAAAACAAATCCACAAATACTCTCTGTCACTGCTATTTCTAAAACCTCTGTGACAGGGGTGTTGGGACAGCAGATGTTTGTGGTTCCATGGGGATGGATATGACAGGGACAGGACACTTCATGTCTAGCTGTCATCAAGGGCTTTTTCCAATGTTGGAAGTTAGGGCAGTGCAGCATCACCTCCTCTACACCCTGACAGTCACATTTGGGCTCCCTCCTCCTTTGGAATACTCCTGGAAAGAAGCCTTAGGGGCTGGGGAAGGTGAGAAATTTCTTGGGCAGCAGAGCTGAAATGAGATGGTTTTCCTGGAGGGAGGTGCACAGGCACCCATTTCCCACTCAGTCACTCTCAGCAGCCGCTTGCTGGGCTGAAAATCAGATTGTAAATGTTGATTTTGTGCCATAAACTGAGTCCCTCTGGAAAGGTGAAAAACTATCAAGGAGAACAACCACAATCAATGCAAAAACCAATATAATTGTAAACTAGGCATGAATGGCCATCACTGCAGGATGAGGGAGGTGTATAGGGTGTTAAGGCAGTTATTTAAAGAAGGAAGAGTTTAAAAATGTCTGAAATGATCCCTGAGGTTGAAGACAACTCTCCCACAGTGTTTCCTAAAAATGCATAACCTAAAACTGTAAGAACTGCTCTGGTTACCCAGCTTGCAAGAGCTCAGGTGAGCAGCACAGAACTGTCAGGACATCACAATTTATTCTAAGAACAATAAATAACACAGCTCTATAATAGCTTCATTCTCTCTTATTTTGTGGCAGAGTTCAAGTCTTGGTGCTGTGACAAGGAAAAGAGCACCTGAACATGGACAGCATCACTGTGGTTATCCACTTTCAGTGACTTTTCTTCACATGCAGACACAGATACAATTGTGTAGAGGAATTCCTCATGCCCTTATGAACATGTTGATGACCCCATGGCCCCCAGAGCAGCCCCTGACCCCTGAATCAGGACACCAGAGAGGGTGACAGCAGTGTCCCTGCAGTGAGATCAGCATTGCCAGACTCATCTGCAGGTCACTGCCACAGTTCTCAGTGAAGCACAAATCACAGGAATTGCTGTACAAATACACCATTAGGATTTTTTGGGGTGTAATTGCATTTTTCTTTCAAAGCTTAAATAGGAATTAGGCTCTGTGATGGGATGACTTTAGCACAGGTGTCACCTGTCCCTGAGGCACCAGAACGACCAGACTGACCTCAAAGCACACACAGAAAATTCCAAAACACACACAAAAAAGGAAATTTAACTGGAAGAACAAAACAATGAGCAAACACTGCTGTCCAGCTAGAACTCCTTTTGCAGAGCCCTGCAGGGGATCAGTGCCTCCCCAAAGGAGCTCTCACCTGGCAAGTCACAGGTGACAGGCACAGCTGTGGGACCTGGATGCTCCCAGGAATTCCCAGTCCTTGGGGAGGAGCAGCCTGGAGTGGCAGCAGGAAAAGCTCTCTGTGTGTGCCACACCAAGCTGGGCTGGAGCACGCCAGGGCACAAAGGCTGCAAGTTATTTATTGTGAAATAAACTTTGCAAAGGCTTAGCAAGACACCTTTGATGTTTCCAAAGAGCCCATCTGAGCTCAGTTTTGGAATAAAGTAGCCGGCTCAATGATATCTTAATTTCTTGAAGACAGTTGTTCAGTCTCTTTTCTATACTGTATGTTCCACATTAAGTCATTATCTATGCTGTTCACTCCATTAATTCTGCTAGTTTTATTAGCAAAGTTCTGCTGCCTGGTCCTGTAGCAGTGACAAGCATTTCTAAAAGCTAATCTGACAGATAATGACTCCATTAAGTGTTGAATACTAATTGGTTTACATCAGGGGCCTGAAATTAATTGATGTAAATAAATTAGCACCTGAGCATGCATCACCCCAGCTTTGGATTTTCCTAAATACCAATGATTTTTAAAGCTTGTATCTTCAGCAAAACGCAGCGGAATATAAACAGACAGGATGAGTAATTAAAATGTGGCAACAAAATAAGACTATCAAGATGAGCTTAACAAAGATTGTTTACCTATTGATGGAAAGGGTAGTGCCTGCCTGTACAGTCTGTTTACACTGCTCTGACTCCTAGAAAAGATACTTTTCTGACAGCTTCCCAAAGATATAATTATCATTTCTATAATAACAGTGACACTGACCCCCACACCATTACTAAGATTTAGTAAAGTTCTGTGATACGCAGGGAATGTGTCCTATTAATCACAACAAACACCTGCCCCCACTTCAAAAGTCAAGGCTTCAATTATTAAATCAAGGAATTAATAAAAGTTATTTTGTTTTAAAAGGATAAAACCCCATTATAGTGGTGATTTGTCACTGGAGTGACACAAATAATTCCTAAAGCCTGGGAGAGAGAGAGAGGAGCCTGGGCTCCTTGGGCATGTCAAAAGCAGTCCATAGGTTAAAAGACACCAACAAAGGTGGTTTATTTTTATATACAGATTTACTGTGTTCACTTGCACCTTTACAAGCAAAATAAAATCTAATATAAACCAATAAATATCTGAGAGAATTCACATGCCTTGGGAAAGTGGGTATTATTTGGAGCTGTGAAGGAAACTCAGCCCAGGATGGCACCGAATCACAGAATTGTTCAGGTTGGAAAAGTCCTCTGAGACCCTCATTAATCCATTAATCATCAATCCAGCCCTGCCAGGGCACCCCTGACCATGTCCCCAAGTGCCACACGGATTTTGAATCCCTCCAGGGATGGGGACTCCACCCCTGCCCTGGAGAATATCTGGGCAATAAGAGGAACCTGTGGGGATCCATCTCCACCAGGGAACTCACCTGAAGCTCCTGGGGAGCTTTGGGAAAGCCACTGAGCTTGGTCAAAACACACCCATTGACTGCTTTGGATCTTCCTAATTAATCCATTGATTTCTGATGATTTTTACATGCTCTGAGAACCCTTTGTTTGACAAAACACTGTGAAAACACAGAATGAGTTAAAGTTATCCTGCAAAGGACAAGACTAAAATTGCTTCCCAAACACCCAGCTATCCCTGCCCTCTGGCAGTGGGAAACCATTCCCTGTGTCCTGTCTGTCCATGCCGTGTCCAGAGCTCTCCTGGAGCCCCTTTGGGGTTGTCATTCCTGCTGGGCTCCTTTCAGGAGCTGCTTTGATCCAGTGCCAAGCACCAACCCATGGCAAACGGGCAGCCTGAGCTCTGTAAACAACAACTCCAGTGTTGTGTTCCTCTTCCTCTCCTCTCTTCTCCCTCTCCTCTCTCCTCTCCTCTCCTCTCCTCTCCTCTCCTCTCCCTCTCCATCATTCACATCACAGCCAGCTTCAGTAATCAAGGTAAAAGACAAAAAGTGTTAATAACTGGGAAGGGACACAGGGATGAACAAACCCTTTGCCACTTATGGAGTAAAATACAGCTCCAAGCTGTTAAACATTTTAAAGTTTTTAAACATTGCCTTAAGCTGTATAAGAAGTCAGAAGGATTTGGTAATTCCACATTCCCTGACACAGCCTTTGTTTGAAAGATTTCACCCAAGAGTGTGGAAAACTGCAAAGCATCAGCTCTGGGAAAACTTCAGCCAACATCCATCACCATTCAGGTACTGGGCCCAAACCAGTTCCCACCACTTAAAATCCCAGTTTGGATTGGCTTGGAAGGACGTTAAAGCCCATCCAGTGCCACCTCCCACTGTCCCAGGCTGCTCCAAGCCCTGTCCACCCTGGCCTTGGACACTGCCAGGGATTTAAATGAATAAAAAGCTTTTCTCTCTATAAAAAAGAGAACCTAAAGCCCCTCAAACCCAAAGCAACATCCTCAGTGGGGCCCTGTGTGGGTGTGAGAGGTTTTGGGGTGCTCCATCCTCTTCTCCATCTTCCATCCTCTTTTAGAGCAGCTCCTCTCTCACCTGTGCAAGGATTTTGATTCAGCCACCACCAGAAGCACTGGAAAATCACCAGGAGTTAACCAGGGGAAATTAATTACAGGAAAAAAAACTTCCTAGAGTCTCCTCATCAGTATTTAAGTATAATGACTATTTATTAGTCAGGGTAATGGACAACAGAGTTGAAAGGGTGCAGGTTTCCAGTAGTCACCATGCATATGCTTAATGAGAATTCAAAAGACATAATGAATTAGGATTCCCCTGTTGGGCACTGAGTATTTCTTCATTAAATTCTAATGAACTGGGAAGAGTATCAGGTTTGCTCATGCAGTGTAATTTCCCCCCTTTTTATGGTTATGTTTACATGCATTTAGCTAATCCTCATCATCCTTATGACAAAGAAGTGCTGAAAAAACAAGTTTGTTAGGAATGGAAGGAAGATAAATATGCAGAAGAGTCAGCAGCACAAATTGTGTGAAATAATAGAATTTGTGCTGTACCCCACAGAACCCAGAGCCCCCAGCCAGGCATTGCTTTTTTCTGCAGGAATTGTGGGATGAGATGAAATCTCATTTAGTAGTAAGATTATGGCAAATGATGATGTGGTTTCATTGATTACCATTTTTAGGAAAAGAAAGGACTCATTTCTAAAAACACACCCAGCACATGAGAGGGGCAGATAAATCCAAATTGCTCCTCACACAACTGATAGCAAAAACAGCCCAGGAAAAAAAAAAAAAATCTCATTGACTACTGAAATGTGACCATGCTGTGCCCAGAGAAACAAATCCCAGGAGTCTGAGGTGGTGTGGACTCCTCTGAAGGGCATCCAGAGGAGCTGCTGTGGCTTTGGAACTGCTGTCTCCACATCCCCAGCTCCTGGAAGTGAGGTCCTACAAGTAATTCCCTATAAGAGCAAGAAGCATAAAACCAATAATCTGTGCTGGCATTAAGTAAAAAAAATATTTTCAAAAGGGTGAGAAGGTTGGAAAGAGAGGATGAAAGCAGCTGCAGGAATCCCATGGTGTCTTCGTGCTTTTCCAGAATCATGGCAAACTGGAAATCCATTTGGATGTCACTTGTGTCCCTGGGTCTCAGAGCCACCCCAGAGCTGCCCCAGCCCTGCTGCTCAGGTGACAGTGGCACCAAGGTGGTGGCACTGCCCTGCAGAGCCCAGCCTGTCCCTTCAGCAGCACCTCCCACGTGGAAATCCAGGGGATTAGAGCTCCTCATCTCCTCCCTGCCTGGTGGCAAGACTAGCAAAGCAATTAGGCTGCTATGGCAATTTTATGGTGCTTAGAAAATTAATTAGCCACTTATTAATTAAAATTTGTCATTAATATTATTATCATCTTTTCTTTTGATTCCTTCTTTTCTCAAGCTTGAGTTTTGTCTTTTTTGGGTTGGTTTTTTTTTTGTTGTTGTTGTTGGGTTTTTTTGTTTGGTTGGTTTGGTTTTTTTTTTCTCCTCTTCCTTTGTATTTCTTGTTTGCTTCCCAGGATGGACACGTCCCATCCCAGCTCTGCAGCCCCAGGGAGGCCCTGGATGGGGAGCTTGGCTGTTCAGGAGGAGCCTGGAGTCAGCAGAGCTCCAGGATGGGCAGGGAGAGGACACAGCCCTGGCAGGGCACGTGCAGGACTCACCAGGAAAAGCCTTTGCTTAAATCAGTGTTTAGGTCAAAGGACAAATTATCTTTTTTTTTTTTTTTTTTTTTTCAGAGACCTGGGATGTCTCCTTTTTTTAAGCAGAGGATGCAGATAAAGCCTGGGATGTGGAGTTTCCCAAAGAGGCAGCTCCTGGAGGATAAAGTCGTTCAGAGGTTGGAAACCACAGCACTTGTTCTTTGTGGACACCAGCCAGGGATTTTTTTGTTGTTGTTGCTTTTTGTTTGCTTGTTTGTTTTTTAACTCCACATTGGGAATAATCTCTGAGAGAAGACAGTTTCATAAAATTTTACATTAATTTAAGACCAAAGTGTATTTTATTTGTACCCCTGCCAGGATTTTGAAGTCTCCCTCCCAGGCTCCTGTCCTCTGTTGAAGCATCTCCAGAGACTCCTTTGATGCTCCTAGCATGAGAGATCCCACCACCCCACTGCAGCAGAGCCTGTTGGAGCTGGAAACTTTCCCAGAACAAGTTTGTTGGTTAAAGGGCTCAATTTGTGATGAAATATGGCTCAGTCCACAGGCTCTTACCTTCAGTGCTCTCACACTGTTGTCTCACGACGTTAAGCAGCGTCACACTCGACACGCTCCTCTCTCCTGTAAGAGACACCAAAGAACTTTATTATTGTCAATAAAATTCCTGCTGGGGCTCAGCGTGGCTTGGCTGTCCTGTCCTCGGTTCTCCTGGAGTTTTACAGCCCGTGTTTAAGGGCAGGCAGTGCCCTGGGGGGACAGGACCCGGTGGTGCCCTGTGGTGGCTCTGGGGCTGTGCACAGGTGGGGAAGGGGAGCAGCAGCACCAGGGTGGCTCTGGCAGCAACAATCCCTGGGCGTGGAGAGCCAAGCACAGCCTGGGCTCAGCCCAGGGGCTCAGGGAGGCGATTCTGCCCTGCCCAGGTGAGATCCTGACCAGGGATCCCAATGTCAAATTGGAAATCCCAATGTAAGGATGTGCAGCTGCTGGAGGGAGAGATCACAGAGCTGCTCCAAGGGTGGAGCTGGGGGTGCTCACCTGGAGAGGAGAAGGCTCCAGGGAAACCTCAGAGCCCTTCCAGAGCCTAAAGGGGACCAAGGAGAGCTGGAGAGGGACAAGGGATGGAGGGACAGGACACAGGGAATGACAGGACAGGGAATCCCAGAGGGCAGGGATGGGATGGATTGGCCACAGCCGCTCTGGATCAGCCAGGAGGAGCAGAGCCGGGTGCCAGGGGCTGCTGTGGGGTTGGAGTGCTGGGGGCAGGGGATGCAGGGGGAGGAGGTGTCCAGGACCAGTGCTGGGTGCAGGGTGGGTGCTGTGCTTGGGGCACTTTTGGGGTGCAGGGCACACACCAGTGCTGTGTTCAGGGGAGTTTTGGGGTGCAGGATCAGTATCAGGGGTGCAGGATTGGTGCTGGGTACCGGGAGGTTTTGGGGTGCAGGATCAGTGCTGTGTTCAGGGCAGTTTTTGGGGACCAGTGTGCAGGGCAGTTTTTGGGGTCCAGTGTCCCGGGCAGTTTTGGGGTTCAGGGCAGTTTTAGGAATGTGTTCAGGGCAGTTTTTGGGGTTCAGGGCAGTTTGTGGGCTGTGTTCAGGGCAGTTTTGGGGTTCAGGGCAGTTTTTGGGGTTCAGGGCAGTTTTGGGGCTGTGTTCAGGGCAGTTTTTGAGGTGTGTTCAGGGCAGTTTTGGGGTTCAGGGCAGTTTTTGGGGTTCAGGGCAGTTTTGGGGCTGTGTTCAGGGCAGTTTTTGAGGTGTGTTCAGGGCAGTTTTGGGGTTCAGGGCACTTTGGGGCTGTGTTCAGGGCAGTTTTGGGGCTGTGTTCAGGGCAGTTTTGGGGGTGTGTTCAGGGCAGTTTTTGGGGTGTGTTCAGGGCAGTTTTGGGGTTCAGGGCAGTTTTGGGGCTGTATTCAGGGCAGTTTTGGGGTTCAGGGCAGTTTTTGGGGCTGGGTTCAGGGCAGTTTTGGGGCTGGGTTCAGGGCAGTTTTTGGGGTTCAGGGCAGTTTTGGGGCTGTGTTCAGGGCAGTTTTGGGGTTCAGGGCAGTTTTGGGGGTTCAGGGCAGTTTTTGGGGTGTGTTCAGGGCAGTTTTTGGGGTTCAGGGCAGTTTTTGGGGCTGTGTTCAGGGCAGTTTTTGGGGTTCAGAGCAGTTTTTGGGGTGTGTTCAGGGCAGTTTTAGGGCTGTATTCAGTGCAGTTTTTGGGGTTCAGGGCAGTTTTTGGGGCTGTGTTCAGGGCAGTTTTGGGGTTCAGGGCAGTTTTGGGGGTTCAGGGCAGTTTTTGGGGTGTGTTCAGGGCAGTTTTTGGGGTTCAGGGCAGTTTTTGGGGCTGTGTTCAGGGCAGTTTTTGGGGTTCAGAGCAGTTTTTGGGGTGTGTTCAGGGCAGTTTTAGGGCTGTATTCAGTGCAGTTTTTGGGGTTCAGGGCAGTTTTTGGGGCTCTCACGCGCTGTGCCCGCAGCACCGCGCCGACCCCGGTGCAGCAGCGCCATCTGCAGGCGCTGCCGAGCACTGCACCCCGCGGTCCGTGACATAAATAATAAATAACTATAAATAACTATAATAAATAATAATAACAAATAATAATAACATATATAATAACAAATAATAAATAATAATGAGTAATAATAAATAAAATAATAAATAATAATAAATAGCAATAAATTCCGTGCTTCTTCCCTGTGCTCCATCCTTCTCCCCCATGCTGCACAGGACCCCTCTGGGATGTTCCCCAGGCTGGGGGAACCTCCAGACTCACTTTCCCTGCCCGCCTTTAACCCCATGACACTACCCTGGAAGTGTTTTCCCAGGATCTGAGGCTGATGAGCACAGAGCAGCCTCACACTGTGGGAGGGAAAACCATAAATTCAAACATTAAAACATTCTGCTTGGCAAAATCATGTTAAACCCCTGACATCTGGGTGCTGTGGTGTCACAATCCAGTGTTGTTGTGGGAAACATTTGATGAACTCCTGTTAGATGGCACTCCAAGGGTGAGTTAAGGGTTGTTAAAGCATTAAAGAATTCAACTTGCTGCTTACCAAAGTCACCCTTCTGGCTGAAGTCACTCTAAAACAGCACTGTTACCTCGAAAATAATTTATCTCTGCAATCAATGAGTTTTCTTTTCTATTAAAATGTCTTTTAAAGTTTCTAACCCACTTTTCTGCAAGTCCAAAACATTGTTATTCTTAAATAACCTTGAATAACCAAAACCTGCCCTGAAGTTCCTGCCTTGCCCCTTGGCTCTGGGTGCTCCCTGACCATTATCCATTGCTCATTTGTGTCAGGACTTTTCCACTCCACATTGTCCAATAAATGAAATTTAGCTGCCACCACCTTCCTCCTCCATGCTGCAATTCTGACCTGCACCAAAGGTAGGGATAAAATAAACCTTCCCTCCTGCAGCAGAAAAAATGAAATTTGCCATTATTCACACAAATCCTCGTGTTCCACTTGTATTTCATATTGCACTGGTTAATACCACTGTCTTTGGAGGTCATCAAACTCAACAGTTAAAAAAATTAATCTGAGAATTTACAGCAGTTAAATACAGCTAAATAATTAATGATGAGGAAATTGAACTTCCCGTTGAGATTGGATTAGGAGCCAATGTGGGACACCACTGCTGTAGAGGATCTTTCCCTGGGGAACCTCCCAGCAAAAATCAGCTCCTTTATTGCTTTCCATATCACTAATAAAATATGAAAGGAGAGAATACAATAATATTTTCATATCATATTAATGACCTTCAGAACGCAATCAGACTTGCAGCTCTGGCAGAGCAATTTGCTAACATAATATAAAACTGTTAATGTGATATGAAGGTCACTGAGACTGCACAAAAATTAGTGTAAAGACAGCAACTAACCTGGGCCCTTCAGCAGCAGCAACAATTCACTTCCAACTCATTTCTGCAACCTGCACCTCCCATGGCAGGGGCTGCTGGATCCCAGGCTGCTCCTTCACAGGTCTTGAGTTTATTTTTCTCCTTCTGCAGGGCTGGAAAAATGCTTTTGAGAGGGCCTGCCATGCTCCTTGGAAGGACAGCACTGCAGCCATGTAAAGCAGATTTCTAAAGGAGGTGGAAATCTCTAAAAGACCCAGTGAGAAAAGCTCAGATTCTAAGGGGTTCATGAATTGAGCATTTAAAAATGAAAATATTTCTAAATTATATTATTTTGTCCTGACTAGAGCTGATATGTTTCATTTTGGTAGTTTAAACGTGAGAACATCCAGTTAAAAAGTACTAAACAACTATAAATCAAGGATTATAAATTATTTAAAAGAAGTCCCTATTCTGAAGCAGGAAAACTCTGCTTTTCACCATTCAATGTTCCTGAAGCACTGCAGAACATGGAGAACAGGGGGCATGTTAAAGTTATTATTTTAGGGTCTTGTAAAGAACTAGGGCTAGTTAGAAGAGAATAAACTCTGCTCTTGATCCAGTTTAAACTTTTAGGCCTCTTATCCCAAGTCTGTCCATTTGAGCTCACCTTAAATCCACCAGTGCAGGAGCACAAACTCCAGATTTCTCTCTGAAATGTCTCACTGGGAACAAGGGGGAAGAATATAAAAATTAAATGAGGCTTCTCCTGTGTTGGACTTCTCTTCCAGACCCTCCAAAACTTCTCCCTGAATTTCAGCATCCACAACATGCTCAACTTGTTCCATGAAAATTCATCTTGTTTTATTAACTTTGGATACTCTTTGGACCTCCTCAAAAATTTTGGGCAGAACAAAAATGAAGTTATTCTTTCATCAATGAGAGTTTTGTCTAATTACAACCAACATCACCATAACAAAGTGGTGATGGAAAAGTCCCTGTGAAATCTCTTCTGAACAGCAGGAGTGGGTCAGACCATGGCTTTGTTTCCATAAAAACAGATTTTCTGCAGGGTTTCAACATCCTGACTGGCAAATACAGCAAGGAAAGAGTGTGGGAAGCCACTCTGCAGCTGAGCAAGAGGGGAATCTCCTCCTGGAGATCCTTTTACTGCCTGAGCCAAAGCCCCTTTATATATATTTTATACAGGGATTGATTGGTGTTTAATTAACCTCCACTTTATGCCATAGTCAATCTTTAATTAAATGCATCCTTAAGCGTAGGATTTAGAGCATCACCAAAATGAGTTTAAGTGCAGGAAGGGATTTTATGTTTTCCTCATAAAGAACAGAGAAGGAAGGAAGGAAATTGCTGCTTGGCAGAAGGAGCCTCCTCACCAAACACAAAACTCTTTGCAGGAGCCAGAAGGAAACATCCCCATTTCCCACTGGGTGGGGATTTGTGGAGGGGAACCCAAAGCAGCAGCAAGGCTTGGAAGGGTGGAGACCCCCCCAGCTGCCCTGAGCTCTTTGGAGCCTCAATTCTTTGTGCAGCCTTTGAGAAACAAACTCCAGGAAAGAAACAAGTGGGGAGAAAACCCAAGGTATTGAGGATGATTTTCTAATGTAAACAGCAGTGATTAATTTTAATATCTTAAGCAGGTAAATGTTGTTTAAATAAGACCCAGCAGTGAAAAGAAAATCATTATTTTATAGTTTGCAACAAAAGCCTGTGTCTGCTTTCTCTGCAAAATTCTGAGCCTTCTCACACAAAAATGCTGAACACAAAGTTTGGAATAAACTCATTTTGCATTGCCTTGTGACACTCATCCTGCTCTGATTGCCCTGAGTGGAGCCCCCTCTGGGGTCACCCCACAGCCTGATCCAAACAAATGCTGAGGGCTCTGAATTCTCCTCCAAATATTCCCTTACCCAGAGGTCAAGAATCACCATGCAGGTTTTGAGTCATTATTAGCCAATTTGTTAAAATCAAAGTGATGGTTTAGGAGGAATTCCCATCATGGTGTTCTTACCAAACAAGGCCATTTCAAACCATTTCCAAAGAGGAAAAAAAATCCCTTTATCCCCCACAGAATAAAAACCTCTACAGGGCAGTGTATGCCCTCCATTTCCATACAGATTTTCTTAAAAAAAGACATTTCTCAGGTGTCCCATGTGTTCAGGGTTTTCCCTGGATGCAGCCTCACATGGGAATCCAGGGAGCCCCAGAGCCCTGCTGGCTTTCCCTGGGGTGAGAATGAGCCCAAGCAATTTCCCTCTGCCTCAATCCCACCAATAAACAGCAAATTCATGGGCAGAAACAAAGACTGGCATTACATGATCTGTTTTCTCACCTTGTTTGTTATCTGTATTCCTGGGACACAGAGAAATGAACTTTGCAGGTCAATCCTTTCATTTTACCATCATCAGGAAGGGTTGGAAGAGATCTAAAACATCATCAATTCCAACTCTCTGCTTGGGCAGGGTCAGCACACACCAGGGTGTGGGTTTGAGATGCTGTCCTGCTTGAGAGAAATGTTTTAAAAACCAAAACCAGGAATTATTGATTGAATTTTGGTTACTGGAAACACAAACTCCACACAATGTCAGTCCACAGTTCAGTCTAGGCTGGTACCAGTTTTTTTTAATCTGTCTCAAGAAGAGGGAAGGAAGGGGAGAGAAGCAGAAAAGGATAATTCCCAGCTCAAGGAGGGAGAATTTGGGTTTCACCAGTGTGGGATCACAACAACAAAAAAAGTAAATTAAGAGATGCTTAGGTTTGCATTAACCCCAGAGTTTCCTCTCACCCAGAGCAAGGGATGGTGCAGATCAGTCCAGATTTCCTCCCCATTAGTGCAGAAGTGCTTTGGGGCTGGTGGCCACATGTTTTGGTGGAGTTGGGACCTGGGTGTTTCTCTCTGCACACAAGAGGACAGGCCCCACACCAAGTTCTCATATGGAGGATTTGTCACCCTGCTTTTCTCCCAGAATTAAAAGCATATTTGTTTTGCTTCCAGAAAACCAATTACACACAAAGCTCACCTCGTCTGAATGAAAAATAGAGATTGAATGTTTTCCTTGTAATAACCCACAAGCTCAGACACCCCAGCTGACTTCCATATTTTATTTGAAAGGAAAAAGGAGCCCATGTGTCCTGGCAGATCTGTGCTAAAATCACGCCTCATTGTGGCTCCAGATTGAGGGATTTTTGCACGGGAAGGAGCTCAAGTGCAACCATTTCTTTTCAAAGCTGACAAACATTTCTATGGCTCCAGACTTGCCGTGGTGGAAGGTCACAGGCTCCCTTCAGTCCCTCTGGGTCTCTTTTCCATCTTTCCAAGGGTCTCACTGAGCAACTCAGCTTGGAGACAATGATCCATGAAGAGACTCATGGCTTTCCAAGAAAATAAAGTCTGTCTAAATCATTTCAGCAGGATAACGCCTTCTTCCTTCGTGGAAAAAACTGTCTTTCACTGCCTGTCTTATCTTTGTTATGAAAAAAAAACGCCTTTCATTCAACTTGCAGCACAATGATCTCGTCCTACCAGTGCTAGACATTCCCTGTGCCCGAGCCCATGTCTCCTAGCATTGGGTTTCCAGCATGAATAATTGCTGTGCCCGGGCTGGCAGAGCACAGGGAGCAGGTTTTCTGACATCCTCCCCCAGCAGCCCCGCTGGCAAGGTGCAGAAGAAGCAGCAGAGATGGATGCTGTGCCACCCCACCCTAAAACAAGCACCTCTACCAGCATCCCTGACTGGTCCAGACTCCAAAACTGCCCAAAATCCAGGCACAGCCCTGCCCTTCCAACCTGTGGCTGCTTCCACGTCTGGCAAAGCTGTGCCTGGAGCATCGCCGTCTCTGGGGCTGCATCAGCTCCTCCTCCACCCTAAAATGAACTCATGGACTCAGCTTCACTCCCTCCTCCAAGATTAGCCAGAAAGAGAAGCCATTTTTGCAGGGTTAATTAAAGGGGGGGATGAAAAAGCTGCTTAAAGGCAATAAATAATGAAACCAACTCCAGGTCAGCTGTGATGTGCTTCCACAATTCCTGACATCCCTACAGAACAGCCCAGATGGAAACATGAACCTTTCCAAAGGATAAGGATTGTACTAACAGAGAGTGAGCAGCATCCTTGATATTCTGGCATTTGAAATATTCAAAGTGAGCAGAATTTCTCTCTCTGTCAGCCTCAGTTCAGCCAGAAACTCAGCACCTGCCACAGCAAACACGACTCACCCTCACCGGGAGGATCCATCACCCCCTGGCCTTACAGCACATCACATCCAAGTCCCACATCATCCAAACACTAAAAAAGAGATTTTTCCCAATAAACCTGAGTGCCATCCTGGCCACCTTCAGCCCAAAATTGCTGCCAAACAAAAACTTTCTGCCTGCCTCAAACAGACCTCCCAGCTGAGCACCCACCTCTGCTCCTCTCTCCATTTTTATATTCAGTAATTTGCTTTGTTTTCCTGATATTTAGGATTAAGTTATTACATTTCCAGATATTTCCCCATAGACATTTTCTTAAACAGCTTATATTACAATAGTAATAATCCTTTGGATGGTCCAGCTGATTGTTCACCTGATTTCTTTTCACTGGGGTAGGGCTGCAAATTAGATCTCTCTTCTCCAAAGTTTTTTTGGATGAATGGTTTAATTAATAAGAAAAGAAACAGAAATCGATTCCAGCATTCAAAAGGCTCTGAAGAAAAATAATTTCAAAGTAAAGAGAATTTAGGAAATTTCAAAGCCCAGAGGACAAAAAATAGGATTCATCAGTTTTGTATAAATCCTAGCTTAAAAAATATAAGGGAGAAAACACATCAGCGTAAAGAAACTTGTCAAGAAATGCAAAAATTTCACAAGTAGAGATTTTCTAGTGATTCTTTCCTGATGATGATTTTTAGAATAAATTTATCCTCTAAGCCTTTAAGAATTTTGTTTGCTGTTTTGTTTTAAATCTCCCTTTCTAGTCTCCTCTGAATTCCATCTGCCCTTTTATCCCTGAACCCCAAATAATGTTCCTCTCCCTGTGATCTCCTTGTCAAGCAGCAGGGACACCCAGGTCCCATCTCACCTGCTGCTTCTCCAAGGTTTGGTGTCTCCTGCTGAGGAGGAACAGGGACTGGGAGGTGTAAACCCAGCCCTGCTCAGAGCTTATCCTTGTTGTAGAGATGCTGAGATGTTCACACATTTGTGCACTCCCAAAAAAAGGCAAATTCAGAAGGAATTTCTGTTTTGTTGATCCCAGTGCTGAGCAGGACTTTGCTACAACAGGAGCTGCTGGAAAACACTTCTGAACAGTCTCCAAAGTGTCACTGGCAGCAAATCAGCCCCTTCTTAGCCCTGGATCATTTGTAAAGAGTTTGGAGGTTTGTGCTGGGGCATAAATCACTGGCAGCACACAATTGATTCATGGGGAATCTCAGTGAGTTCACTCTCAACTCCAAACAATTACCACTGGGCTGATTTCTGAAAATGTCTCTTCCCTTGGGATGAAAGCATCTAAATCAAGCTCAGTTTCAAGCCACAAAAAATTAATGGCAGGTATTGCCATGCCACTGAGCACATAAATCCCACCTCATGGAATCTCACACATCACACAAGCCCCAGTTTCAAAATTTATATTAAAAGTTCACCTCAAGTATGGAAAGCTCATTCTCACAATTTAATTTTTATTTAAAGAAACCCCAATATATTAAAACAATCTGAAAGTCATGGCCTTATACAAACATGTACCTTTCATCCCAGGAAAAGCTTGGATATATCAATTTTTAACAAGGTAAAGTGCTGCTCATCCAGGGAGGTGAGGTTCAGAGCATGTTTTTGTCACCACCTTGTCCAAAGGACACAAAAAATGGATTGGAGACTCCTGGAAGAACATACAGCCACAGCAAAGGGAGAACTCTTTGTGATTTAGTAAATTATTCCAGACTTCAATTGATCCATTTAGTATTTTCTTTCTCTTTACTTTCCAACAATTTAGGGCATTTTAAAAAAATTAAATACAAAGGCCTTCACACATTTCGGAAAATTAATCACTTTTGGCATTTATTAGCTATTCATTTCTGTTTAAAACACATTTTATAATTCATTAAAGTACCTCAAAAATTAAATTCTTAACAGCCGTAGGCCCAAATTATATTTAAGTAAGAAAATTAAGCACAGTAATAAATAGTGAAGAATTCTGAAATATTAATTTGGCCTGTAGCATTTCAAATGTTTATTTGCAATAATTAATTTGAAACCAAGTTTACATTGCCTGTGCCAGGAGTTTGCTGGGAACTTTGAGTTATGTTATTAATTTCCTCAAATCTGCCCTTATTCCCTCCCTGACAAACACTGCCAGCTCATTTAAATTAATTCTTTCAGCTATTTTGGAGTTGGATCATTTTCCATGGGGCACAGGGAATGAGCAAACCCTCTCTTCTGGGCTGGTGCAAGGGGAATTAGCAGCTGGAGCTGTTAATTAACTTGAGGTTCATTTTCTGCTCCCCCCTCTGCAGCAGGAGCCTGAGCAGCACAAGGAAATCCCTTCTTTTTAAAACCCATTTGGTCCAACCCCCTTCCATCAGCAAGAACACCTTTAGCTCAATCATAATGTGATTTTCTAACCTGGCAAAGCAAGATCTTAACTAATTTTTATTCCTAAATTGTTGTCTTGCTATCAGAATTTAATGAGAGTTTTTCTATCACACAGGTCAGTCCAGATGCTGAACCCTGGAGTGTCAGAACATTTTAAATTTCCTAATGAAAACAGTAGACATGCACAAAGTTCTGTTTACAAGCATACAGGTGTTTCAATCACCTTTCCTAGGGTTTAATAGCTTTAAAAAAAAAATCACTAAAAACACCTGGTCTCTATTTGGATGCAAAATATTTGTATTTACCTCAAAAATCTGTATTTTGAGGGTTTTACTCTAGATCAGCCTCGTGCTGCTGTTTCCAAACCAGAAGTTTTTGTGCTTGGCTGCACCAGGAGGAGCAGAGGAAGAGCTGAGAGAGGGAAATTCCACATCCAAGCCCTGCCCAGACATTTCCATGTCTGGATGGAGCAGCTGCCCTGGGAATGCTCCCAGCCCAAACCCTGCCAGAGCTCCAGGAGAGTTTGGACGAGGACCCAGCACAGGGTGGGATTGTTGGGTCTGTGCAGGGAAAGGATCTGGACTCACAGATCCACGTGGATAATCTGTGATTCCATCATTGCTGCTCCTCCTCCTTTTCCAGAATTGGGAAATCCCGGCCAAGGTGTGACCTCTGGCTCAGGGAGATGCTCCAAGGTTGGTCCTGGAGTCTCAGCCAGGAGCAAGATCTGCTTCTGGAGCAGCAGAAATGAAGCTGTGCTGTTAAATTCTTCAGGATATGGACACGAAGGGATCACACAGCCACATCCCACGGGCAGGAAAACAAGAGAGCCAGGAGGACAAGACATTCTCGAGAAGGAGAAATAAATAAATAAAATAAAGCGCAAACTAAACTCCAATTACATCCTTCAGCCGAGCTGAGCCCTGGAGCGCTCCGGGCGGGATCAACCCCGGCGGGACGGCTCGGGAAGGCTCAGAAAGGTTCCGAAAGGTTCGGGAAGGTTTGGGAAGGCTCAGAAAGGTTCGGGAAGGCTCCGGGGCCGCTTGCGGGGCGCTGCCTCCATCTCCTGGGGGCTGCGGGGAGCGCAGCGGCTGCGCCGGGACCTGCCCGGAGCGGGCACGGGAAACGCCGGGAATGGAAACACCGGGAATATCGGCATGGAAAACACACCGGGAATGGAAAACACCGGGAATATCGGCATGGAAAACACACACTGGGAATGCGGGCATGGAAAACACACACCGGGCATGGAAAACACCGGGAATATCGGCATGGAAAACACACACTGGGAATGCGGGCATGGAAAACACACACCGGGCATGGAAAACACCGGGAATATCGGCATGGAAAACAAACACCGGGAATCCTGGCATGGAAACACCGGGAATGGAAAACACCGGGAATATCAGCATGGAAAACACACACCGGTAATGCCGGCATGGAAACACCGGGAATACAGACATGGAAACACCGGGAATGCCGGCATGGAAACACCGGGAATACAGACATGGAAACACCGGGAATACCGGCACTGAAACACCGGGAATACAGACATGGAAACACCGGGAATACAGGCATGGAAACACCGGGAATACCGGCACTGAAACACCAGGAATACAGACATGGAAACACCGGGAATGCCGGCACAGGCAGGAATGGCAGCACGGGACCCGCACCCCCCGGGCCAGCCCAGCCGAGCTGTTCGGGGTCGCTGTGTCCCGGGGACAGCCGGACCGGCCCCCCCAGGGAACAGCAGTGAAGAATCCATCCATGAAGAATCCATCCGTGGATCCCCCTCTGCCCGGGCTCTGCTCAGCCCTGCCCTCGCTGAGGAGCCCAAAGGAGGCGATGATAACACAGCACCGGTTTGTAACACCGTGCTGAGATCAGCTCTCGGTTTAGCTGCCAAGAGCTCCAGACGAGGCTTTCAGCACAGGGCCTGTATCAGCACTCCACAACTGCACTTACCACAGAGAAAATCTGAGATTCAATACAGTGGGAAAGGACCTTAAAGCCATTTCTTTGTCCCTTCCATGGGCAGGGACACTTCTATATCAGGTCACTCCCAGCCCTGTCCAACCCAGCCTTGGACACTTGCAGGGATGGGACAGGCACAAGCCCATCAAAATTATACTGTGATTTCCCCACAAAAGCCTTACAAGCAATAAACTCCCTTAAATTAAGAGCTATCCCTCCCTCTGTAATTCCAGTCACCCCCACAGAGACCAGCACACACACCTGGGTGCTGGAGCCCAAAATGCACCTGCTCAGGAATAAAGGAATCTGCACACAGCCAGCACTAGGGCATTACAATTCTTGTTTAAACACAGACTGGTACAGGATTGCTCTGGGTTAGAACACTGTGCACGCCAAAAATCAAAGAGAAGGCTCCAAACCAGCTCTGGAGAATTCAAAATTTGCTCCAAGGCTGGAAATGTGAACAACCCCAAGGTGCAAGGGAGCTCCCACCCAAACAGTGCCTGAAGGGGCTGCAGAACTAAGCTCAGCTCTGCCAAAAGCTTTCTGTGTCTTTCAAGAGGCCCACAGGAAGCTCCAGCCTCTGAGAGAAGTTCCCCAGAGGTTCTGGAAGGAAATTGTTAAACAAAAGTGAAATCCATATTTTGGCAAAACTGCCAGCAGAGCCTGCTCCCTCTTCCTGCTATGGCTGGAACAAAGGTGGGAACATCTTCACCTTGACACATTTTGCAACCCATAAAAACACAAAAGAGATGTGGGAAGGAGCCTCTTACAGTCATAAAGCTTCAGAGACGAATCATGGGGAAAACAGCTCCTGAGAATCAAAATTTGCAGGAAAACAAAGAGCAGGATGCAATTAAGGCACATCTTGGAGTCTCTTTTTTAACACTTGGCTCATCATCTGTCCTTGGTTTCTCCAAACATTCAGTAAGGTTGGCTTTTAATCCATGCCCTGTCTCCTCCCACCCAGCATCACCTTCACCAAGCCTGCAGATCTCAACACCTGAGACTTGAATTTTAATGGTTTTGTCCAATTTGGTTCATTTTTCCTGCCTACCATGAATGAAATCAAACAAATCATCACAATCTGAGAAACTTGTACCTGCTGCCTCCTCTGTGGCTCCAGAACCCCACCTTCTTCTGCCACCAGTGCAGGTAAAAGCAGTGTAAGCAAACAGCACCTGGGAGAGGGACCTGAGGCAAAGGTGGGAAAACCTTCCTGTGCATTCAAAAAAATAAAGTATCTATAAACCATTGTGAATACCAACAGCAGCAGCAGTTATCAGATACCTCAGGAGGATTTTAAACCCAGTTTTTAATGTCATTCCTGCCACTTGTAATACAAGTGTCTATTTTCAAAGGATCAGATCTTTGTAGGAAAATTATTTCCTCTTAATATATGGAGGTAAATTTAATAGGTACCAAAAAAACAGAGGTAGGTGATCCCACCCTGAGGTAACACATCAATCCTACCATGGAATTGCTGCAAGGATGGCATGAAACACTTGCCTGAATATAAATTTATAAATAGCTCTTGATGTATGGGAGATTTTTGGCAAGGTTTCTGAAATAATTCATATACATTTAATTTAGGAATGTTTGCTCATTGTTTTTTGTATCCATTTGAAAAACAGAAGCAAGCTTCCAAAGCAGAAGTGATGGATTTCTGGCAATTACCAAATGTTAGGAATTTGCAAACCCTTTTATTCCAGTACTCAAGGAACTGCCAGCTAATTAAAACTGTACCTTTATGATTATTCAGGGAGTTTGACAAAAATAAATACAGTTTTGAGGTTGTCCTTGGTGTGTTTTAAGTGAAGGCAGCAGTGCCCAGAACACCACTGCACTGCCAGACCCAGCCTTGCAAGAAGAGGAGAACGTAGTACAATGCAAACTTTAATGTCAATATATACAGAGCTTTAAAGAAAACATTTCTTTTAAAATTAAATGAAATAAATACAGTATGATACAAAATCCACAATATGCTTAAGAGAAAGAAATGACAGT
Organism: Catharus ustulatus; assembly: GCF_009819885.2. Classification (NCBI taxonomy): domain Eukaryota; kingdom Metazoa; phylum Chordata; class Aves; order Passeriformes; family Turdidae; genus Catharus; species Catharus ustulatus. The sequence continues at coordinate 16,313,668 of NC_046234.1, forward strand.
TACAATATCTGATAACGGGGACCTTGTGTAGAGTTTCATCTTTGAAGTACCTCAGAGCATGGAATTCATTGCACACTGTTCTCAATTAATGCCCTTTATGGAGATTTAGCCACGTGCCAGGAGAGTTTCAGCTCTAACCAGAGCATCAGTGCAAGATGCCAAAGTGCTTGGGACAGTATGACAATGCAATTAGTTAATTAATTAGCAAACACTGCTCAAAAGCCTAATGCAAAACACCCAAACCTGAACACTTGGTCCTGCAGAGCAGATCCACCTCCAGCATCCTCGGTCCTCGTGTGAAAAACCCCACAAGAGGATTCAGGGTTATTCAAACTCACTATTGGTAATAAGCTATTGCCCAAAAATTAATAATTAAGAGACATAATCAATTAAGCATCTTTTAAAGCTTTCAGAGAAAGTTTGCTTTCATTACATAGGAAAAATCTCAAGAAAACCAGTTGCTGATGATTTGGGGGGGAACTTTCTAATTATGCAAATTATTACAATACTTGATCAGCTTCAGCCATACATTAAGGGTGGGGGTTTTCAAATTTGCATCCATTCTTCTATTCCCAAGGAACAGTCAAATCTGGAGGAGCAAATATTTAAAAAATAACTGGAGCAGGGACAGAGGTGTTGATGCAGAAAGCTGGTGTGGTGTGAATGAAGTGCAGGGTTGTTACCAACAGCTATCAGGGCACACCTAAAAGAGTTTTGGAACAAACTTTTAAGGAGAATTTTGTTTTTAACCCTACAGAGCTCCTGTAGGATCACATTAGGACTACTATGATCACAGCTTCAGAAGCTTTCTGGAAACTTTGAGAAAGAAAAACCTGCTGCTCCCTCTCCTCCCACAAATATTTGCTATCTTTTAGTTCTGGACAGGACTGAAAAACTTAAGTGCTACAGAAATAAATAAAACCCTGTGTTTGCATTGATGTTTTAACCTAATTTCACTGATAGAAACCAGGAGCATTATTATAACCTTACATATTTAACACAGCTGTACAGAACATTGCAAGGAACTCCCACCTGCTGCAGTCTGCTCGAGGTTATTGTAACTATTGGACAGCTGAAGATCAGCTCTGGAAAAGGAATTAAAACATGGAAGACAGAATTCAAGCTCAACATGACTGAGTTGGGTGAGGCTCTGGATGCAAGAACATTCAAACAACAGAGGCCTCAAATGAACAGCAGGCTCAGCTCCCTGCACCTCCTGGTGTGGGCAAGGGGAGTTCACTGATTTTGGGCACAATGGGAAAAAGCAGAAAACAACACAAGCCACAGATCAGTGGCTGGACTGGACCCACCCAGGAAAGCTCTCAGGAGCTCACTGTGGTGCCACTGGATACAACAGAGTTCCTCACTTTATATCCAAAGGATGACTGAAGGTACAAATTGAGATATCCTGGGGTGAAAGAACAGCAAAGGAGGTCCTGACTCACTCCAGCTCCAGCAGGAATCTGCTTTTGGTGTGCACCAGAGCTGGAACTCACTGATAATGATCATCACCAAACACCAGAGCAGGAGCTTCTTTGGCAGGAAGCCATGGCCAAAATATTCTATCATTTAAGGTTTAGTTCTGTGGAAATTCCTTTAATCTGAATGCTTACTTTTGTGTAATTATGAGCCTTAGTGAAAACCTGACTTTTTTTTCTAACTCAGTAAGGCAGTAAGAGCAGTTTGTAAACTGTGCCCAGAGGATATGAAATAATTTCCACTAACCTTTCCCTGCAGCCAGAGCACTTTCCCAGTACCTGCTCTTCCCTCTCAAACCTTTAACTGACAGCTCATGAGCAGACCATGCTACTTTTAGATATCAAAACCTAAGCTGGGAAAGAAAGGGATGAGAACCAGGCAAGGAATTCCCAAAGGAACCTCACAAAGATGACCATTAAATACAGTAAAAGTAAACTGCAAGTGAACTCTTTCATGTTCCTGCATATCCCAAATATTTGCAAGACTGATATGCTGAAATAGTCAGAGCAAGGGAACTTTTCCCCCAAAATAAGGATTATAAATGGCATACCAGGGTACACTGGCCTGTCAGATAAAACACATCCATATGTTTTCCCCACACTATGACAACTTTGTAATGTTGCAGTCACTGAAACTTTGCTTTTACCCCTGGAGTACCACTTGCACTAAAGGCCAGCAGTGCTATAAAACAGGGATAGCTTTACAGGAGATGTTTTAAATACTCAGCAATGAATCAGAACATCCACCTTGTTTGTGTTCTTTTTCTCTTGCCACCTTTGTGCTGCACATCAAGAACAACTTGAGTCCCTTCACCTGCTTCCAACTGCTCTTGTGCAAAATGCTTTTAAGGTGCTTACACTGTGGTGCTTCTAAGCAAGCTAAAAGAAAATACCAACAGAAACACTGTTCAATGATTCATGGGTAAAGCCATTAAAGACCAGCTGCTGCCTTACAGGAAAGCTGAAGACAATTCAAGTTTGACATTTTCATTGTAGCCCAGGCCTTGCATTACTTCTTATCACCAACACAGCTTTTAGGACATTTCAACCCACATTACACCTTGACCTGGGCTCAGGGGATTTAATTCCCACCACTTTTGCCTTTTATTTTTTTGAGTAAATTCAAATTCTTCTGGCAGTCATCTCTAAATTTACATTAAAATGACCCTGACAGAGTGTAGCAAGAAGTTTCCAGGCATTATTGCTGGAAAAAGAGGATGAAGCAGCTGCAAAAGGGGCAGATTTTGTACTAAACAAGGAGCTTTCCAGGAAGCAGTTGTGTTCTTTGATAAGCTTTCAAGCATTTCAAACAGGCACCTCAAAACTAGGCACAAATGGCCCCTAAAGCTTCCAACATCTATCAAACACTCAAGAAATTCCATCTGGGGGATGTTCTGCGTGATACAAAGAGCACATCTATGTTTGCTATATCATTAAGTCTCAAATCTACATATATTCATACCTAACTATTTGGTCAGATAATGTCCATCTTCCCCCACCACAACAGAAGAAAGCAGCTTATCTAAAAGTACTTCCAACACCACCAAGTCCTTCACAGGTATAAGCAAAAACCAGCCAAGACCTCTTGTGAGATCTGAGTTATCACCACCACTCCTGGTGCTTGGGCCAGAATTCTCCTGGAAGTTTTTTTTCTGCTGTCTCAAAACACTGATTTCTGTCAGCCCTAGGGTCTTGCATTTGAAAATTCCACGATGACAAATGAGTCTGAACTATGTTTGAGCTTTGCTCACTTCACAGTCTAATGTCACTAATATATTTAATATTTAAAATCATCCTGCTATGTCACTACTCAGTGTCTACAATTAAAAACACTTCTAAGTGTATCTCTGAATGAACTACCAGCAGTTAGCATTGGTTTTGAGTCAGGAAACCCCAAGGTAATTCTGGCCCTGAAATGAATTTCCTCTCCATCTGAGCATTTAGGAACAGCTGAAATCCTAACAGCAGACAGAGAGGGCGAGTGAGTGCTGGCCACAGGATGCTGAAAGGAATTTGTCCATAACTGTGAAATTTCTTGGTCAGAATTCCCTTATCTGGGCACACAGCAAGGCTTATTTATTTTCCCAAGCTACCCCTACAGTTAGGCAAAGAGAATTTTGCATTTCTGTTCTGTAATATTTGTACATGCGGCAAGAGAATCAGAGAAGCAACCTTCTATTAAAAAAAAAATCAAATAAATAAAAAATAAACCCCAAGTGCCAAGTTGGTTATAATAAAGTGTCAGTTTGTCTCATATACCAAACAAACATAATATTGGGTGTATTTAGTGGAAAGACTGCTGAGGAAAATAACCCAGTAGTTGTACTAATGGATGTGAAATATAAATAACAAAGGATGGAGCTGCATGGTGCCGTTTGAAGTGGCACCAGTGTTTGAGAGCCTGAATATTGACTTTCTCCAGCTCAGAACAGGACACAATTTGTGGTAACAACCAGGAATGTTCATTTTCCTGTTAGAGACCACAACCAGCATTTCTTTTGGGTCACAAGAGATCAGATTTAAGTGCAGGATCTTGCACATCCCTTTGGTTTGTATTTCCACACAAACTCCTCAGTTACTGGCACTGTGCAAACAAATCAACAATGATGAATTAACTCTGGCACATTACACTGCTCAACTCTGCATAATAGTCATGGACAAGGGAAAGGAATTGAGTTGAATCAATGAAGTGCCCAATTACAAAATGAAGGATTTGCCCTTCACAGCAGGGTCTAAAGGTGTGAAGCAAAGAAAACTCACACTGACACTTTATGTACAACTTGGTCATTGGCAACGGTCCCCTAAACCATTTTTTTTAACTGAACCCAGCAAAACTATACAGAATGTGAAAGAATATTTGCAACAGATCTCAAAGGACAGTGTAGAGAAATTCATTATGGTGTACCTGATGTTTAAATTAACTTAACAGATACGGCCTGTAAAACAAACACAGTATGAACCTGTGGATTTTTTTTTTCTTTTTAAAAAAAGGACTTTTACAGAATTCAAGTAGTGTAGCAGGAAACCATAGATGCCTTTTGATCACAGGTCAGGCAAAATAGAGCCACTTGTTGGGTTTCCCCCTTGCTTGTGTCTGCTCAGGTGTCCCAGTGGATCTATAAGTCTGTGGATGTGAGCTTTTTCATGCTCCTTCGCTGAGCTAAACTGGAGGCTGCCACGGGCTCCAGCACTGGCTGAAATGTCTTGTGATTCAGTGCAGAATATGTAGCAGCCATGGCTCCCTAGAGAAAAAGGAAATACATCATCCTAATTTGTATATATAGAAGTTTTAATCAGAAAATAAAGCAATTAAACATTAAATACTCAACTCCATTAAAACTAAACAAGACTTAGGGCAGGTCACGTGAATTCTCTGAAGTTTGTTAGGAACAAATCATTCAACATCTGGTGCTGAATCCTTTCAATGTCTAAAAGCATGGTTGACATTTTTCCCTTTCTTTTGTATCCCTTAGATGCAGGAGTCACCTGTTAATGTAGGTCAGAATTTGTATTTGTATTTCTTAAATAAAGCCACATCAGTGCCACTCAGGTCCTCACTTCAGAGACAGTTCAGAAACTGCCTTAAAGAAAACACCCAGAAAAATCTCCTTTTACAGAGAGGTTGAAAATAATTATTTACCAATAATATGGAGAAGGACTTTACACAAGGAGATGTAGGGCCAGGACAAGGGGAGTGGTTTCCCACTGCCAGAGGGCAGGGGTAGGTGGGATATTGGGAAGGAATTCCTGCCTGGGAGGGTGGGCAGGCCCTGGCACAGGGTGTCCAAAGAAGCTGTGGCTGCCCCTGGATCCCTGGAAATGTCCAAGGCTGGACACTGGGGCTTGGAGCAGCCTGGGACAGTGGGAGGTGTCCCTGCCCAGCTTTAAGGTCCCTCCCAACCCAAACCATTCCACCATTCCATGACTCTGTCTCACTAAGTAACTTAAATGCATTGGTGCTACAGAAAACAAAGAGAAAAAATGAGACTTCTGTCTGTAAACCAACTAAACCAACAGAAGCAGCATCCCAGGTGGCTTTACCTTTACTAGATGTGGGGCATCTTGCCTGTTGAGCTGATAATGAGGCAGCTGGTCCCTACAGGCAATCCAGGAATGCTTCAGCACCTGCTCGGCCGTGTACCGCTGGTGGGGATCCACGTGCAGCATGTGTGACAACAAGTCCTGCAGGGGAGGGAAACACAAACACTGCTCACTCCAAATCACCCTAGGTGGCCTTTACAGCAGCAGGGATGGCAGCAGGGGGAGAAGCACCCAGTGTGGAGGGATGAGCACAATGCCAACACAGAGAGCAGCAGACAAACGGGGCCGTTCTGTGCCCTGACACTGCAGAAGGCTGAGAACAATGTGTGGCACTATTGGAGCAGCTCAACAGAGCCAGCCTTGATGGCAAAGCAACTCACTGTTGTGCCTTTCATGTTTATTATGAATATAATCTTTAAAAGACTAGAAATCCTATTAAAATGTAGCAGGCAGATTTTATGGAGGAAAGCCATTATTTGCAAATCTCTCTCCTTGTTCATTTTGCACTTTGGGCTCGGCTGACTCCTCACTACAACTGAATTCAGAGACAGTGAGACACCAGCAGGAATTTTTCCTTCAAGAAGTCACAGAAAGCATAAAGCCAACAAAATGGACACTTGTTTTTGCCTGTTAGAAGCATTAGCAATAAGCTACTGATTAATTACAACGTTGGTCCAAAGGAAAGGTGGGTGGGAAGGGCACAGAACAGAGACAGCAACAGTTTGAAATAAAACCAAAATATGAGCAAGCTGACAGAATGTTCCCTTTGTTTTAGGTACAAAATGTGAAGCATTCTTAAATACACAGAAGTGAATTTCTCATGCTAAGACAGCAGCACCCAACAAGCATTCTGAATCACTCCTACTGAAATGAACAAATAGTGCAGTTCCAAAGGACTGGAAAAATATTTAAACATTAATATTTAATATTAATGTTGATCTTTTTAAAAGGTAACACTGGTGATTAAGAGACCCACAGAGTGGGTCAACACCATCCCAGGGAATCCATATTGATTACAGATGGAGTCTTTAAATAAAATGCTAGAGCAGATAAAGTCTGCAGATAATAATAACAAACTACACTTATAGAGCAGTCTAGCTGATAAAAGCTCAGCACATTTCATTGAAATTCCACAAAAATAAAAAACCAGAACACATTCACACCTTTGCTGCATCTGAAACAGTGTCCCAGTTGCCTCCACTTAGAGAGAATTTTCCACTGCCTATCCGCACTAGGATCTCCTCAGGAGTATCATTGGGACCATTAGCAAATGGAGTATAGCTGGTGAAAGAAAAAAAACAACAAAAACACCTTGTTACAGATAAAACTGCAAGAAATTGGTAAAATGAAGCAGAGGCCATATACCACTACAAACATATCACAGAATATATACACATACTATTAACAATTTATATTTCTTATATTAAATGGGAAGTACAGATTTATCAAGAGAATAATTTCCAATAGACAGAATTTTGCCATAAGACTAAAAACCTGCTTTTCTTCTGTTAGAGCAGAATTCAGCACACATCTCTCATTTGGCCACTAGATGCTTCCTAGAGCTTCCTCAGGTTGGGATGTTCAGGAAACTCCAGAGATCACAACCCAGAGTGTTGTACACAGGAATGCAGCAGGGACAGGAGACACCAGGTGAGGAAAGGGGATGGGGTGGGAGGACAAGAGGCTGGAGGTAAAAAGAAACCCACCACATATTTTCACAGACTCAATTCCCTCCTGAAAACTGGGGGAAGTCTTTGACACCTATGGGAAGAGAAACCTTGATGCTATTTGTGGGTTGAATGTGGTTTATTTGGCTTTGACTCAGAGCTGCCTGGCCCACCTGTGAGTGTGTGTCATTCCACGAGCCAACACCTCACCATTTCTATGGAAGCAAGGATTCAGGCAACATTCTGGGATTTTAGGTAAACAAAACAGCTCAGAAATATTCTCACCCTGCCAGCATTGTGTAAAGGAGAACTCCCAAGCTCCATATGTCACAAGCAGCATCATATCCCTGTCTCATGAGAACCTATGAAACAAAGAGTGTTAAAGACTTGTCAAATATTAAAAACCATCCCCAACAACACCACAGCCTAAGGAAGGGTAAGTCAATCCCTGGATCATGTCAGAGATTTGATTACTGATTTTTTTATAGAGGTTGCAGTAAATACCAACAACATTTCTTGTTCCCAGATCATCTCTTTAAGATTTCCACCAGGCTCACATCTTATTTTTGAGGGTGGACTCTGCTGTTTTTAAAGTAGGTTTATAATAAACACATGCACCAGTGTTTAAAAAGCATGTGTGATTATATTTAAAGAAAAGTAGCAGAATTGTTGAGTTTTTTTTCCCAAGCATTGCTGAAAAGTTTTAGCATTTGATGCACCCAAAACAGAATAAAGAACAGAGCAGTTGAAATACCTCTGGTGCCACAAAGTTTGCAGTGTAGCAGGGAGTTAGAAGCAGTCCATTTTCTCCTCGAAGTTGTTTTGCAAATCCAAAATCACAAATCCTGATGGAATCAGCATTGTTTGAATCATCAGTGTATAAAATATTACTGGGTTTAAGGTCTCTGTGCACCACCTTTAAACAAAGACATTTGAAAAGCCATCATTGAGGGGAGCAGGTAGATTTGTTTGTAATTTACATTTTATGAAAGTTGTTATCTAGATTAATATACATATGGGAGTTCTAAACAATTATATAACTTTAAAGTACCCAAAAAATTCTAGTTTAAGTAATGTAAGAAAAAACTCCTGGCTCATAATGCAACTGGAACCAACATGATTTGGCAACAAGAAGAACAGGACAAAAATTTGCTGTTTCATAAGTAGAGTCCAAAGGATTTACCAGGATAAGAGGAGAAACTGTTTCTATTATTCACCTTTGTGATAAAATACAAAACCCTGTAGCATGAAACAAGACAAGCAAAGCACACAGGGTAAGGGGAGTGGTAATCTCAGAGCTCTGCCAGGAACCCAGAAACCTGAGACTTTGGAACTTTCTTTGTTTTCTGACACTGACTCCCAGCAGAACACTGCTTTTCACTTGAGGCCTTGGGGAAGGTTTCCAAATTTGGGTGATGGAGTTAAAATCATGGGTGTGTAGTTAGAATCTGGTGAAGGGTTTGGAATATGGGGTGTTTAATATATAGTAATAGGTATGGGACAAGATGGAGGTTCTTGGGCATGGTCCCATCTTCCTTTTCTTGTTCCTTCTTCATGAGTTTCAGCAGTAGTTCCTGGTTGGACACTTAGTGCTGCACTGCAGGTCACAGGAGTTTGGTTATTGGTCAAAAGTATAAATAATATAGGTGGTGTTAGCTCTTTATTGGACTGTTTAGCTTTAAAAGACCTTGTAACTAGCTAGGTTCACCTCCATTTTGCCCACTTTTAGCAGGTAGCTGCAAGTGTTACAGAACTCTCTGCACTTCAGATTTAATAAACAACCAAGTCCAGACACGAGAAAATTCATCTCCTTCCTTTTTAATCCTGACTCTGAGTGAAGACAGAAAAATAAAGACAAGCCACTCATGAAGTGGTGCAGTTAGCCCTTTTACACTGGGGTGTGGGGTGGGAGGGCTCACTCACCCCCTGGCAGTGCAGGTAGTCCACGGTCTTGGCGATGGTGAAGAGCACAGCGCTGGCCTCCCGCTCCGAGAAGAATTTCTGCCGCAGGATCCGGTCCAGCAGCTCCCCTCCCTTCATCAGCTCTGTGACCAGGTAGATGAATCTGCCATCATCATACACCTGGGGAGAGGTTTAACACAGAATACACTCAGAGCTAGTAAAAGCAACATCTGGAGTTCCACATGGCCATAAATGCCCTCCTCCCACAGCAGCGGGCAGCGCAAACAGCGGGGACTGCCAAGGCAGGGAGTGCAAGGCAGCTCATGTGTCAGCCTGGGAGTTCATGACTCAGGCTGTTAATTCATCACTCCCCATTCAAGCTGTTAATTCATCACTCTGAGTTACATTTTTCAGTGTAAGAACTTGTGCTGGAAGAGGAGAGCAGCCCTACAACTCCCTACTGCTCTTCCCTTCCAGGGCTATTCTGGCCTACACAGGACAACATGCAGGTCACTGCTTCCTCAGTTACCACCACATTGGCTGCTCCTTTGAAACAAGAAGAAAAATGGCATTTCTAACCTTTACATCATTTCTCACTTCAGGTTGGTTAAGCAGCCTTTAGGAAAAATTAGTATCAGGACAACGCTGTATTTTGAAATACTCTACTATTATACTGCTCTCCCAGTAGATTTTTCTATGTAAAAGAAATTTAATGAATCCAAATAAACTGCCTACATCTGCAGTTATTTTTACAGTTAGTTTATTTTATTTTTACAGCTCTGTCTAGCAAGAGGCAGCAGAAAAGGAGGTACATACATCCTTTAAAGTAATAATATTTGGATGTTGCCCATAACGCATGAGAATCTCAATTTCTTCTGAGGGATCCCTTTTGCTTTTATCAATTATCTGCAAAATATAAAAGGAAAAACAACTTGCATAAACAGAGTCTATTAAATAAAGACATTTTTTGCATTTATATTCTCATTTCAACAGCAGAATTTAAAAAATCTGGAGTTCATTACTTCTTACTAATCATCATCCTCCAGTTTCTAATTCTATTTATCCATTTCTTGCTCTATCCTTGTAAGATTCTATCATTAATGCAGCCTATCCTGCTCCACTGAGCAGGGAAATGCACTGGACTGAAGCATCACTAATTCCCTGCAGCCCAGTTCCACCCCTGTGAATCTCATTTTATTTTATGTGCTCCCATCATTGTCTAGAATTTTCAGCTTTCAAGATTGTAACTTATAAACACATAAAAGCAGAGTAACTGGAAACTTCACAAATACAAGTTTTCAAACCTACTAGCCAGTACTTTTAGAATGTCAGAGTAGAATTCATGCCAATACCTTCACAGCAAACTCCATGTTTGTAGCTATGTGGATACATCTCTTGCAAACTGAGTAAGAGCCCACACCAATATCTTCCTTCAGCTCATAGACATCAGTGAACTGTGCACTGTTTCCATGAAGCTGCTTTAAAAAAAAAAAACACAGGCAAGGATTATCTAAAGCAACAGGCACACTGGCACCAACAGCAGAACTGCTTACCCCTGATTTTTCTTTGAAATTCTGCCTCTAGAGCAACAATAACTCACTTTTGAAAATTAAAAATATCCCATGAAAGTATTTAATAAAACACATTTTATAACAAAGCAAGAACACCTGTAAACATTAAATATTGGTCAGTCTTTGCAGAAGTTTCCCAAAAGTAAAGCATTACCTGGACTATGGGCAGGATATTGGTGAGGGGTGATATTTTATGGTCTTCTACAGTAGTAGTTGCAACAAAACTAAATCCCTTGAAGAGCTGGTGGGCATTTGCACTGGGTGGGACCCCTGGAGAATCTGGGGGCACAGACACACAGGGTTAGAGTGGTTACACCCCAGCAAGGCCAACTCAGAACACTCAGGAGAGGTATGTGACAAAAACCATCTTGAGGGAAGGGAAGAAAACAAGAGGAACACCAATGTTCAATAATGAATAAAACTTCTAGTTTGTTATTTGTGCTCTCTTATTTCAGTATTTCCTATTTCTTATTCCAGGGTTTTAGATAAAAGTGCAAAGCACTGCAGGAATTCATGTATGAGCACGTTTTAAGAAGTTTATTGAAACAAAACTACTTATGGAAAAGAAATAAAGATCATTGTGTTGTCCTCAACAGCTTTGTAACACAGAAGAGCAACACCAGAATGTGCTGGTTCAAGCTGCTGGCAAGGCACATGTGAGGTAACACAAGAATATCCAATTAGTAAATTTGCACTGAAAAAAAACCCCTGAATTATTAGTATTAAGTTTTCCTCAGGTTACATTCTGTGAATTCACTGTCTGAAATCTCACAGTGAGCACAGCTCAGTAATTTTGTGCAGCCTATTAAGAGCACAGACCTTCTCCAAACAAGCATGGGTTTAAAAGCTGGATGCAGCAGCAAAGAAAACAACTCACAAAAGAGAACCTGAAGTGAAACTTGAAGCAGATCTATCAATAATAATGACAGTAGGTAATGCTTCTTAAATCAAGGCATTCTCAATGAAATACTGACCCTAAAAAGAACTGCTGCAATCAAATTGAGTTTACTTTAATATTAAATACTTCCCCTCAAACACTGCATGCCTGACTTTAATCACAACTAGAAAACATAGTCCAGCTTTTAATATTCCATTTATTTTTTCCTTCCTGAGTCAAATATTAGCACACTGTTCAAAGAACAGAAACCTGCTGAGGGGAACATCCTCCTTCAAAGCACTGGAAGCCTGGTGCATCCTTTCCTTTCAACTCTGTCCCTGGCTTTTCTGCTTGTTGTTTCAGCACTAATTTGACCATCCTGCCCCACAAACCTCACCAATTTACAGTCATGCACAGTTACCTTTTGGTGTTTTTGCTGTAAATTCTGGATCAAAACAGAAAGTATCTTCTGGTTTTCCAGAGGCAGGTTTGAATGGAGGCTGAATTTCTCTTCTGAACAGTTTCTGAAAGAGGACAAAGATTCAAGAGTCAGTGAGGCTTCCATGGGTGCTGTTATTTTGCCAAGATAAAGGCTAAAGGAAAAAGACCTCAACCAGTGTCAGGCACATCCCTCTTAGCAAGGAACTGCCCATTCTCAAAGCTCTACTCCAGGCTTTTCCTAATCCACCAAACTAAATCAGGGAAAAGATCTCAAATCTGCAATAAATCCCATTTACAGCTAGGAACAGAAGACTTCATGTCATATGATGTTGAATCCCCATGTAAAATTCAGAAAGTTCTAAAAGCATTTCCTTGTCATTGCTCTCCTCCTTTCAGACCTATTTTGTGAAAGTTTTTTTAAAATTTAAACCTTCCTGCACAAAAGCATACAATATATTTGAGTTAGAAAAACCAAAACAACCAACACCAAGGAAAGGGGGCCTAAATTCATCCCAAACAAATAAAGAGGTAAAATACAGAAGTGTCATCAACACCAGCAGAGTGAAATAAATACAAATTATGGTCAAATTTAAAAAAAAAAAAAAAAAAAAAAGAGCTAGAACTGTTGAGCTTCCAAACTTCCCTGTTGCTATTTTAACATCAGTCCCTTCAAAAGGAAAAAAGTAAATAATCAAGCCAAACAAGACTACAACTGCTGAAATGTATTCACATAAAGCAGTGAAGTTTTGCTGTTACTAAAAACTTGTTGCTGAACAGACTCTGAGGTAGCTGCTGCATGAACACAGCTAGAAAAATCACTTTTGAGAAATAAATCCAGGAGATAAACAGACAGATAGTAATGAGGGGCTTTGAAGAAACAGGTGAGCACAGCTCAGCCACATCTTATTTATTCCATCAACCACTGCAGCATCACAGCAGAGGGGATTTATGGATTTATTTCACACACAGCACCTTGGCTTTGAGAACATTTCTGGCAAACAGCTCAGAGGATGAGAACCACAGAATCACAAGGTGCTTATGAGGAATTAAAGCCAGGAGTTGTGATCTTGAAGACTTTGGATCATCCTGGAGCACTTGAGTTAGTTCCTGCCCAGGACAGCTCCAGGCACAGGGAGCTGCTGCCCTGCAGGGGAGCACTGGACAGACACTTCCTGAAGGACTCCTGGGAACACCAGCAGCCTCTCCCAATTACAAATGTTCTAATGGACCATTTCAGCTTGGGAATGCTGCAACTCTTAATTATTTAAAAAATAAATAGAGAATTCATAATTAAGACTCTCTGTCTGCAGTAAATACTGCAGCTCCAGATGCCAAGGAATACAGAAGCCAGGATGTGCCAGTCAGCAGTAATGCAGTGTTTGCTGTGCCCTATTCACATGTAAATCATTGTACAAATGCTACAACACACAGAAAAATTAACAGCTTCATCATTCAGATCCTTTTGTACTCACATTCCAGTCAACAGTAGAAAAAAAAGGATGTCTCTTGATTTCTTCAACTCCATCTGAACCAGCTCCTGAACAAAAGAAATACTGTATTTAACACACTTGTGGGTAAAGTCTTTGAAGATTGCACTAAAAATGAGTTCATTTCTAAAAAGTTTGCACAAAGTTATTTGAGGGAACTGTGAATACAGAAATATTCCAAAAATGTAAAATACCCAGGGAGGCAAAGAGAGCACAAGGAGCCCATAAGAACAGTGTCAATATTCTTTGCTGTGACACTGCCAGAGCTTTGGCTCACTCCTAAATCACTGATCCCACATTTTGACCATTCTTTGGCCAAACCCAGGAAGCCATGATCTAAACTAACAGGAAATGGTACCCAACTGTTACTGATCACCCAGAGCTTGAGAGTCTCTAGCAACCACTCTTTTTGAAATAAAAAGTTAGGCTTAGTTGGTTATTTAAAGATCCAAATAAATGAACCAACCTAATCTATTTGATGGGTTCCTTTTAAACAACATCCTCAAGAGACTTTGTGCTTCAGGGCTGAGGAACTGAGGCATCCCCAGCTTTGCTCTAAAGGAAAACAGAGAACAAGTCAAAGGAAGAAACTTATCTTAGCAAAAACTGTCTACACAGATTTCACTGCACAGTTTGATGTACCAAGGATCTACACCAAAGCCTTGCAGAGTGCACACACTTAACTCATCAACTTTTTAAGTTTCCTATTATATATAGGAGTGGTTTAAAATAAAACCCAACAAAGAACAAACACATCAGACCAAAACCACCAAACCCCACCCAAGCCCCCAAAGCAAGCTTTATGCTCAAACATAGTACAATAATTATCTCAGGAATACGTAAGTATTTTCAAAGATACCTTCATGCCACCAGGAGGTTTTTACCAAAATAACTACCAGCAACTCAGAAGAGTTCCCAAATCCCCAATTACCTGCCCTTGAAGTGATTGCTACTGTTCCTCCAGGGGTCATTGAGCCATCATATAGAAGTTCACTGATTTTACCATTTATTTGATTTAATGGAAACTCTAATGCCAAGGCAGGAAATTCTTGTGCAGAACTGCAGCACCACTGGGAGCTGCAAGGGAGGCAGCTCATGGTCTAATCCATCCCTTCACAGGCAGCACCACCATGAGCTCCCACTCAGGGCCAGCTCCAAGTGCCCTGTGCTGGGAAGAACAGAGTTTCTCACTCCTCCCCTTCCCCATCACCCCTCAGAGGGCCCAAGGCTCTGGAAACTCTTTGTTAGCTGAGCACAGACAGATGAGAACATTTGTGCCCAACAGCTCCACTCACTGAGCACCAGTTCACCCAGTTTGTCCAGTCCAACAGCTTCTGTTGTAACTGGAGTAATTTCAGATGAGAACTGGAGCACGTAAGGGCTCTCCACACATCTGTACACAAAGCAACACCTGATTACCTGCTGCTTACAAAACAAGGTGTGCTGTAACAGTAGCAAGGGAGTGCAACAACAACAGCAGTGAAAATCCAGCTGCTCTCAGTCCCTGCACTGTTCTTATCTTTATTATACGCCCACAATCAAAGTACACATTCATCCCTGAGATTTTAATTGCTGGGGATACTTAGTGGTTCTTCACAGTCTGGGATCTAAAGCTTATCAAGGGGCTTTGCTTTGTGTTCCTGTTGCAGCTCAATGCTCTTAGAATCATAAAATGGTTTGGGTTGGAAGGGACCTTAGAGCTCATCCTGTTCCACCCCCTGCCATGGGGACACCTTCCACAAGGCCAGGCTGCACAAGGAGTTACAAGAAGTTGTTAAAACATGTTTAAATGACATTCTCTTACTTCTGAGAAAGGAAGGAGATGTACTTACTTCAGAATCATATTCATAGTCTCATTTCGATCTTTACCTTGAAATGGCAGGGTACCAGTAAGCATTTCAAACTGGAAAGAACAAATGTTAATCTAAATCAACACTTCTTCCCCCAACTGCTGAAACAAAGTGTTAAGCACTGCACTCTTTCCTACCTCTACATCACACTGGCTGAACCTTGAAAAGATTATGGAAGTGTTCCCACATCTAAAATTCTGCTCTCACTTGCAGTTTACATGATGATAACAGTGGCAAGTGTAGCATGATGATGATGGAGGAATATTACACATCAAGAAGTTACTTGAAAGTAATAAAATCTCTTCCATAACCAGGTTTTAGATGTTGCCATATTCCAAAAACTGCAAGAATGGTAAATTCTAGAGCAGTAGTTTACTTTTCTGTGTCAGGTTGATGCTCTAACACATCCCAGGAAGGGCAGAGGTGGCAGCAGTTACTGACTTATCTCACCACTCCACTCCAGCATTCCTTCCACAGGCTCACTCTCACAGAAATGCCATTAATATTCCTTCCAACCAAATCTTCAAGTCTGTTTTTAAATTTAACTATCAAGTAACATGTAAAATAAATATACAAAGTGAAGTCTCACACTCACTACAACTGCTCTAAACTACTAATGGACAACACAGGATTTTTCAGGTGCTTGATAAATATTCCTTAGAGGTGAAAAATCAATTTTATTCCACCCAGTAATAACTGAATCATTGAACTGTACCCCTTACCCAAACATCCCTAATCAGAACTGGACAAGCTTATTTTAAGTGCATTTGTGTGAGCTTAGCAAGGGAAGCAAGAGGCAAATACAGTACCATGAGGACCCCAAAGGACCACCAGTCTGCACTCTGGTTGTGCCCTCGCCTGTTTACCACTTCTGGAGCCATGTACTCTACAGTACCACAGAAAGAATAGGCCTTCTTCTCTTGGTCTACTGATTCCTTGCTGAGTCCAAAGTCTACAACAACAGCAGCACAAGAATACAGCCAGTAAAGAATGGCAGGGAAAAGAAAGAAATCAATAGATGGTAATTCCAAATGCAAGCGCTGAGAGGTTTGGGTTGGTTATTTTCAGAAATATGATTAGCACAGCTCTCCATGAAAAAAAGAGACTGCAGGTATCTGGAGACAGCACATTGCTTTTACTGCAACCTCCAAAACCATTCTAAAAGTCATTAAATTCATGATTAGCCATTAAAATTATTACTGAAATAACCTGACATTTTAAATCCTACATGTTTAGAGCTCTAAGACACTCAGAAGTTCTCATTTTCTCTGTTTACTGCCTGCTTTATTCACACAAAAAAACTGAATAAAAATAAAAATCAGTTTCAAAGGGAATGCAGCCTGCATGGTCTGGTCTTACTGAATGATTAATAAATAAAATCACACTAAAAATATTGTTGTTACATAAGGCAACATGGATGTGTAACCTGCCTCAAGTTCAGCACAGAACAGCCCTGCGTTCCCAGAATATTTCATTCCCAGAACACTTTCCCCCTATTTTGAATACAGTGAATACACAAGTCCTTGACACTGGCTCAGTTCTCAAACATCCTTTTTTTCACAGGGAAAAATGATTGCTAATCAATGACTCCATCCATTATTCCCACTTTCAGAAGGAAGTGACAAATCTAGGATTGAATTGTATTTAAATATAGCAGAATTTTAAAGATGTGCATTTTCTAAACCTGATTTCCATCACCATTATTCTATCGAGTCTTTGAGGGTTTAAAAAACTTCATTTTCCCTCGGAATCTAACAGCAAAATCTTAGATTAAAATATATGATGAAATCTGTAGTACAAAATCCTCACCTTCAATGCAATTTGAAGTTTTCAGAAATTTATAGTAATTTGTTTTCCAAACAGTCAGTCTTTTATATACAACATTTTCTAGAATACATGTATTTGGATTGCTTCTCACAGAACTATTTTCTGCAATTTTATATGCATTTAAAATTGATCATACAGAAATTAAAAAAAACTTATTTACAAAGGGTATTAATGAGAGGTGCCTACCTGTTAATTTGATATGTCCTGCTTCATCAAGCAAAATGCTGAAAATTAAAATTCACATTCACCAAAACACATAAAGAGCAATGTTTACATAAAACATTTAAAATTTAAGTTAAAAATTATTATACCAAATTCTGTTATTACTTTAACAAACAAATATTATTCCATTTAAAACACAGATACGTGTTTTACATTTTGCATTTGTTTACGAAGTCTTAACAGAAAAAGTTTTAATTCTTTACAGTGCAAAAGGCAAAGCAACAAGCAAAATACACATAATAGTGGTAAAATACATTTTACTTTACTTTTCTGGCTTCAGGTCCCTGTACACAATTCCCAAGCTGTGAAGGTGATCCAAAGCAAGGGCCAGTTCTGCGAGGTAGAATTTCACATCTTCCTCTGTAAACATAACCTAATAAGAACTGTATAGATTTACCTTCTGATCTTGTCTTCAGTTTTTAAAACTGCAATCTAAAAAAATATAGTCCTGGCTGCCTAAATTTCAAACTTAGTTTTAAAAGTCCCTTGGTGAACTCGTAATTCATGAGTTCAGCCAAGAGAAATGATTTGATATTATCTGTTAATTATAAAGTACACAAAGAACTACCTGCAATACTTAAATAAAACCATCAGCATTACTGCAGAGCATTAATTAACTTTTAGATAATAAATTAATTGTTATATTTGATGTAATTGACACCCAGCACTCCTCCCACAATCCCAGACAGTTTTCTACTGCATCATAAAATTTAATATACAGCTGCTGTATTGGGTGAGTGTAAATCCACATAAATAAGATTTAGGGGAAAAAAGCAAAGACACTTAGGAAAAAAGTATGCAGAATAAAACAATGGTGGCAATGACAATGACAGTTTGGGAGTTGAAGAACTACTCTGCTCTTAAGAAAAAAAAAAATAAAATTCAAGAACCCTGGTGAGACACTGAAATATTGATGTTACTTCTAAAGCAGAGATGCTCTTCTGTCCTGAGCACTCCACAGGTTGCTTCTAATTTAATATACAAAAACTGTGCCTGCTTTGGGTCTTGTCATGTTCTACAAATTACTGCAGGAGCTTGGAATCTTTAAATGCTGGACTGAATTTGGACTTTAAGGGAGCTATTCCCTGTTTTGCTGAATCCAGCAGGAATGGGGAGTGCAGCCACCCAGCATGGCTGAAATCTGCTCTGTACTCTGACCTGCTCAGGTGTGATCTGTTCTCCAGGCACACAATATTCCCAGATTTCCATAATGACAGGGGCTGGCCTGGGCTGAACAATGAAGCTGTTACATGCACACAGTGCCACCTTCACACCTTTAAAGAGCAATGCTCGTGCTGGGTTTCATCTCTTTCAAAGAGTAAAGACAAACCTTGGACTTCATTACTCCTTGGATTTCATTACTCCTTGGAGCAGCCAAAATGCAAATCTCAGAATATAATGATGCTAAATGCAGATCTCAGAATATAATGGTGCTAAATGCAAATCTACCATCTCCCCATAATGACATCTAAAGCTGTTCTCTGGGTCAAGTTAAACATGATGCAAGTCAGCTTCATTCAATATTACCAATAAAAACTTCATTACACACTCATCTCCCTGCCACAGCTGCAACTCTCAAACCCACATTAGAATTTAAAGACCAACAAAAGTCTTTTAATAACTTCATACTAAACCAAATTAATTTTAAAAAATCCTTGTGTGCAAAGTATGGAATGCCACAGGGAACTTATCCTCATGTGCATTGTCCATAGGCTGTGTTTGACCATGGACTTTTGAAACTACCTCACATTCCCACCAGAAAATAAAAACCTGGTGGGTTTTTTTGGTATCTATATACATAAAATCCAGGGTAAAAGGTAACTGAAGTGTTCCAAAAACAGGTGGAGTCTCAGCAGTAAGAAAACTTCAGAATTACAACTTCTTGATTCCCACAGGGAGCACATCCCTCTTCCAACCCTGCTGGAGCTCTCAGGGACAGCCTTGCAGCCCTGATTTCAGCAGAGGGGATTTGGATTTTCAGTTCCATAGGGGATAATCCCAGCTGGGACAGCTGAACAGCTCCTCCTGCTACTCCAGAATTCCCTCTGCAATCAGACATTCCATATCAAAGCAGAGCCTGTCCTCTCTCCCACTCCTGCTCCTATAACCCAGGACAAGTCAGTCACTAAGTTTTTAACAACCATTTTAGCTTCCAGATTAATTAATCTTGAGCTCAATTCTTAGACATAATCACCGTGTTACTGAGCTAAGCTTTTCACAAAAATGCCTTTAAATTGTTTCTCTTTTGCCTGTTCCTAAAATAAAACCTTTCTTTTTATGAGAAGTGTAAAGGGAAAAAACTCTCTCCTGGCCTTACATACTGGGAATAAACAACCTCCACCATGCCCTGAAAAAAATCAGATAACACAGTTTTGTCATTTAAGAAAGTGGCTTTTCCTGTGCTTTGGCAATATAAATGGATTTACAGTGGTGAAAACACTGAAAAACCTCTTTTGCTGTGAAGCTGTTGAGAAACTGCCATTAAAAATTTAGGTCTTTATAAAAGGTTTGCCAAAAGAAAATAAAAGTCTTCTAAATGTGTTCATAACACTTAAGGTAACATGTAATAAATATTTGATGGCAAATGTTTTTTAAAAAAAAAACTAACAACAGGCTGTAGCTGTATCCCATTCCCTCCTCTGGAGCTTTCCCTCCAGGAAACAAAAATAGAAATGAAAAATTCAAGGTCCAGTTGTGTGCCAGGGTTGGATGGAGGGGAGTGGGCTCAAATCATTCTGTGTTCCCACTCTGTGGGATTGAGTTTGAGCATTTGGATTGCAGCACGAGGCAATTTTACAGTGCAGCAGAAAGCTCTCAGGGCTGCAGCATTCCAGGAGCACCTAAGCTGACTAAGAGCATGAGAACTACACATCCCCTTCCTTCAGTGCTAAATATTCATTTACTTCAGTTGTGTTTCCAAGCAACAAAACATTTTTAGACAAAAGAACTGTACTTTGCAGATGCCAAATTAAAACTTGGGCTACTCATCAATACACACTTGGGTTTCTTAAGGATAGAACAGAATCTAGAATATGCAAGGAAAGCCCAAAAGTTATTAAAAACTTCACTGTGATAAGAAAAATGGGGGAAAACAGGTTTAGAAGCCAATTCTGTACCAAGAAAACCCAACCCCTGTCTAAGAGTGAGTGCAGATAAAATTGTAGGTACTTACCTCTTTGGATAATCGTGTGAATACATCTCCTCCCCTGAGAAAATCCAATATTAAATAGAGCTTCCCTTCAGTCTGAAAGGCTTTAAAAAAGTAAATAAAAATCAATAGTTGTATGACAAAGCTACAAAAGAGATCTGAATGCTTTTTACAACTAGGAAATTTCAGTCACAGGCAATACTTTTGTTGTGGAACTGAAATAATTCAGCAGCAGGTGAGGTAATTTATTGAATGATTCCTCACTTCTTCACAGAAGAAAATCAGACAGGATTAAAATAATATTCTTTTATTTCTCCTTTGTCAAACAGAGAAACAGCAAGAACATCAATTACTGTGGTTTGGCTGAAATCAATGAAAAGTACAAAATCTCTGCAGAACTTGAAAATAAAGATTTGGAAAGTTCTTATAAGAGGGCTCAACCTAAAACTTTTATATAGATATTTTTTTTCCCCAAGTTGCTAGAACTTAACCCTCCAGAAGTGAGAGAGAACATGAGCAGCTGTGCCCTGAAGCAAGGGCAGGAAGGGCAGGCAGAGAAGGGAGCTGTACCAACCATAGTGCAGTTTGACGATGAACGGGTGATTCACTTCCACCAGGATGTCCCGCTCCATCTTGGTACGGACTCTGTCCCGAACTGAGGGCACACAGCAAAAACAGCAGCACTCAAACCAATGCATGTACAGCACAGACTCAGCACAAAGGCTCTGCTGCCTAAATAGTTTGATTTGTTTTTAAATGTTCAAGTCTCCCACAAATCTCCTTTCAGACAGTGAAACTGTTTTTTCTCGCCTGCCCCAACTTTCTTCTTTGCTTCATCCTATCTCCAGCACATCCCCATAATGCTTTCAAGAAAAAAAATCCTGTCTACATTCCCAACTTCAACTTCTGAATTATCTCTCTGTGCTGAATATTAAATATTTTTAAGATTACTTTTTCCCCTTTAACAGTAACACAGTGGACTCACACCCGTTCAAGTGTCTCCTGGAAGCCAAAACACTGAATTAAATTGTTCTGGCTCCTGGAACAAGGGAATGACTTAATTTTAACCACAGCAGAGTTCTGACTTAACAAAAGACAAAAGGAAAACTGTTTATGAAATTAACTTGTTTTCATATAATGAAAAGTCTAAACAGAATTAAATAATCCAATTTTAAACTTTGAAAGAGCATTTCTGACCACATAATTAAAGTTACCTGGCCAGATTTAAAATAATACTTAAACATGAACTTACAAGTTAGTCTAAAAAAAACCTCCTGTCAGAGAAGAGTTATGAACTCACTGACAAATATTTAAGATTACAAAATGCTTTTAAATACAGGTGCACTAAACCCCGTGGTCCAAAGTGCCAGTTGAAAGACAAACCTACCTTTTAAAGAAGCTTTTTTCAACACTTTCATTGCATAAAGCTGCCCAGCATCAGGCCCAATTATCTTCCTCACGAGGAAGACCTGGCAACACAAAGCCCATTTTGAAATCACTGCAAGCTTGGTAATCAAACCCAAACTCTCACAAAGCATTTGCAAATCTCCCATTAATGGCAGGCAGCTCCCAGTGCTCTGTGCTGAGCACACACCTTTAAAGAAGGGCAAAAATGGATTCCTTGATCACATCAGATCTGCAAAGCACCAAGCTCTCTGAAGCCTGACACTGGCCATAAAATTTGGATTCTTTCCAGATTTATCAAAGAAATTCTTACAGAAAGATGTTTCTTTCTATCCCTTTCTTGGAGAATGACAATTCTGCCTGGTCTGCCACCTCCCAAGAGGTTTTTAAGGTTTAAGACCCGAGTCTCAATATGAAACATTCATTTTTATTAATGAATTCTGTACAAGTGGTGAGATGAAAGCAAGGAAACCTCACCATTTAAGATCAAAGCACCCTTTCCCTCTGGAATAGCAACTCCAACAGGTTTTTCTACTTTTTTCTCTCCAGAAGAGTTTTAAAGATAGATGGGATATAACTTGACACTGAGAAAAGCATATTAGATAAAATATTGCAGTACAAAGACATGGAGCTACACTAATTTTAAACCACCAGATCTTCCAATTTACAAAATGGTTTGATTTGTGCTCCTACTTCTAAATTGCTGTTCTTGTAATAGCAATTACTAGTTATGAGTGATTTGGTTTTGCTGTAAAATACAACATACAAGTCACAAGAGAAAGCCGAGAGCTCTCCAAAATTACCCCTCTGATCTCATCTTATGCAGACTTTCATTTGCAATTAATTTATTTACATCTAGAAATTATATATATTTTTTCAATCATCTTGTCAAACGTTTCATTCTAGAATCAGAAATTCAAGCACTGTCATGACTGAGTTGTACAAGGTTGGGAAAGGAGTTGTTCTCATTTTAAGCTCTGGTTAAAAGAAAAATGTCATGTTTCAAGGTTGTCTGGCCTTTTGTTTTAATAAGTTTTGCCCAATAACTGACCTACAACAGTGCTCTCCTATAGGCCAAGGTGACAGAAAATAGCAAAGGGAGTAACTTGAACACCAGTAACTAAGAAAACAGCTGTAGATGATCACAATTATAAAATATTAATAATTAGCACATAGGAATATTTTAGTCCTAATAACAAACAACTTGTGAGAACATAAGGAATATACAAGTTACAAATTCTAGTTAATAAAATAGCTGAAAACTACAGAAATAGTTTTAATTTATTATTTATTCAATTTGCAGGCAAATCCTCCATAACACCACATCTGCTTTAGAAGGCACATCATTCCTCAAAGAATGAAGAGAGAAATTCAGTAATTCAGGAGGTTTAACCCTTTATTTCTGTGGAAGAGTTAAATCCTGCACTGATGTCAAAACCAGGCTCCAGGAAACCACCCCTGTGTTTGCCAAGCCCAAAGGAAGAACCCTGGGAATAGAAACTGGGAAGAGAAAACACCATGAAGGCACCAGTCACTGCTCCTCCTTGTCTGCTGTCTGTTCTCAGTGGGAGAGCAGAGACAGAGAGCCCTGAGCTCAGGTGTGCAACAGGACCCTGCAGAGGCACTGCCAGGGCTCCAGAGCTCCAGAGCACATCAGGCCAAGCTGCTGGTTCCAAACAGGAGCTCTGCTCAGGCTGCCAGAACCTTGAGCTCTGGGAAGCCAAATCTGAGTCAGGGCTGCCTGTGCCAGCTGTGCTCAACCCTGAGGTAGCTTCAGACACCTCAGGAGTAATAAACACATGGAGCCTTTCAGGCTCTGACAGTGAGAAGTGTGTGAGGGAATTGGCACCCAGCATTACCTGGTAAAGAAATGTTTCTGAAACCTCAAAATATTAAGAAATATTTAAAGTCTGTTCTCTACACTACCACTTATGCACAGATTGCTTTCCTAGTGCACACTTCCTCCTCTCTCATTGCACTCTATGCAGAGGTTTGCTCCTGCCTAGACACACACACAGAATCAGCAGAAGAACAGGAAAATGGGAATAAACATAAAGCTCACTACTTCAGAGGTTGTAAAAGATGTAGTTTGAGTCTGGTTTTAAAAGATTAATTACCTTCCTAAGCTAGGATTAATATTTTAACTACTGTGTTTCAACACAGTGACAGAGATCAGATTTTCAACTTCATTTCTGCAAAGTGACACCCAGTGGCACATTACAAAAGGAAAATATTGTAACAAAAACCCTGCCATATTTCTCCTCTGTGCCATTTGAATAATTAGTGTCTTTTAGCTGCAGATCACTTGATAAATACAGCAAACTAGAAAACCTGAAATATATTTCTCAGGTTATTTACATTAAGTTCCAAACTGGCACACTGAACTCTTCTGTAGCTACACAGATACAGATTTTGTGTCTTGAAAAAAGCCAAACCTTCCCAGCATGTCAAGTCCCATCACTAAAACACAAACCACAATTTCCTTCAGAAGTTCTGTCCATGGCACTGCAGCAAGGCTGGGAAAGGATTCAATTACTCAATACATTTTCAAATATTCCCAGCAACTCTGCTGACCACTATTTCCCTGGAATGTCTGGACAGGTCTATGGAACAAGTTTATCATCTTACCTTTCCAAATGATCCCTGTCCAAGAACCTTAAGTAGCTCAAATTGTGCTGGATCTGCTTTCTCACATCCTTCTTTCACATGATGTGTAATAGGAATTTCTTTCACACTTCCTTCATCCTGTGATTTCAAAGCAAACAAAATACAACAGTGAACAGGCCTGCTAAAAATGCATGTAAATACCTGATTTTATTTTGAGTTTTATTTTAGTAAAATATTTGAAATTCTAGTAAGATTTAGGAAAACTAAGAACTAAACTGCTCAAATGAAGTTTTCCCATCTGTCTTCTCTTAAATAGATGCATCTAAAATTTCTGAACTGAAAATTCTCAAAGAATGGTCATTTCCTCTCAACTACAGAAAAGCTGGATTATTTTACATGAAAGGAAGAAATGCACAGATTTTTAAACCAAGACTTCTGTGCTTCACCTCTGCTTAGCAGCTTTAGTTTTCCCAGTGATTACTCTTCTCATCTTTCCCCCTTCCTGAAATAAGTCTTAATGAAAGCCAAATTGAATTTCATCATTTGGGGTAATTATTGCTTTTCAGAGCAGCAAATAATAACTCTGGTCATCCATTTGTAGCTGGAGGAACAGGCAGCATTTGAAGACCATAAATAAGAGATGAGTCATCTTAAGGACTCTGAGAATTCTTGCATCCAAGAGAAGAAACAGCTCTGGGGTGCAGAGCTCCTGGGAAGATTATCCTGTGTGGGGACCTCCTTCAGACAGCTGAGGGTATAATTCTGAGCTAGGTGAGTGATTTAATGTTCTCATGTCCCTCTCATCTTCAGCAAAGCAGGGCACAGCAGCCCCAGTTGTGCAAAGACAAATGTTCCTGATGACAGCAAATCCCATGATGGATTGCAGCTTTTATGGTGTAAGAGAAGTTTCTGAAAGCCAAAACAACCAAGGTGTCAAAATAAGCACCCTTGAAATTAAAAACTGAGGCCCATAACAGCAACCTCAGCTTGCAGGGGAAAAGGAGCAGCACCCTCAGCCCTACCAAGAATATCAATAAAGTTCTTGTACACAACAAAATCACAAGTGAAAATCCCATCTGATTTGCAGTACTTCACTTTTGGGGGATCAAATGATTATCAGCTGCCTCCTACCCTCTCTTCAGGCCTTCATTTTGAAAGCTTCTCTTAGAGACCAGAAAAACACTCCACCAACCTCCTGTGAGTTACAGCCCCTCCAGGAGAGGCACAAACAGCACCAGGAAAGGAGCTGAGCACTGGATGAAACAGCTGGGTTTGGAAATAACATCATTCTATAGTCAGCTGAACTTACTGTGCATTAAAACTTCTAATTGGCTTTATCACAATTCATACAGAAGTACCTGGATGAAATTCTGGTTTTACACAGAAATTCAGGGTAAAAATGTGCTCACTGAATTTGTACATACTGCAGTAATTAAAGAAAAAAAAAGCAGCAATCATCACACTGCATTAATTGCTTCTGCCTTAATTGCTTTGCTTGTCCAGAGGGAGAAAGAAAGAGTTCAAACAAACATCTTGGTACATCCCCAAACTGTAGTCCAGCTGTTACTGCACTGGAGTCCTTTCTCCTCCCCTCTCTTATTTCATCCTCCTTCTGGGAAAGGCCTGTTTGTTCTGCCTGCTTCCCACACAAAGGTGGGTATTAACACCAGACACTGCTGGAAAACAAAGTTAATTCTATCATTCACAACCAAGCTACTTTATTTCCCTCTCTGGTCACAAACCCCATCACTGATGACACACTGCAAACATCCCAACCTCCCCTATTCCATTCCCCCTGGTGACTGTGCATTTATGCACTCAGAGGAATGATACACCTATCTTTTCATTTTCCTGCACTTTTTAAACACATGCCTAATTTAAGGCAGGTAAGAACAGCAGCATTTCCAAGTCATCTGATGACAGATGAAAGCAGCAAGTTGTCTAATTACACACCAAGTTGTACAACAGACTTAATGGCTGCTTCTTCCTAAGAAATATGTAAATACTCTATTTAGAAGCCTTTTTTCTTCACCATCCTAATTTGTATTCCTTAACACCGTGAAACTTTGCATGAGAAAAGCTCTTTAAGAGTTCAGCCTCTCCTGTGTTTATCACCCACCTCGAGCCATTAGCCTGTGACATCACACCTGGTTGCTGAGGAGACTGAGAGGATTTCTAAATGTGAACTCAGGAGAGAAATGTTTTCCATGCAAATAAAGACTAACTGGAGATGGATGAAATGAGGGGCGTTTTTTATAAAGTGTGTTATCTTCACAAAAGATGTTTATATTTCACTTACTTACCTATCACTGAGGTACTAAAAACTGGCATGACTGAGGTAATAAAGAGCCCTCTTCACCACCACCACGGAATGAGCACACAGAGCTGAGCAGCTCCCAGCCACTTTCATTTTCATTTCTACTTTGGCCTCCACGAACTGCAAATTTGGTTATCTCATTTTGTGTTCTGCTGCTTGAGCAGCAAATTCCTTTCCAAGCTGAGGCACCAGCTCCTACCCAGTGGCCTTGCCCAAGAGGGAACTCTTCCCTGCTCCCAGCAGGTTCACCAGGAGCCAGAGGGAACACTGGGATCAGTCATGGCTCTGTCACTGCTCCCTGGAATGTGGCACCAAGCATCGAGAGCTCAGCAGCCTCCTCCTCCTCCTCCAAGAGCAGTGGAAAACTCAGACAATCCACTGCTCCCCTCTCTGCTACAGGTGAGACACTGACACTTTACCTACCCACTCCACACCAGGAAATTTCCAGGCACCACCTGGGTCTATGCCCAAGACTTCATTCTCCAAGCTCTGCCTTATAAATGTTATTTTAACACAAAGTGGTTACAGCTGGTGACAAGATCTACTTATTCCAGAAGCCCAGAATTACTTGGGTTGGAGGGAACTCAAAACTCATTCAGTGCCACCCCCTGCCATAGACAGGGACACCTTCCCCTATCCCAGGCTGCTCCAAGCCTTGTCCAGCCTGGCCTTGGACACTTCCAGGGACTCTCTGGGCAGCAAATATCTTCATGACCCTGCTCAAAAATACAAGGATGAGTGTGTTGAGAAACACTGGCCAATATTTCCATGGGAAGTCAGGCATTTCACCTCACAGGATGAGCCTGAAGTTTAGTCCAAGGTTTAGCCAACACATAGAACATTCATCTTCAGCATCTCCTAAACAGGCACTGGACAAAACCCAGAGGGGCTTACCTGGGATATTTCTGCATAAAAGCAAAATTAACATACTGGAGTACATATTAATTCTGTTCTAAAAAAGCACAATTAAGTACCTTGGAGCTGAAGGTACAGCAGCTACACTAAAAACTACAAAGGCAGAACAAATGATTGCAGCAAGAGCAGCATTTAGCACTCTGTATGGAAGGCTCCAGGCTGGCCTGAGCATTTCTGAGGTTGAGGGATCAGCAAATGCTTCCCCCAGCACAGGGAATCTTTCCATGAAGCTCTGCCTCACACAGAAGATTTTCCCAAACAAGGCATTTACAGTCCCTACCCAGGTACTAATTTCCAAAGCCATCTTTGAGACTTAAGAGTCTCTTCAGAAGCTGTTTAAATAAAATGATGGGTTCAGAAGTTATTAAAGAGCAGGGAATGCATAAATTTTGCTTCAACAGGAGGCCAATGCTAATAAGTGGCTGAAGTGAGCAGGAATCAAACACTTACATGGTAGGAATATGGTTCACCTTCTTCCATTGGCTCATCTGCCATTTTAAGGCCATTTAGCTGGAGAGGGGAATGCAGGGAAAAAAAAAAGAAAAAAAAAAAGAAAAAACATCATTAAGACCCAGCAATTTCAAATTAATAAGAGCTCAAAATTTGCCCAATTTACATTTCAGAGCACACAAGTGAAAACTGGTGGTGGGGTTGCTCTAATTTAAAGCTGTAGTTTCAAACAAACACTACTACTCAGTAGTTATATTTAGCATCTCCCTTATGCATCATTTAGCATCTCCCTTTGTAAATGCCATCATTATTATTATTATGCCAGTGTTATTTAATTGGGATTAATTTAAAACCCCTTTAAAAGCTACAGATACCACCCCTACAGGATGACACTAATGCAGAATTCTTCAGTTATGCACAAAACTTATGTTGCAGATGCTTTTCAGAAACCTGGAGTCTTCTAATGAAAATTAATTTGCAGTTTAAAGAGAAAAGATACAAAAGTGATTCCAAGCCTTTTCAAAAATACCAAGTCCACAGCTGCAGAAAAAAAAAAAAAATCAAAACTTAGTTTAAGCACTCCCTAAGTCACAAATAATTCAGTGCTGAAACAACAAAAAAAAAACCAAACTCTAGAAATATGAAGAACATGCTCTGTTCAGACACGCAAAGCAATCATTAAAAACTGGAAATACCTGACAAAAATGGGTGAATGCCTTTATGGATTTTACTAGTAATAACTGCTAATTTATTTATATATTAATTGTTCATCATCTCTACCTTTATGTGGCACAGGTCTCACACTAAAATACGAACTAGAAATGACATAAGAAAACTCAAACTCTTTTTTCTGAAAACAGAAGTTGGACCAATTAAATTCTTAGGCTGGGTAATGCCTTTTTTTCTTGTACTTCTGAATTTTTCTAAAATCCCTGCCTAAGATACTGGAACATGGTCAGCATGGGAGTTGGTAAAACACAGGACTACAGAGAAATGTCCCACAGATTGCTCTGTTCAGGACCAAACCCAGATTCTGGGGGGACAGCTGGGGCTGCAGGGACAGGTTTGCACCATGGCTGTGACACCAGGCAAACCCCCAACCACCCCCACAGCTGCTACACACTCCTGGTTTTGAGGAGAGCTTTTAAGAGTTAATTCACAAATAAATGCTTTTGATGAAATTAAATCTCCAATTTTTGTAGCAAGATACTGGCACTTATTTTTGGATTATATCCTCACCGGGAAAAAAATGCCAAAAAAACCAGAAAAACAGATCAAGGAAATAGCATAACTTATTTTCACTCTGCAAGTTTCTATTTATCACAACTCAGTTTAATCAATGGTACCTCCAAGCCATGCCCATCATTCATCTCTCATGTGTTGCAACTCAACACCCAAAAATCACTCATGCATTGCCCTGAATCCAGAAACCAAAGCTACTCATTTACTGCATAACTTTTTTTGCATAAATATTTTTTTTCCAAATTAGACAGTGGGAGGGACAAGACACTCACTATGCTTGTTACTGTACAAATTAACTGAATAAATCCAGAAATGACACCAAAGTTCAGCCCACCTCTGACCTCCAACCTTTTTTCCATAAAATTTCTTTTCACAACACCAAAAGATTACATTCAAGTGTGAACCAATGTAAAGCCCACCAAAATTGTCCAAAAAGCTTATCTGGAACTAGAAATAAACTGGTTTCTCCTCCAAGTGCTCAGAAATGTAATAATATTGTTCCTTCATGGACTTTTATTTGAAGTGATTTTATTGTGCATTTCACCTTTTCTTTCTATAAATATGGGCAACATTTTCCAAGTTTTGTTACTTAAATTTAAGCTCTGGAACCAATGTTATCAGCTAGAAGAACTGCAGAAAACTACAGATATAAAAATGGGGCCGGAATGGGGTTTTGATCCCAAAAATCAATGGGTTATTTCATCTAGGTTGTTCCTGAGAACACCATTTAATGTACTTTCAACTTGCTGGCAAATCAAGTACACTAAGCTATTGGATTTTTATGACAGGTAATCATGCTAATTAACAATTTCCTATCATACACTTTTCCTCTTCACTGTTGCTCCTTGGTTTGTGTTTGTTTTTTCCTGTCCAGTCTCTCTGTACTGATACAGACTGGGACACCTGCCAATTTCTAGTCCAAAGAATTTGATGTTCAAGGGCACAAATCTGCTTTTATTGCTTGATACACACAACTACACTTTTGCCATATTTGTTTGTGAAGCCTGGTCACTGCCCATTAAAAAAAAACCAACAACCAAGGAACAAAAATCTGCAAACTTGTTGGAATAGAACCCAAAGTCTGGTACCTTGTGAAGTAATTCAGCTAAAAAAAGTCAATGACAAAAATCAAATCATTACTGTCTTGTACAGTCATT
Organism: Catharus ustulatus; assembly: GCF_009819885.2. NCBI lineage: Eukaryota > Metazoa > Chordata > Aves > Passeriformes > Turdidae > Catharus > Catharus ustulatus. Next base: position 16,344,271 of record NC_046234.1, read on the forward strand.
TAATTGGCCAAGTTTCAATAACCAGAAGCTGGCAAAAAAAGAAAAGTGACAGTTAATACTTATTTCCCACCTCTGTGGAAACCAGATACAAAATGCAGCTTCCACAGCCAAGTGAGGCTCCTTTTAGTGATTTAATCATGAATATTTCTGCACAAACATATATAGAACAGAACAATTTTAACCTCTAAGTCATTATTTGCTAAATATCTACAAATGCACAAATTTAATTTGTTATTGAGAATTAAAAAGCACAGCTTTATATAAAAAGAACAGGTGAAAGAAGCCAGTACTATGATTGTCAAGGAGATTCCTGCATCTTTCAATCATTTTGCTGCTCAGTGCTGCTGAATTCCTACAACTGAACATTTCAAATATTAACTCTCATGAAAACTCAAACGGAACTCAGACATTTAGGCAAACACTGACAACACTTTCCAAACACACATTCTGGAAATGACACAAAGTACCCCATGTTGTTGGTTAGTACAAAATAACAAAAGGAACTATGTAAATAGATGAGCTCAAAGTTTAGGTCAGAGCCACTCACTTCTGAGGGTCCCAACTCCCTCACATCTCTGGATTTAAACATGGTTGGGACCATCCCTGCTCCCTTGAGAATATCCAAAGGGCTTCTGTGGGCTGGGAAAAGGCTTAATGACTATTGCACATGTTCTCCCTCTGATCAGTACAGCAGAACAGAGGATTCCCACTATTACCAGAGATTTGAACCCCCCCACACCAAGGATGTTTTCACTGTTTACGTGGTAAATGCCTTAGGACTTGGTGGGTCTACAGGTTTTGGTTGAAAGAAGTCAGGCAAAAGGTCAGCAAAATTGCCTAATTGCAGGAAAAGCAGTGGAAGATGTGAAGCAGGTTCATCCTGCCCTGGTTTTATGTGTCTTGACTGAGGCATTCAAACAGAATTTTAAAAATTTTAGAAAAAAGCAGACCGGGAATTTTATCATCATGATATAATTAGAAGTAAAAAGCAGTATTCAGCACCACTCACCTAAAATCTTGGCTGGCCTCAGACAGGTAAAATTCTACCCAAGGATCACCAAGAGCTCCTGTATCTCCCCAGTTTCTTCTTCCCTGGGCTCCATTTGGGAAGTTTCTGTGGGGTTCCCAGAGCTGCACCTCAGCTCTCCCACATGCACAGGAAAAAGCAGTTTCCTTCCCCACACACAGAAGGAACACTTCAAATACTTATTTCAAAATATTTGAGTGGAAGCTGACATCAGAAATCCCAATTATATCAAAAAGACTTGGGAAAAAAATATCCTGGCAGGATGACCAAATTTGTTCCTCATTTATTCTTAATTACATCTATAGAGGGCTTGCATCATTAATTTAATTAGCAACACATTGGCCTACTGAGGATTTCCTGAGATAGGTCAGAGGAATTTGAGGGTTCTGGGCACATCCACACCTCACCTGCACAAACTCTGGGCCAGCCCCAGTCCCTCAATTCCCCCCACAAAGGGAAGAGGCCTCTAAACTACCCCAATTTAAAACACCTAAAACCCATAATCAATTACTAGGGAGAGCTACAAAGTTCTTTTCCTGTGGTAAATAAATCATACATTCAGGCAGGACACCAAACCTTCAGCAACATATAATTAGTGATTTTAAAAGAATATTTTGATCCTTCCCATTATCAGATCAAAGGAGAATTACGTGTGCCTCCAACAAGTCACAGCTCTGACAAGACACAAAGCTGACCCCAAGCACAGGGATCACTGAATTACCAAAGGACTTGAGATCTTTTCATTCCTGCCTGTGTACATGATTTTAACTGCAGAATCAAAGGGCATAAAGCAGCCAGCCTCCAATTCATGTTTAATGGCAGGTAATTCTGGAAAAGGATAACATTTAAACCTGAGGAAAGCAACTATTCCATTCCTAATGTAGTGAAGTACTACATAAATAGCAGAATTCTACCTGTGATGAGTAAACAAACCATACCATTCTCTGGATTTAGGGTTATTGTGAAGTGTCTCCAAAGGCATCCTGCAGGAAGCAAGGTGAGCTACCTGCAACACTCCTGGCTCCTGTCAGAGACTCAGAACACTGTAGCAGATTTCCAAAATTAATTTCAGAAGTGGGATACAAACCCACCATCATTATTACTGTGCTGCAGCACTTTTCAATGCATAAAGCCACTCATTGTTTTCCCTTTAAGAGCATTAATGTGCATACTTTTTTTTTTTTTAAGGCAACTTGTTCCCTAAGATCTTTACAGAATCTGTACATTGTTGAAATGGCTGAGGGCACTCATATTAGGGGCAGTGCTTTACTTCCTCTCCTGAACAGAACACCAGGCGATTGTGGAGATTCTGAGAGATGCACAAAACTAGGTAGAGCTGAGTCATCCACGTCACTGCCAGTAATTACTCACAAAGGAGTTATGCAACTCCTAACACTGACAAAATTCAGTGGCCTTTGACAGACCGGGCTCAGAACGTGCTCCAGAGGATGGACTGAAAACACTGGCCAAAATCAAAGATGTATTTATTTCAACTGGCAAAGGCAGCAGCTTATGCACAACAGCAGCAGAGCTCAGCTCAGAAAACGCCTTTTGGAGAGCAGCAACTTTCAGTGCAGCCCCGGTTTCCAGCAGAATACTTTGGTTTTCAGTCACTTTTTTGTTTCAGCCTTGTCTTGTTTGTCACAATCAGGCAATTAAGCAACCGGTTCCTGAAGTATTTATTGCAAAAATAAGTATTTGAGAAGGAGGTTGCATTTATGCAATTCACAATATTCTTGTCTTGCAAACAGCATGTGCTTACAGCAATTACACAGCTCGTTGTAAATGCAATCCTCCCAGTTCAAGGGGCAGAAAGTGCCCAAATTCCTCTATTCTGCCAATTCCAACTAATTTTGCATTTCATTCAGCTTAGTCAGTAAAATGTTGATGTTTACTTTCCTGTTTCTTTGTAGACAGTAATTACATTTTAATAATCTACAACAGTTGATTATGATCAACACCTCATACATATTTTTATTACTGTGGAAATACTTATTAGTCCAATATCTAGGAGGAAAGAAGTTCATTGAATATTTGAAGCTTTAACAGCACAACACTGATCCTTCCTACCCAGGCTTAAGGAATTCCCAGAGTCACAAAACAGCTTCACAAGTGACACTGTCACAGGAATATAAACACAGGAACAGCACAGTGCACAGCCCCAAATCCTGAGCACTTCAAAGACACCCCACTCCCAAAAAAAAAAAAAAAAAGGGCAAAATAATTAAATCCTGACCTTCAATAATTTCTTCCAAAAGCTCATGCTGTTCTTGTGACTCGAAGCATGAAAATTTGTTTCCTACTTTCAAGATCACCTCCTCTCCTTGCCAGGTGTTTTTGCTCCAAGTCAACACAAGTGCTACTGGAAATGCACTTACTGCTAATAACATAATCCTAAATTTAGCCAACAAGCAAAGTCCTCAGAGAAAACCATTCCTCGGATTTTTCCTCCTGTGCCACAGCTGATGGACAAGAGCACCAGAAGGCACAAGTTAATCTTCAAAATAAAAACCTATTTCACAGTGGCTCTGTTGACTCTAGTTCCAGCAAGGCCAAGGTCAGAGAACTCTCAGACTGCCAGTACAAGGCTTAATTCCACAAAATTTAAGTGAAAGTCCAAACTAAAATTCATTTTGAGACAAAATACAGCTTTGTTGAATCCCCAAGCCACGTGGATGTAGAAATCCAGCAAGTGAGAAGTGCAGCACACCCCTGAGATCACTTATAGAAAGGGTTATGACAGCACAAGTATTTGTTCCTGTAATTTGGGAACTTCACACTCAACTTGAAGAAACTGGTTTGGCACAAATGGGCTTTAAGTGCTGCTGGCCAAACCTAACAAGGACACAACAAACACCAGGTCTCCTGTTAATCAGAGCACAACTGGAGGAGCTTCACACAGACCTTGTGAAACAGCTCAGGCCTGAGGAAAATACAACTTAAAGAGTGATTGTTGCAAACAGTTGCCTTCAGATGTCACACACACACAGAGCCCTTTCAGCTTGACACCCCTGTGCTGTGCTCTGCTGCCTCCCCTTGCTGGGGGGGCTTGTCCAGCCAAAAAACACCCAGGGATGCACATCCCAGTTCAGCTGCAACACTCCACACTTGATTATCTTACCACTGATACATCATAATTTCCGAATATTTCCTAAAGAACTGATCAACAGAACCAAGAAAGTTCTCAGATCTTCAGTAAGTTTCATACCTCAATCACAACAAGCTCCTTTTACAGATAATATGAACAAATAAGCCTTAATACTTCTGCTGACTTTCTGATCCTGTAGCTTCATTAAAACAATTAGGATTTCCCTAATATTAAGGTAGAGGGACTGCAGCAAATATTATTAATCATTAGAACATTTGAAAGTGTTAAGAGAGTAGCAGCCACGGTATAAAAATGAATATCCATAAATCAGAGTACTAAAATCCTCAAATATTAAAAGCAGTAAGAAATTTGGGGGTTATTCCCTTTTAAGACCCTTTAAATGACGTTCTTTCACTCTTGCACTCTTTGTACTTTGAGATGATTTTGCTACAGACCCTTTTCACTTCCAACAAGAAGAGTCTGGTGCACTACAGAAAGCAAGTCTGACCAGTTTTAAGCAGCTTTATTTAGATAACATCTTTTGTGTGTCTAACAGACCTAGGTGTAATCTTTTATTTGTCATAGCTGACGATACCTGATACGCAACCCTTCACTTCTGATTTCAAAGTGCAAGAGTTTTAATACTCCAGCACCACGTTCTGCTGAGACACGGGAATCATTGCAACAGAACCAGTTTTACCTTTTATTTTCTTTTAAATTGCATTTGCTCCTTGCTGATGAAGCACTAAGCAATACCTCGAAGTCGTTCCTCGTTCTTTAACACGTTTAAACATCCAAACCTCAGCCAGGCACTCCTGGCTCTCTCTGCTCGTGGTGTTGATGATAATCAATGCAGAGTTAGTTATTCAACGTTTAAGCACCCAAACCTCAGCCAAGCACTCCTGGTTCTCTCTGCTCCTTGTGCGTACGATAATTATCGTACAGCTATTCCAGGAGAAGGCAAAGGGACCTCCGTAGTGCCAACCTACCTGGATGCACAGCCACATTACCGCGAGCAAATTTCCAGCGGAACTTAAAGTAACTTTTCACAGGAGCTACGGCCATAAAAGTGAGTTTACAACCCCTTGGATGCTACGGGGGAACGGACACCTGTGACACGAAAACAGCCGGGAGGCGACACAAAGCACCGGCCTCCCCCGGGCGCCGGTCCCGCTACCTCCACACGTGTCACGGCCCGCGCCGGGGGGCACGGCCGGGCCCGGGGCTGCGCGGCGGCGGCGGCCGGGCCCGCGGGACGGCGGGGGCGGGCGGGGGCCGGCGGCTGCGGGCCGGGGCCGGGGCCGCGCGGAGGGGCCGGGCAGGGCAGGGCAGGGCGGGCGCGGGTCGCGGCCGAGCGCAGGCCGGGGGGCCGGGGGAAGGCGGGGGCGCGGCGGGCAGGCGGAGGGGGCAGCGGGGCGAGGCCGGCGCGGAAGGGCCGCGGAAAAGCCGAGCCGGGCGCAGGTGCCGGCGGGGCGCGGAGCCGGCCCGCCCCGTCCCCCCCCCACCTCTTCCGCCCCGCACTGACCTCGGCGCCGCTCACGTACAGCTCCATTTTGTGGCAGGGCTGCGGCTCGTCGTCCAGCGGCGCGCACGGCACCATGTCCCGGCTGTGGGGCCGCGGCGGCTCGGCCGCTGGCGGTGGCCGTGCGGAGCGGCGCGGGGCCGGGCGCGGGGCGCGGAGCGGAGCGCGGGGTGCGGGCGCTGCCGGCCGGCGGGGGCGGCGCCGCGCTGCGCTGCCCCGCGCACGCCCCCAACATGGCGGCCCGCGGGGGCGGGGCCTGCGCCGCACCGCGGTGACGTCAGGGCGGGACGGAGAATCCCCTGCATGGGGAGGGGGGGGAATGACGCGCGGTGACGTCACCGGGGCCGCGGGCGGGCGGGCGGCGCCGCGCTGAGGGGGAATGGGGGTGAGGGGATGCGAATGAGGGGATGGGGATGAGGGGATTTGGAATGAGGGAATGGAGATAAGGGGATGGGAATGGAGGGGTTGGAGATGAGGAATTAGGGATGGAGGGACTGGGGATGCAGGGGTTGGGGATGAGGGGATTGGGAGTGAGGTACAGGTCTGAGGGGGATTGGGAATGGAGTGATTGGGGATGGAGGGGCTGGTGATGGAGGATGGAAGTATTAGGGGTGAGGGACACAGGATGAGGAGGATTGAGGGTAAAGGGGTTGGGAATGGAGGGATTGGGGATTGAGGGACAGGTTTGAGGGGGATGGGGATGAGGGGATGGAGATGGAGGGATTGGGGTGGATAGGTTGGAGGTGAGGGGATTGGGGATGGAGGGGATGGAGGATGGAGGTGGGACAGGCTTGAGGGGACGCGCACTGTCAGTGATCGGCGCTGAGGGGACCGGCTGCGGGCCCGGCTCTTCCTCCCACGGAACTGACAGAGGGGAAGGAAAAAGAAAAAAAACAAAGAAAAACCCGAAAGTTTGGTTGGGTTTGTTTGCTCGAATTGGAGGTGTGGGGACAGGAAGCGCGGGCGGCGCGGAGGCTCAGCCCGGTCTCGGTGGGAGGCGAGGAGGAGCCGGGGCGGCAGCGGAGCCGCCTCGCCCTGCTCACAGCAACCCGGCCCCGGCGCTTTGTTTGCAGGCGTGGGTTCGACAGGAGCACGGCAGCACTGCCCAACGGGGCCAGGACAAAGAGAGTGCGTGAAAAACATGAAAAAACAATATTGCACCTTGCCATTCGATGCTAGGAGCTGGAAGACACTAGATGATGCTGTCAAAAGTGTGTTTTTAAAGCGCAGAAAACTGCCTCAGTGACAGTTTGTATGTGAACATGCTGTATGACTTATCAATAAGCCCTGCCCTTTAGAAAAAGCAAAGACTCAAACCGTTCTTAATTGCCAAATAATTTTGATGAAGTGAGCACAAACAAGGGAACAAGCTGCTGCACCCCATAACTCAAACACTTTCCATGCTGATTTTTTTTTTTTTTTTTTTGGCTCAGAAGTCAAACCACTGCACAGACAAGTGTAGGATGCTGTGCTGCTCCAGTCCTTGATTAAATCCAATTCCCAATCCCCCAAAGCTGCCCATTCCCAGTTCCCCGTGGCTGAAGAGTTGCCTATTGTGAATGTGTCACTGCAGCAGCCGCCAGCTGGCACGTCAGCATTTCCATTGCAAGCCTATTTTTAAAGGTCTGGAACTCAACCATGGAAGACAAATGTTTTGGAGTGTGTGCTGGGAAAGTTTGTCCTTCAGAAAATAAAACATCAGGTGAGAAAATGGAGGAGCGAAGTCACAGGTAGTTAATGTCGACAGAGAATTTATGCTTTAAATATAGAATTGTTCAGGCTGGGTCACTGGTAGGAGTGTGTGAACACGGAGATTTTACAGCAGCTAAGTGACGGGAGATGAAGGGACAACTTTGCAGGCTGCTGGTGCACACAGCCATATCCCAGTGCCTCTACTGGTGACACTGGTGTGGCCAAATCTGTGAGATTAAATCCGTACATACTTCATCATTAATTTAAATATAAAGGAAATCAAGTGAGAAGTGATTTGTGAAAGTTCTTGGAGTGCTCAACAAGAACTTATGTCTAAAACTCCTGTGGCAGATGCTGTTTTCCTGCATCTGAATTCTCCCATTGCTCTAAAAAATAACAGGCTGTAAATGAGTGTTCTGCATCCCCAGGGATTTGAGAAATTCAGAGGAAAGCAATAATTAAAGGAGTTAGGATTGTTATTTGTGTCAAAGGCTAGAAAAGGAAAATTATTATGTATGTAGATACAAGAAAAAGGAAATTCAGAATTTATGTTTCTCTAGGTCTCACAACCAAACAAGCAAAAGGTATTAAATAAAAAGGCAACAATATGTCACTGAAAGGTAAAAATTAGCAAAATCCCCCTCAAATTCTCTTTCACATGGAAACAAACAATCAAAAACATATTAGCAAATCCCTGATTTAGGAGGACCAGGGCCTCATGTCTTGGGTTTCAAATGAATATTTAGATATTATATACCTGGATATTATATGCCCCTATTTCTAGAGCATCTAATCTGCCTGTAGGGGTGTCAGATCTCATCTGGTGCCCAGGTTTCAGCTGGGGGTATCACATCCCTGCTGTGCAATTTAGAGCTGAATATTTCTGATATTCAGCACCTTCATCTGCTCAGCAGGTTCTGTCCATTCCACCCCTTGTAGGAGCAGCATGAGAACCTCTGAGGGACTTTGATTACAGGAAGGGTTCAAAATATTTCGTTTCTTCACATAGATTCACTTCAAAATTAATTCTACCGTATGGTAAAATTGCTGAGAGTAGTATTTTACTGAGTCTAATAGGAAATGAATAAAAACAATAAAAATAGAAGTAATAACAATATGGGAATAATTGAGATCTGCAGCCAAAATTCAGCTTGTTCAGTATCAGTAACATGAAATCCAAGCACTCAGTTGTCCCTTTTATGCACCTGCAGGCACCTGACAGCATCCATACTTACTTTACAGTAATTTCACGATTATAAGCCGCATTGAGTATAAGCCGCACTTCCGGGTGCAGCAACTTTTAGTTCTTTGTCCCTACATAAACCGCACCTGATTATGAGCCGCACATTACAATACAGACTGTGATAAAAGGTGTCTGTTCTATCACCATCTGTTGAGGGTGGGGCAGTGATCCTTATCTCAATGGCAGATATTCTGCTAATGGGCATCCATTGAAACCAGGCAGGGCATTGTTCTTTATCTTTTCACAGCCCATCCTTCCTCCAGAGAGTCATTTTCTGCTCATGGCCATTGAGTCCCACTGTGGCACTGATAAAATTACTGCATCCCATTGGGAGTTGCTCCAGCCAGGGGGAAGAGCCCAGCATTTCTTACCAAGATAAAACAGAGGTTTTGGGACACTAAGGGAGCCCCTTTCTCCACTGGACTCCAGAGGAAAACCGGATTTCTCCACATCCCCACTGGAGCTCCGGAGGGAAACTGCACCTTGTACAGGAGCACTGCTCCAACTGAGCCACATCTGTCACTGCAGGAGGATGCAGCCACCATGGGATGGGACTGCTGCCAACACCCTGCCTGACGGGTGTCAGGCTGTACTCTGACTGTGTCAGGGTTTGGGGTTTGTTCTTTGTAGTGCTGTATTTCTATTCAAATTTGCCTATATTCCCATATTTTTGCCTAAAATTCCCTTGATTTCAAAATTTAAAAAATTAATTATTGTCTATAATGCATTATGGGTAGGCGGGGCCGCAATGCATTATGGGTAGGCGGGGCCGCAATGCACTATGGGTAGGGGCCGCCGCAATGCATTATGGGTAGGCGGGGCCGCAATGCATTATGGGTAGGGGCCGCCGCAATGCATTATGGGTATGGGCCGCCGCAATGCATTATGGGTAGGCGGGGCCGCAATGCATTATGGGTAGGGGCCGCCGCAATGCATTATGGGTAGGCGGGGCCGCAATGCATTATGGGTAGGGGCCGCCGCAATGCATTATGGGTAGGGGCCGCCGCAATGCATTATGGGTAGGGGCCGCCGCAATGCATTATGGGTAGGCGGGGCCGCAATGCATTATGGGTAGGGGCGCCGCAATGCATTATGGGTAGGCGGGGCCGCAATGCATTATGGGTAGGCGGGGCCGCAATGCATTATGGGTAGGCGGGGCCGCAATGCATTATGGGTAGGGGGCCGCCGCAATGCATTATGGGTAGGCGGGGCCGCAATGCATTATGGGTAGGGGGCCGCCGCAATGCATTATGGGTAGGCGGGGCCGCAATGCATTATGGGTAGGCGGGGCCGCAATGCATTATGGGTAGGCGGGGCCGCAATGCATTATGGGTAGGCGGGGCCGCAATGCATTATGGGTAGGCGGGGCCGCAATGCATTATGGGTAGGCGGGGCCGCAATGCATTATGGGTAGGCGGGGCCGCAATGCATTATGGGTAGGCGGGGCCGCAATGCATTATGGGTAGGGGGCCGCCGCAATGCATTATGGGTAGGCGGGGCCGCAATGCATTATGGGTAGGGGGCCGCCGCAATGCATTATGGGTAGGCGGGGCCGCAATGCATTATGGGTAGGGGGCCGCCGCAATGCATTATGGGTAGGGGGCCGCCGCAATGCATTATGGGTAGGGGCCGCCGCAATGCATTATGGGTAGGGGCGCCGCAATGCATTATGGGTAGGCGGGGCCGCAATGCATTATGGGTAGGGGGCCGCCGCAATGCATTATGGGTAGGGGGCCGCCGCAATGCATTATGGGTAGGGGGCCGCCGCAATGCATTATGGGTAGGGGGCCGCCGCAATGCATTATGGGTAGGCGGGGCCGCCGCAATGCATTATGGGTAGGCGGGGCCGCAATGCATTATGGGTAGTGTCCGCCGCAATGCATTATGGGTAGGCGGGGGCCGCAATGCATTATGGGTAGGGGGGCCGCCGCAATGCATTATGGGTAGGCGGGGCCGCAATGCATTATGGGTAGGGGCCGCCGCAATGCATTATGGCTAGGCGGGGCCGCAATGCATTATGGGTAGGGGGCCGTGGATTTCGGGGGGGTTTGTGAATTTTCGGGGAGGTTTTTGGGTTGTCCACACTCAAATTGTGTGCAGTTTTGTGCACGAGGGACGTTTCCAAGGAGCCACCGCACGCCAGTAATTATCGCTAACGAGCTCACGCTTATCAGAGGCGCTGCCCCGCCCCCAGTCCACCCCCCAGGGCGCCCGAGGTCAAAGGCTCCGCCCTTTCTTCTTCTTCAGGCCCCCCCTCCCGCTCCTCCCTTTTCTCCTGTCCCTGCGAGACCCTCTAAGGTCAGCCCCAAAACCACCTTGTTTTACCCCAAAACTGCCCGCCCGGCCCAGGGGGGCCCCATATTTGAAAGGTCCCGCTTTTTTGGGAAAAGTCCCCATTTTTGGGGAGGGGTCCCGGCCTTGTCCGAGCCCCTCGGGCACTTCACGCTCACCCTGGTGCGGGCGCTGCCCACCCCGGGGGGGACGGCACTGCTGACCTTGCCGGGACCCCCCCGCGGCGAGGAGGTACCGGCCGAAATGGGGAGGGGGCTTGGGGGGCGTTCGGGCGGTGGGGTTATCTGGGGGTGGTGGGGGGATCAACAGGGGGGCGAGGGGATGGGGTTTGGGGGGATGGGACCACCGGGGAAACACCGGGTGGGGTTGGAATATTGGGGGCGGGTCCTGGAGCAGCTTTTGGACCCCGAGGATGGGGAGGGGCGGTGGAATTTGGGGGACGTTGTTTTGGGGGTCCCGAGTGCTGCGGGGGGAGTTCTGACATCCCCTGAGCCCCGCCCTTTCCCCCCGCCCCCCTTTTTTTTGGATCCCACATTTCAGGGGGGGTTGGGGTGCACTGGGGGGCTCTGGGGGGTCTCTGTGGGTTCTGGGGGGGGGTCGTGCCCACTGCCCTCCCACCCCGTGACCCCCTCATGACCCCCCTGTCCCCCTCCCCAGCTCGGGGGGCTCTGGAGGATCTCTGTGTGTTCAGGAGTCTCTGTGTGTGTTCTGGGGGGTCGTGCCCGCTGTCCCCCTCCGTGAGCCCCCCATGTCCCCCCCCGACCTCCCCATCACCCCCTGCTCCCCCTGAGCTCGGGGGGTTCCGGGAGGTGCTGGAGCAGCTCCAGCTCCGGGCGCTGTCGGTGACGGACGAGAAGGCGGCGCTGGACCAGCGGACGTTCTGTTCACCGGTGAGTCTGGGACCCCCGGGAACCCCCCCAACCCTCCAGGGGGTCCCAACCACCCCCTGCCCTCCCCAGGCCGGGAATTTTTTGTGAGAATCTCGCCCTGGACCAACCCGCGAGGGGCTGACGCCTTCAGGGTGAGACCCCCGGGGAGGTTTAGGGTGAGATCCCCTGGGGGGGTTGGGGGGGCTCTGGGTGGGGTTTGGAGGGAATTTCGGAGGGAATTTGGGGGTTCAGACCTGCAGAGGGTTTGGGGGGACCTTGGGGGAAATTCAGGGGGCTTTGGAGAATTTTGAGGGCAATTTGGGGGCCATTTGGGGGGGCTCTGGGTGGTTCAGACCATCAAGAAATTTTGGGGTTCAAAGCTCTGGGGGGTTTGGGAGAAATATGGGGGGGCTTTGGGGGAAAAATTTGGGACACTTTGTGGGGAAATTTGGGGGCACTTTGGGAGGGGCTTTGGGGAAAAAATTTGGGGAATTTTGGGGGGGCTTTGGGGAATAATTTTGGGGGGTCTTTGGGGAATAATTTTGGGGGGGCTTTGTACGGGAGTCTTTTTTGGTTTTTTGGGAATTTTTTTTTTGGGGGGAGGGGTTTCCTCGGTGTCTGCAGCAGTTCCAGGGGGGTTTCTGGGGGTCCTGACCCCCCCCCCACGCCCCCTCCCCAGGACTTCACGGTGTCCACGGTGCCCGTGGGGGGCAGGGGGCACCTCAAGGGCTCCCTGAGCATGGCTGACCCCCAGACCATCGCCCAGGGCTGCAGCCACGGTGCCCAGTGCGCCCTCAGGGTGGGGAGGGGCTTTGGGGAGGGGAGAAATCCCAATTTGGGGAGGGGGCTCCCGGAATTTGGGGAGGGGTCAGCCAGGAGCTCCACGTAGCGAACCACAGAGCTGTGGATGAAGCGGTTCTTGATGGACAGCTGGGCAGGGGGAGACCCCCCCCAAGGGGGCCCCAAAAAACTCAGTGAGACCCCAAACACTCGATGAGACCCCTGAAGGGGCCTCAAAATTCAGTGAGGCCCCAAAAAACCGGGTGAGACCCCCCCCAAAAATCTGCTGAGACCCCTAAAACTCCACTGGGATACCCAAAAACACAATGAGACCCCCAAGCAGCCCCAAAAACTCAATGAGGCCCCCAAAACCCGCTGGGATCCCCAAAATCCCGGTGGGACCCCTGAACAGCTGCCAAAAAACCCATTGAGACCCCTAAAAAAACAGGTGGGACCCCCAAAAACACACTGAGATCCCCAAATTCCCCCCAAAATCCCACTGAGACTCCCCAAGGGGCCCCCAAAATTCGGTGAGGCCCTCCAAAAACCGCCCTGAGACCCCCAAAATCCCACTGAGACCCCCAAAGGGCCCCCAAAAACTCAGTGAGACCCCCGAGCAGGCCCTGAAATTCGGTGAGAGCCCAAAAACCTCTGAGACCCCAGAAAGACCCCATAAACTCACTGAGACCTGAAGCGACCCCCAAAAAACCTGGCGAGACCCCAAAAATCCAGGTGGAACCCCCCAAAAATCTGCTGAGACCCCTAAAACTCCACTGAGATACCCAAAAACAAACTGAGACCCCCGAGCAGCCCCCAAAAACTCAATGAGGCCCCCAAAACCCGCTGGGATCCTTAAAATCCCGGTGGGACCCCTGAACGGCCCCCAAAAAACCCATTGAGACCCCTAAAAAACCAGGTGGGACTCCCAAAAACACACTGAGACCCCCGAACAGCCCCCCCAAAAACTCACTGAAACCCCCTGAGACCCCCAAAACCCCCCTGAGCCCCCCACCCTGCTCCATGTGCGGGTATTCTCGGGGTCCATGGCGCTGATGTCCATCAGTTTGATGTTCAGGTCCTGGGGAGAGAGCAAGGGGGGGGTCAGAGGGGTCTGAAAACCCCCATGGACCCCCCCGGGACCCCCCACTCACCTGATCCACCGAGTGCAGCGTCCCACGGATGCTGGGGAGAGACAATGGGGAATTTGAGGAGGGGTCTCAGAGGGGCCCTCACAGAGACCCCGCCTGCCCAGCAATCACCACACAGAGATCCCAACCAATCCCCCGCACTCCCAAAATCCCCCCTGACAATTCCAGACCCAGAGACTCATTCCCATCCTCACTGTGGGTTGAACCCCTGCACTTATCTGTCAGACATCAAGGGATTAGAATCCAGATCAGGTGAGAAGAGCTGTTCCATTATCTGGGAAACCCCTGCCATCACTGGGTCGTTGTCTCAGTCAGCTACAATAAAGAAAACCAGGCATCAGTGCATTCTCTCAGTAGCATCCAAGCCAAACCCTGGTAATTTCACCACTCACCATCTCCCAAGAATGCCCGGAGCCTCAGGGCACATCAGCTGCACTCAGAGCTGGCACTGTCCTAGCAGGGTAGGCCTGGCTTAAGAAGAGAGGAGGTGATGTGGCATGGCTGAAACTTGAATGGATCTAAACTTGTTCTCCCAAACTCCCGGATCGTCGCCTTCCCCTCGACCCCCACAGACACGGGGGACACAGAGCGAGCCCCACCCGGCCACCTCCATTGTCCCTGGACCATTCCCCTTGTCCATGGCCCATTACCTTTTTCCATGGGCCATTCCCCTTGTCCTTGGCCCATTCCCCTTGTCCTTGAGCCATTCCCTTTGTCCCTGGGCCATTCCCCTTGTCCTTGGGCCATTACCCTTGTCCATGGCCCATTACGAGCTGGGTGCGGCCCGAGGAGCTTTCTTTACCATGATAAAGGGAAGAAATGAGACAGCGAGAAAGAGCAGGGGGGAACAAAGCCCCCCAACCCCCAAAACCAGGGCAGCACCAGAAAACAACTTGGGAAAGGCAAAGTGACCGTGTTTTCTGCCAGAAAATGAGTAATAATATTAATCAGAACTTCTGGAGAAATTTAGGGACATCACTTTCATGTGATAAATACAGGCGATGCCCGTCCTTCCAGCCCAGGTGAAAACAGGAAGGAAAACTACAGCAAAAGCAGAGTCTCTTTTTTGGATGTATTTCCTAAAGGCTCTGTACCGTACCCTGCCCAGCTCAGGAGCTGGAACTGCTCTCGCAGGACACAGTGTCTGAAGGAACGCTGCAGCTGTGACATTAAAGCCACCAAAGGCAGTGACTAAATAGAAACAGATCCTTACCTGGTTCGATGCCCCCATCTCTGGCTCGTGCTCACGGGGGTTCCCTGCTCCAGCACACAGACCTGGGCTAAGACGCTGTCCCTACCAAGCAGAAGACAAGGGGTTAACAAAGCTTTGGACACATTCTGTCTTTAGAGTAGTTAGACAAAACATCCATCACTGTGGATCTTTAATAAGGACAGCTTGTATCTAGGCTTGCAATGGACTTTTGTATGTTATTACTGCAAAGTCTGTTTGAACTTATTTTGATATTAAAGTGTTTAAACAAGCCTTACCGTGAGCTCTGCACCCTGCCCTGCTCCAGGCTCTAAGGAACAGCTGGATATCCTCACACCCATCCAGGCTGAGGCAGAGTAGTTATAAAAGCATCCCCAGATTCATCACCTGAAAATCAGATTTTCTGACAATTAAAATCAGCTTTAAGCAAAAGAATTGAGTTATATCCATAACTATAAACGAGCAAAAATGCAACGTCTTTTATCCTACAGGCACTTTACAGCTGAGAGTTTCTAACACAGTATGAAAATACCTTGTAGCTTCAAGAGAACTGAACCAAGCCTTTAGCAGCCGTGTGGTACAGCTTCTTAAAGCAGCCTGTAGAACATTAAAATATGGCCGTGGCAGTGATTGCTTTTTGCAGCCTTTTTAAAGGACTGAAAGTTTTCAGATTCAGGCTAATAAGCAGTTGCAGAAATAAGTCTGTGGAATATGAGCAGGAGCTTCTGTTCAAGGTTTGTTATAAAATCAATTATTCAGGTAACATAGGAACCTCTTCACAGCCCAGACACAAAGGTGTATTTCCCATTATGGTAAAAATCAATGTACTGTGCTGGCAGTGCTGTGTTCTGCAGCTGTGTTCTCACACACACTCGGGAACACCTCGGCACACACGGACACAGCCGGACAGTGCACGCTCAGAAACGCTCAGAGACACTCATGAACACTCAGATACTCAGAAACAACACACATGGACAGAATAAATATAAAAAGTGATATACGGCTCACGCTATATATACTAGGTGATATAAAACACGCCCCCCTATGTAATAAGTGAAATATCACATGTCCCCCGTGGAAAAAGTCATAAATCACATGCCCCTCATATAATAAATGAAATAATTTACATCATTAAAAGAATCTAAAAGTACTAGAAAATTAAAAAAAAAAAAAACACTACCACGGAAAAAAAAAAACAAGACCAAAAAACAAACCAAAACCCTACTTTAAAAATCCACCCTATAAGTATCCATGTTCCCTAAAATAAAACTGATAAGACACCGAAACAGCCAATCAATCAAACTACAAAAATAAAAATAGCCCAAATAAACTTAACAACACAAAACTAAAATTATTCCTAACTCAATGAACTCGTTACCCCTCAAACCATCAAAACAAAAATACCACTGATAAATAAACACAAAATCAAAAGATAAATTTAACCATAAAGAGTATCTCCCAAATTATCCAGAACTATAAAACATATATTACAATCAAACAAACCAAATAAATAAAACCCCTATGATATAATAATAACCAACATAAACATACAGTAACATCCCATACATAATGTTCCAATTATATTATTAAAAAAAGCCTAATAAATCAGCTATTGCATGACCTCAAACCCACCAAAACAACCGCTACATACTCACAATAATAAAAGCTGTCACAAAATAATTAAAAACCCATCCTCCACCTTATGCTACAGCCCATAACACCATCGTAAACCTTATAAACACATCCTTTAAAAACAACACCCCACCAAAAAAAACCCAACAGTAAAACACAATTCAAAGAAAACCTTATCGACACCAAAACTAAGACCTTACCATACATCATGTATAAACAAAACAAAACTATACATTATATTATGGAAAACCATCTTAAAAGCACTACATTAAAAAAACTTTCAAATATTAAAAACTGCATCTAACAAAAGCGGTCTAATAAATTCACAGCCAAAACTCCACCAGCAGAGCCAGTCCTACCCAAAATCCCAATAATACATATCAAAAGTCTATTTAAAAAACCTACTTCAATTCATCCTACCTCAAATACAAAGCCATCCATAAAGTGACCTCATTCAAATCCAAAATTGCACATAGTCAATAACACCAAAAAATAAAACAACACACTATATACCACCAAAAAATAAAAATACTGAATTAAAACCAAATATAAATACCACTATTTATTAAAGAGCACAGTCACCATCTATACTTTACTGGAACTAAAACTAAATGTATATATACAATTAAAATACATTACCTTCGGCATATACCTGATTATATAAAATAATAAAGTGTACTTGAAGGATATTATAATATAATATCCTCTAGCATCCTACAATAAACTCTCTCAACTATATAGGCTAACACACACACACAAAAAAAAAACTGAAAAAAAAATCTAGCTTTTACTTTCTCATTCATTAGCTGTTACAGATAATAACCAAATCAAGCCGAATTAAATAAATTTCCTTTACTGCCCGCCCCTCCCCGCTCTGGAAGGACACAGAGGACCCGCAGCTGTCCAACCCTCTTCTCCAAATCTCTATACAATAATGGATTAATTTTTCTTTAGATATTTCTCTTATCGAGACTCCCCTCCCCGTGTTCTATCATTTAACCCAGCGGGCTGTCCCTTGTTATTTCGGGCAACTTACCTTTTTTTAAAAATCTTTTTCGGTTTCTCCGGGGTTTTCCTGGGGTTTGTTCTTTTTCTGTCTTATTTCTTAAAAAAAAAAACCAAAAAAACAAAAAAACAACAAAACTAAAACCAAACTACTGTTATAGATAATAACCAAATCAAGCCGAATTAAATAGTAAACAGCAACCAAAAATACGGTCTTGGGAAGCCTCAAACTAAACAGGTAGGGAATTCGGTGCGGGCTGGTCACACACGCTGGCATCAGATCACCCTGTGTTCTCACTGCCATCCCGGGCAGCCCAGCTTTTATACAGATTTTTCTGGCCTGAGGCGAGAATTCCCTTTGTTTCTGCTGAGCATTCTCATATCAGATTAAACCTTTTCTTGGTGGTACCCGGGACAAAAGTCCTTCTTGCGTGTGATGAGGGCTGTGTGTGCTCCCTATTCATGTGTGATTTCCTTGGCAGTGCTGGTTTCTCGCTCATGGGTGGAGGTGATGGGCTCTGATATCGGTACTTGACAGCTCATTACCGACGATCTGTCCCTCTGGTTGTCTCAGGATCGTTGAGCTCGGTTTGTTGAGATGCTAATCAAGGCCTTTGTCCGTGGCTTCGGGTGTGGGTGGCAGTGGCTGAAAAGTTATCTTACTTTATTTATTTTATACAACTTTCTTATATATAAACAGCAAGTTTTCCAGGAAAAGAAAAATAAGAATATTATCATCAGGCTGGTGTCTTGTGACCCCCTCCTTCCCCAGCTTAGTGACACTGAGCCCAAACCATGGCAAGGACAGCAGTGCTTTGCCCTGGAAAGCCAAGCAGTGGGAACAGAGGAATATCTGGATGGTGCCTCCTTTAGCAAGAGCTCAGGGAACTGCAAAAAGCAAATTTTGAGGAAGCTGCCCTTGTTTCATTCTCCTTTTACAGCTCTGATAAGGAAACAGGCACAAATTTGACTTTGGGGATTCAGCTCAAGGCAAGCTGAACTCCAGGACTGCTTGTGAAGCTGGTTGGGGGGGATACAGTTAATTCCTCAGGGTGAGTTTATTCAAGTTCATCATCATTTCAGCCCTGCTCTGTTGTACAATACGATTGCAGCCCATTTTCAGAGTCAGAGCAGCACAGCCCTTCCCTGTTGTGTGGATGAATGCTCGTGGGTACAAAGCACGTCCTGTTCGTGCCACTCGCTCTCCTACAAGGAGGAAAAACAACTGTCCTGACGCAACAAAATGTGTCCTTGGACCCTTGGGTCCCTGCCAGGGCTGCTCCAGAGGAGGGACTGCTTCACACAGAGCCTGGGGAGCTCCCACATGGGCTCAGTGGGACAGCTGTGGCCATCAAAATGTGGAAATCCTCTGCACACACAGGTTCTAGGGAGGTAAATACAGCAAAATTTGATATCCCAATACCAAACATCTGTACACAGATTAAATTATGGAACAGCATCATGACAAAGTCTTTGGTCAATGCTATGTTGGTGTGAAAGTGGAACAGAAGTGGGGGAGTCCATATCCCACCCTGACATTTAAAATATTCACCTTAGCCAAGCTCATCTGTGCATTCACAGAGATCTGGTACCAAATGCAAGCAGTGTGAACTTGTTAAAGAGTTTATTGTGTGCTTTGCCCCGCTCTGTGAAGGCAAGAGGAGCCACTCACAGGAGGGAACAGCCAGAACCTCTCTTCACTCTGCTGTGGTTGTGTCAGAGTACAA
This sequence comes from Catharus ustulatus, assembly GCF_009819885.2. Lineage (NCBI taxonomy): Eukaryota > Metazoa > Chordata > Aves > Passeriformes > Turdidae > Catharus > Catharus ustulatus. Next base: position 16,363,506 of record NC_046234.1, read on the forward strand.
AGTGGTGAATCCCCATCTCAGCTTCATTCTATTTCCCCATCTCATCTTTGTGCTCCAATAGCAAGGTTTTAGAAGCTCACTTAGGGATAAAAAAAGGAAGCCAATTGGGAGATGATGCTCCCAGATCAACACCTTAAGGAAGATCTACTATTTCATTCTCACCGTCAAAGCAAACATATTTGGGGGGGATATTTTGGAACCACAGGACAGACTTAGTAGCAAATTTTGCCAAATTTGTCCAAAATGAGCTCAAGAAATATCTCAGCCATATGGAAAATACAATGAATTTATCTCTGCTGATCACAGTGCTTTGACAGTAGGGGATGAAAACTGCAGATTGGCACAGTGAATGAAGATCCTACAAGGCTTGTGTGTACTTGTTTTCACTTAAAATCTTTTCGTTTTCCTTCATTTTGAAATGTATTTTGAAATCAAACATCCTATAGTTTATATTTTCCCCCTAAAACTGAGTGAATGCTACAAACCAGCCAACTGACACATCTCAGTTCTTCTCCAGCCTCAAAAAAAAATACAAATTAAAGATGCAGTATCCTGTCTCCACACTGGGCAGGAAAGCAGAACCTACAACAGGGTTAGCAATAGCTAAAAATACAGCTCCAGATTTGTGTTCAGGCTCAAGCAATTCAGGTTTCATAAAACAAGGGTGAACAGAACAGTCTTGTGGGATATTTCTTCCATCAGTTTGTCCAATTTTCTGGAATATCTACATTTACAGTGATGGTAACACCACAAATTCCACCCTTATTACCAAAGCACCTCACTCTGAGCCTGCTGCTGAGTTGGATCTGGTGTTCCCTGGCTTTTTATTGCAAGGGAGAGGGATTGATTCTCCTCTGCTCATTTTCACAGTGTAAATCCCACCTCCACCACCCCACAGAGCACTGTGGATTCCTGGGCTGGTCACTCAGGGCTGAAGAGTGGGGACATTCCTGTTTTTCTGCACATATTTTCACTGCTGATTTGGAATAAACATAAAATAGTTGTCAATAATGTGCACAAATTACAAAGAGAAGGAAGGTAATGAGTGTAATGGGTGTAAAACCAGCTCCCCAAGTGCTGTGGGAAGTGACAGGGGACTCAGAGCCCATCAGAGTCACCACGAGGGCACAGCAGGGATGGAGTGAGGAGGGGCTGGTTTTACACCCCTGGGTGACACTGCAGGGATGGACACTCAGGATTTGTGGCCACTTCTGGAGTCTGAGCTCAGGAAAGCTCAGAACAGACCACAGGGATCCTGCAGCCTCCACGTAATGACTCTGTGAAAACCTCAAGGCCCAGCTGTGTCCAAGCTCCTCCTAAGGACTCATCAACAAGAATTTCTTTGGTAATTCGTCTCTTTCCAAAAGCTAGTGATGAAAACATGCCCAACTGTATTTCTGATAGAAACTCCCAAGGTTAGCTGAGCCAAGTGCAGTCAGAAAACGTAATTAAATACTGAAATAAGTCACTGCAGCAGTGTGCACACACCAACAGATGGCAAATCTACCACAAGCAATTGATCCTTTTTTTAAAGAAACCTGAATCTCACACACTTTTGTCTTGTTCCAGAACTTGCCTCGTTATAGTTCTTCAAACCTGATTTATCCTTGAAGCTGAAACCAAGCCTAAAAAATCCAACTGGAATTCAGAGCGAATTTTGCCTCAGAGCGCAGAATAAACCACCAAGATGTTCCAACATGCAAATGTATCAACAATGTTGAATACTTAAGGGATTGATTGCATCCAAAATCATCGTGATCTCCATCTTCAGGGTAGTTCTTGTGACAGCAGAAGGTGTTACTTCTGCACTGAGAGAGAGCCAAAGATGTTGCCAGTTCCTAACTTTAGCTAGGAGCCCACATACCATGCCTCAAACCATATCCTAATCATCCCAGGTGAAAATTCTTCCCATTTTGGAAGATTATAATTAACTTCCTACTGAGCCATGCTTAGAAAAATGCCTCAACCTGAAAGATTAAATAGGAACTTAGTATCTGTCAGAAATAATTCAGCACTAGCTGTTTGTGTCTTGCAGTACAAAGATACTGATTTAAAACTACATATTTAGAAGTTGTTTTCTTTATATTGTGTAACAAAAGGACTCGACTGGATGAGTAATAGCTGCATAAGGAGCAGAGAGGAGGTCGTGAATGCCACTTCAGGGACATCAGTTTGGGTCTTCAGATAATTGCTGCAGTGAGTGCTGAGAGTCCTGAGTGCTGGAGGGACAGAGACCCAAACCCTCCCAGCCCCCTCTGCCCTGGGGGGTCACCACAGCTCCTCTGCTGTTTCTTCTCCACCACAATCAAGGTTATTTTCCAGACATCTTGACTTTGCTCCTGTTCCAATTGGGGCACAACTTGACTCATCAGTTCTTTATTTGGAACACACATCACATTTCTGCACTTCATCAGTTCTGCTCCCACTGAGGTCACCCATTTGTGGCCATTCAATACTTCCTGCAAGTGCCCAGCTCTGAGTTTCACCTTTTCCCACTGCCCTGAGCCTGGAGCCACTCTTCAGCCAAGGATGCTCTTTGTAGCCCTGTGACTTTGGGTTCAGCAGGACACAAGCTGAGCACATTCTGGAAAACATTTCAGAACCAGTCTCTTAAGCCCAACTTCTTTTCCCATTAACTCTGGTGACAATATTCATAATAATTTCAACGGGAGCATGATAATTCTGTAAGTAATTGCTATCAGAAATTTAATTTAAACCTCATTTGACTGACATTTCTTGTTTGCAAGATATCTATTTTAGGAACAATGTCTTGCTAGTGTATCTCTCTTCATCTTAGTCATGACTGATAACAGAATAATCATCCCAACCACTTTTCTTTTCCTGCATAATGGCTTTGCTGCATTTTTACATAGCAAACATACAAGAATAGAAACAATTAGACAAATAACAGTATTATATGGAGATGAGCAGGGAAGTGACTAGAACTTACTTGAAACTCTTTCCTAGGCTGAGAAGCCTCCCGAGCCCCAACAGAGTGTTAAAAAGACAAGGAACGATGCAAGTTGCCTCTAACTCATGTTTCCCTCAGCTGGGCTTACACAGGTGTATAAAATAGAGAATGCCAACGTGCCAGAGCTCCAACCTGCTCCTGATTTCACTGCCAGAAACACACTGAGGGGCTGGAGAGAGCCCAGGGAAGGGAACAGAGCTGGGAATGGAGCTGGAGCACCAGGAGGGGCTGAGGGAGCTGGGAAGGGGCTCAGCCTGGAGAAAAGGGGGATCAGGGGGTACCCTGTGGCTCTGCACAACAATCAGGAGGAGAGGGAACGGCCCCAGGCAGGGCTGGGATGGTTCAGGATGGATATCAGCAGGAATTTCCCCATGGAAAGGGAGGTCAGGAATTGGGAAGGGATGCCCAGGGAGGTTCGGACTCCCCATCCCTGAGGGTATCCAAGGAAGGACTGGAGGTGGCACTCAGTGCTGGTGACAAGGTGGGGATCGGTCCCAGGCTGGACTCCCAGTGGTCCCAGAGGTCTTTCCCAGCCTCAGGGATTCAGGATCCTGCGTTTCCCTACCGGAGTTCACTGCCCATCCTCCAACACCACCCACCAGCACAGCAGCAAAGTCATCCCTGTCCCTGTCACATTGTGCTTTTCCAGGAAAAACCTGAAGCAGCAATTGCCAGGCAGTGGATCTTTAATCAGCGTCTTTCCTACAGAGAAATGCCACAAAACACTTTGCAAGTCATTACCTTGTTGTTAATAACCAGCAGCAGCCACGGGGCAGGCAGTGCTGAGTAAGGAGAGGGCTCAGCACCACTCCAAGCTCTTTGTCACATTCCCTCCTTTGCTGTAAATCTACAGGGACAAGCAATTGTGAAGAGTCTTCAACAAGTTGACTCTGACATTGGAAGAGCTCCTTGTCCTCTCACGGAGGAGCTGTCACAGGCATCGATGGAGCTGTGGCAGAACAGCTGAAAGTGCCAACAAATTGACAGAGGAGCAGACTCCCAGTGAAAAGGAAAAAATCCAGTCCAGCCACGCGAGAGGCGGATTCTCACCGCCCCTCATGGGAGGGATTTTTAGCAGATGTTGTGAATTGGCTTCACAGGAGCACTCAATGGAGGAAACATCTCACAGGATGAGGTCAGACTTGCAAAGAATGGCTCTCACCCTCAGCCCAGCCCAGCAGCAGAGCCACAGCAATAAATCACCTGTGAACAGCAAGAACAATTCTGGTGAGGTACCTCAACCTCCCTAGCAAAGATACAAAACCTCAGCTCAGCCTAGGTTCAGTTTACGTTTCACCAGTTTTGATGTTTTGAAGCAAGTTTAAAAATGTAATTCTGAGCGTTAATATTTATCTCTCAAAAGGAGGAGGAACAACCTTTGGTTTTTCTTCCTACACACAAATACAGTGTTGTACTGATGTTTCTGGTTCCACCTCTGGAAGGCCAGCAAAAAGCACCAGAGCAGGACTCTTCCAAAGAGGAGGATCTGCTTTTTTAATACAAAAAATTAATAAGCCTCACTTTTAAAATCTGCTAACAGTCATCTTGAGGAAAAAAGAAATAATGCTGGGTTTGTGTGGGAAGGAAGCAGATTTAAATCTCAAATGAATGACATACCTTGTAATTACAGGAACCATTGAAAGAGATAGTCAGAATTAAAATACTTCCAATATTCCCAGCGAAGTATTAATTTGAAAATTTTCAAGGGTGGATAACTGCGCATAAACAGAGGCAGATGATCAAGGGCTGGAGTTCAAATTAACTCAAAGAAAGAAGGCAGCCTTGTTAAATGATATCTAAAATTGTCCCTGAGCTCAGCAGCGAGGGCTTGAGGCAGTGTTTGGCTGGGCGAGCAGCAACTTGGATTTAGTGTGAAATTGTGCCTTTGTGAGTGCCACAGCTGCCTCCCGACAACGCCTTTCAGCAGCACATGAACTCTGAGAACGCTTCAAAATTTAAATTAGAACACCTTTCCAAATTTTCAATCACCAAACAATGGGTGATTAAGAACAATCATTAAGCTTGCAGCAACAGAAGTAATGTATTTCTTCCGTTATGACAAAGTCCTCATTGCTTCATGCATTTTAATAAGACACTTATAAAGTATTTTATGTTGCACCTAGCTATTAATATTGGCTATTTAGCACTCTAGGTGGAAGATGTTTTCACTCAGAGATGATTCCATCTGTATGAGTGCTACAAATAAAACTATGAACATATTTTATATCAATTATTGGCATTTTTTGGACCCAGTGGACCCAGTGGATCCAATTAATGGCATTTTTTTGCACCCAATGGACTCAATTAATGGCATTTTTTGAGTGAGAGAGATGATTACCTGAGCACAGAACCAGCAGGAGCCCCCAAGACCCCTTTGATACGATTTTAATGGGATAAACACATGGTATCAGTTTTCTGTACAGAACCTTTTGCCATAAATATTTTCTCCACAAAGGATTTTTCCTCCATAGAATGGCACTGTGATTGCTCAGCATTTCCCTGTGACTCCCCTCGTGTCACTGATGGATCTGCTGAGCCCGCCGAGAGCTGCGGGGAGCTCAGGGGAGCCCAGAATTGTCATTCCCTGTTTGTCTGCTTGTTTGTTTAACTCCAACCCCGCCGTTCTGCCTTCCTCCACATTGGCTTGGAGACTCTGGGAGTGCTTTTGGCTTGTCACTGTGACACCTCTGCTTCATTCTGCTCCGTGCAGCTGCAAAACAGGGAGAGCTCCCCTGCAGACACCTCGGCTGCTGCTCCCATCCCTGCCCATGGAACAGTGAGGAATTCACACAGGCTGGGGGCTCGTTGGGAAAAGCACCTGCCAGAAGCACTGTGGTGGCACTGCAGCTCAACAGGACTGAAATATTGCAGAGGAGGCACCAGGATGATCAGTTCTGGAAAGGCTGGGAGAGTTGAGATTGTCCAGCCTGGAGAAGAGATCTCATTGTGGCTTTTCATGCCTGAAGGGAACCACAGGGAAGGCGGAGAGAGACGATTTCCAATGGCTTCAAACTGCCAGAGAGTCGGGTTCCATGGGGTAGCAGCAAAAAATTATTTCCTGTGAAGGTGGTGAGGCCCTGGCACAGGGTGCCCAGAGCAGCTGTGGGTGCCCCTGGATCCCTGGCAGTGTCCAAGGCCAGGCTGGACAGGGCTTGGAGCAGCCTGGGACAGTGGGAGATGTCCCTGCCATGGCAGGGGTGGCACTGGATGGGTTTTAAGGTTCCTTCAACCCCAACCCAATCTATATCCTATTGGCACCTCCCAAGAACCCAATTCCCTCCTCCCTCAAGACGTTTTTGGTGGAAATCATGGTCTGAACTTTTACAGGTGTCCTTAACCCCTCAGTGACCAGCCTGAGCAGCCCTAAACACATTTATAAGCCTCGATGGTTACACTGTAAATGGCAAAGCAGTTCAAGGAGTCACCCAAAAAGAGTAAATTAAAGCTATCAAAGGTCAGATCTTGGCATGAGAAAGCTGGAATGACTCAGTTTATCCAGAGCATGAGTGGGATCTGTTCAAGCTCTCATACATTGAACTAAGAAATGCTTCCAGCAATAATACTTGTCATTGTAAAACCTTTAGGATACGAAAAAATATAAATAACCCAACATTATTAGTAGATAAATGTAAAAACAGCTTTTAAAACCTCTAAAGCAGGGGATTTTCTAATGGATTGTATTTCAATTTTTGTTTATTACTACATTGCTTTTAATACAAACCATTATTTCGTACACAGATTTTCCTTTCCTTGCATGTATTCCAGTCCTAAAACATTCCAGTGAAAAGTCCACAGTATGGAGCTCATAGTGAAGCAAACAAAAAAATAAAAAAGGCTGGGTTTTATTTTTTCCTTATCGAGCCAAAAATCCCCCGTCATGCCAGCCCACAGCAACTCCCACGGGCAGCGCCGTCAGCGCTCGCACATCCCGCCCCGCGCCGCTCCCGCAGCCGCTCGCTGAGCCGGGGCCAGAGACCGCCACGGCCCTGGGTCACACCGGGTGACACCGCCACGGCCCTGGGTCACACCGCCACGGCCCTGGGTCACACCGGGTCACACCGGGTGACACCGCCACGGCCCTGGGTCACACCAGGGGACACCGCCACGGCCCTGGGTCACACCAGGGGACACCGCCACGGCCCTGGGTCACACCGGGTCACACCGCCACGGCCCTGGGTCACACCAGGTCACACCGTCCTGGCTGGGTGACACCGTCCTGTTCAGCTGACACCGTCCTGGCCGGGTGACACTGTCCTGTTCAGGTGACACTGTCCTGTTCAGGTGACACTGTCCTAGCCGAGTGACACCATCCTCTTCAGGCGACACTGTCCTCTTCAGGTGACACCGTCCAGGCCGGGTGACACTGTCCTGTTCAGGTGACACTGTCCTGTTCCGGTGACACTGTCCTAGCTGGGTGACACTGTCCTAGCTGGGTGACACTGTTCTCTTCAGGTGACACTGTCCTAGCCAGGTGACACTGTCCTTTTCAGGTGACACCGTCCTAGCCGGGTGACACTGTCCTGTTCAGGTGACACCGTCCTCTTCAGGTGACACTGTCCTAGCCAGGTGACATCGTCCTAGCCGGGTGACACTGTCCTGTTCAGGTGACACCGTCCTCTTCAGGTGACACTGTCCTAGCCAGGTGACACCGTCCTAGCCGGGTGACACTGTCCTGTTCAGGTGACACCGTCCTAGCCAGGTGACACTGTCCTAGCCAGGTGACACTGTCCTTTTCAGGTGACACCGGGTGACAGCGTCCTGTTCAGGTGACACTGTACCATCTTATCCAAGTGACACCATCCTCTTCAGGTGACACTGTCCTATTCAGATGACACTGTACTCTTCAGGGGATATCATCCTCTTCAGGTGACACTGTCCTGTTCAGGTGACACCATCCTCTTCAGGTGACACCATACCCTTTAGGTGACACTGTTCTCTTCATGTGACTGCTCTGAGCCTCCTGAAGGCTTAGCCAGGACCAGCCCTCACCCCCCAGTGCTTTGTTGTTCTGCTCCCATCCCCTGCTGCTCCTCCTCTCCCCCCCAGGACCCAGGTGTCCATGGCTGGAACTCTGAGCATTCCCCCTTTTCTTGTTTTACAGTTTCCATGTCTCCATCATGTCTCAGTTTAACCTTTGTTTCCTGCACTTCCAAGCTGGATTGGTGCTGTTCTCTTCCTGCTGGATATACACACCCAAGGGATGGATGAAAGGAAGATTTCATAGAATCCTCTAGGTTGGAAAAGAGCTCTGAGCTCATCGAGTCCAGCCTTTGGCTGATGTGTGATCCTGGATCATGGATCCCTTTAAGCCCAGATCATGATGGTGGCAAAGGTGGTATCCAAACAAATCCAAGCCTTTGTTTTATCCCCATTCTTAGTGTATTTTACAGCTCGTTTTTGGCTAAAACAATGAAAGCTCTTCATTGCCCAAGCTGGGCTCATGGCAGGCCTCAGGATTTGGGTGAGTGCTTCTCTTGCTGGAGAAGCCCAAAGCAGGAGTTTGGGGCCCTCCTGTGATTCCTGCTCTGCACAGCCACTCTGAGATGGGGTGACCTGTGTGTCCCTGTCCCCATCCACCTCCCAGCTTATCTCTGCCTCTCCTGCCTGCTGAGCTGGCCCCTCTTCTCTGTGCACAAGTTTTCTTTCCACACATTGAAACCCTTGAGCTCACAAGACATGTGTGCAGCTCCAGGTCTCATAATACTCCACTGATTTAAACAGTATTTCCACTTTTTTTTTTTTTTTTTTTTTTTTCCTGGACATCTAGAGTGAGATCAAAGCAGTTTCCTCTCACTTCTTTGGAAATTTCCTTTTTCCAGGAAGCCAACATTCACTGCTAAAAGGGAGTGATCCCTGTGTGAGCCATGCAGTGGTGTGGAGGTGATGGATTACAGAACAGCAAATAAAATGTCCCTCACCTGGCTGGACCGGTCACTGCCTGGGTGGGAAATTTGGAATCAGTGTTGTGGGGTAAAATCTGCAATCAGTTCTAATTACTGCTCATGGCCTGGCTGTTAATTGGAGCTGCACTGAACCCCAGCGTGGTGGAGCCCACAGAACCTCAGCTGCACTGATATTGATTTTGGGGTGACTCAGAGGGGCCCCCAGTGCCCCAACCCCCTCGGAATTCCAGGCACTCACACTCCCTGCCCAGCCATCCACAGCCCATTCCCAGAGCCCATCCGAGCTATAAATACACACCCGGATCATCCATCGACATTTAAATATAATGCACTGCCAGGGAGAGGGGTTTGAAATATCTGAAGGATGTGGTATCTTGGAAACCGATTGCCTCGAGTTGCCCAAATCAATTACAGAGTGAATCAACACATGGCTCTGGCGTGGGAGCAGCGAGCAGCTGCTGCTGCCACCCGTCCCTGTCCCCATCCCTGTCCCCAAACCTGTCCCCAAACCTGTCCCTGGGCTGGGAGCACGGCAGGGAACGGCTCTGGGAGCCCCAGCTGCTCCTGCTCCCCCAGGGCAGGGCACTGAATGGGTCAGCTCTTATCTCAGCTCCTTCAGCTGAATTACAGAGGGCAAAACCAATTGCAAACCATCTGCAGAGGTGATAGGAGTCCTTATCTGGGAATGTTTGCACAAATTAAAAGGGTTTTGCTGCTAATTGCTGACGTTTTGTCAATAATTTCTACCTGTTTTCAGGCCATCAGCAGCACTTACTGTGAAATTGTGGGTCCTGGTTCTTGCAGAGGACACAGATCACAGCAGCTCACAGCCCCCCATGGCAGCATGAAATGGCATTTTCAGCCACACACTCCGGGGTTTGGTATGAAAAAAATTACATTAATTAATATTTTAAAGAACAGAAACTCAGAAAATCATCTATTTCTGAAGTGTTGTTGTAGAACATGCAGAAATGTGTCCATCCTCTTCCCATGGCCCAGATTAAGCAAAACACACATTTCAGTGGGATTTTCCCCTAAAAGGCTAAACCAGGCAGCCTGTGCCAGCATCACTGTGTCCAAACCCTGCTGCTTGGCTGGGCAAGTGTTTGGTGGGGACCCCACGGTCTGATCCCCACACAGGAGCTGAGCACCTTCACAGTTTAATTTGGATTCCTTGGCCAGGCTCTGTAAAAAGCCTGAAATTCTAAATAATGGTCCAAAAATGGGATGATGTAGCCAGGAGAGTGTGGGTTGCTGAGAGAAGAGAAGGCTGAGCTAAATATTTGGCAGAATTAAGCAAACCAGGAAAGACATGTGGGCATAAAGAAATAATTCAATATTCAATTTCTGGCAGAATTCATGAAATCTGTTTATAGTTCAGATCACAGTGAGCCATTTATTACTATTATGGGAAGGAAGGCCTTGGGGGGGTTGGTTGCAATGGGTTTGCAACTGTTAAATGATTAACAAAACGTTAAATTCAGGTTAATTAACCCATGGTCTTTGACCTGATGGGGTGTCTTATTCCCAGGTGCCATTCCAAGGATTTGGCCCTCCCAAAATGGGCTCTCCTGCTCTGTCCATCCTTGAGGGGCTGGGACCTGCTGGGTGACTCCTCCAAATTCACTTCAAATTCCCCTGAATTCTGACCAAACCCAAAACCTTCAGAAGAAAGAAGTAAAGGGTTTATAATCGAAAATTTCACATTTAACAGAAGAGAGGAGACTGCCAGGGAAGATTGAGGTTAGGGAGAATTCTTCCTTCAAAAAAAGTCAAATGAGCTTTTTCTAGTGAAAAAAATTCTACACAGTCCAAGATTATTCCAGATTTCCAGCAAGAAATAACCAAAAAACAAAAATGAAATAGTGGGTAAAGTCTGAAAATTTTCACATTTCTTGTCCTTCCTTCCCCACTAAAATAACTGCTAGTAGAAAACACTTTTTTCTCCTGTTTTTCTCCTCCCATGGCCCTTTCCCTCATTCCTTGCAGCAGGAACATGGAGCTGCAGTGGCCACCAGTTGTCCCTGCTGGTCACACATGGAGCAACTTTGGTGTCCCCAATCCTAAATTAAACTGGAATATGCTCCTGGTTTATTGGCTGCACCTTCACTCTGATCTCAGTCTCCTCTTTATTAATTACCAGATGTATTTTAATATTTGATTTTTCATTGAGACAAAAATAGTTGTTCATTCTGACAGTTCAAGGCATTTTCCTCAATTCCTGGATTTTTTGCCACCAGGTGGCAGTGGAGCTGCAGAACCTCCCGGCTCGGGTGGGCTTTCCCCAAAACCCCTGAGTTCAGGGTCCCACAACATTTGTTACTAAAGCTTTAGGGTCAGACAGAATTAATTCCTCTCCATCCATGTTCTCTCTGCTTTTCCCCTCCCTCTCTGCAGCCGAAATTCCAAAGCGGGACGGGGGCTGAGCTCGGAGTTGGGGTGACTTTGGAGCATTTAATTAATCAGGAGAATTAATTATGGAAATCTGCAGGGCAGGAGAGGAGCCAGGTGAGCCCGTGGGATCTGCGGGACGCGGCCACATCGCCACTGCCAGCGATGCCACTGCGGGTCCGGGAATGCGGGACACGGGAATTGCGGGGCACGGGAATTGTGGGGTTCGGGAATTGTGGGATCCAGGAATGGAGGGATCTGGGAATTGCGGGATCCGGGAATTGCGGGATCCGGGAATTTTGGGATCTGGGAATTGTGGGGCACGGTAATTGCGGGATCTGGGAATTTTGGGATCTGGAAATTGCCGGCCATGGGAACTGCGCCATCCGGGAATTGCGGGGCACGGGAATTGCGGGATCCGGGGACAGAGGGACATGGGAATTGAGGGATCTGGGAATTGCGGGGTTCGGGAATTGCAGGGTTTGGGAATTGAGGGATCTGGGAATTGAGGGATCCGGGAACTGGGGGATCTGGGAACTGTGGGACCCTGGAATTACGGGATCTGGAAATTTCGGGCCATGGGAACTGCACCATCCGGGAATTGCGGGGCACGGGAATTCAGGACCCTGGAATTTCAGGATCTGAAAATTGCGGGCCCCGGGAATTGAGGGATCTGGAAATTGCGGGACACGGGGGCTGCAGGAACCGGGAATTGAGGGCCATGGGAACTGCGGCATCCGGGAATTGTGGGGCACGGAATTCAGAACCCTGGAATTGCGGGAACCTGGAATTTTGGGATCTGAGAATTACAGGACACGGGTATTTCAGGATCTGGGATTTCAGGATCCGCCCGCACCTCGCTCCCGTGTCCCTGCCCGACCCAGGGGATGCAGCCCGCACCAAATCCCTTCTCAAATCCCTTTTCCGTGCGGCCACTCCATAAATAATAAATTAATTTACATGGGCTGAGCCCTGACGTGGATTTCATTCTTGCTGCGCTGAACAAAACCGAACATTTGCAAGGCCATAATAAAGACAGAAACGGAGAAGTTCATATAGGAAAAGGAGTTAGTTCACCTTTATTTCATTTCTCCATAGTCCCAAACTTGACAGACGTAGAAAAATATCCTTGAGTCAGTAGACAAATTTACCAATGCTAAATAGCCCTTTTCTCTGACCATCTGGGCCACCCTAAATACATTTGTACAAGCATTACTCCAGGGGGTTTCAATAAAAGGTTCTTCTAAACTAGAAACAATAAACTACAGAGGAAAAACTCCAGCTACCAAAGCATGCAGATGAAGGGATCTTCCAAAACTTAAAAAAAAAAAAAAATTTAAGAAAGCAAACCAACCTTGAGATGCATTTGGGAGAGAAAACAAATTAGGACAATTTGAGGAAAAATAATTAATTAAGAGAAGTCAAAGCAAACTCTGTAAAGGATCTGTGGATAAGTTAAAATATCTATGGCACAACTTTTCACCAAAAAAAAAAAATTAAGGCGAAGACCAACGTTTTATATAAAAATAGCTGAGCAGGCTTCTAAAGCAGGAAATCAGCATTTCCAATGATGACTCTGTTAATACAAGATTATAAATACCCTTTATATACACAGAAAACCAACTCAATACAAATGTCTGGACTGTTTCTCCAGGCATCTGGCACTCAAATGCCCAGATCAGGTGTCCTGGACCATAGTGGAGGTACTTCAGTTGAAGGTTTGTAGTAGTTTCTTTGCTACACGTACTGATACAAATCATAAAAATGCAATATAAATAAAGATTTTCACACAGAAACTCAGGAATATGCTCAGGTTACAAAGCTTAAGGAATTGGCCCAGAAGGTAATGATAAAAGATGTAAAATCATCAATTATCTTGTTTTGTAGGCAAAGGAAAACATCCAAGTTATACAATAATATTTAATTTTTCAGATTTTTTTTTAAATGAAAATCATTTCTACAGTGAAAATAAAGCAGAACTTATCATGGCAGAAGATTCATGACCTCTTCAGAAATATACAGCAGTTTGTTTACTTGCCAAGATTATTTAGAAATATTATTATGGGCATTTTCATAAATTTCCAAGCCCATAAATTACCAGTTGCAAGGACATAAACAACAAACCATATTTGTATGGATGTATTTGACTAATTTTCAGAACTATGCAATTGATATGCAGCAAGACAGAAAAACAAGAGCAAATGAAATATATTTGAGAATAATTCCATTAACATTTCAAGTTAAAATACCTTTGTAGAGCTACTGTGATCAAGTTCAGTGTATCTGTGCACATTGTAAATCTGCATCTGAGTGCTCACACACACTCAGAAATTCCAGAAACAACTCCAGAAATGAAAAAATTCCTACTGGAGAAGACAATTTTCCCCCAGCACAACTCAGTGGATTTGTCAATGACTTTTTGAACGGTATTTCACAAAATCTGCAGATAAAGCAGAAGCTCTTGTTGTCCACAGCACAGAAACCTTTTAGTTTATTGAAATTTTATTGATTAAAACCCAGAACCTTCATTTCTGCCTCCTTGTGCCTCATTCCCTCCATCCCCCTTGTGCATCCTGCCACCCTTCCCCTGAACTGCAGGGACAGAAATGTGATGGGGGAAGTTCAAGGAACTCTTTTCAGATGAAATTTGAATACAAACATGGTTTAAATCTACATTTGACCTCAGTTTATTACTGACCCATTTTCATTTAACACTTCAAAATTCTTTCTACAAAGTCTATAAAATTATGCCAAAAAAAGGAAACAACTTGAAACAAAAATGTGCAGAGGTATTTATGAACTGTGATGTCTCAGGAAGTGTAAAATCCTTTTCCTTACAGTGCTGAGATCACTGGTTGCTCTCTCAGATGAACTGAGCAATGTTCTAACAATCACTAATACCAGAATTATGGATTACCCATTTCTCACAGTAACTGCACCAAAACCAGCACAGCCACCCCACCATCCTTCAGCTTTTACAGAAATATCTTCTCCCATTAACATATGCTAAGCTTTTCTCCCTAATATCCCATTATTTCCTTCTCCACACATTGTGATCAACACAAATACAGAAAAAATAGCGCTAAAATAAAAACACTCAGCAAAAACCAAGCACAAACTGAAGGATGCACGTTGGGAATAATTTATTGCCTATAAAAGGTTTTAAAAAAAAATCCTAAATTCACATTTTCTGTGTGGGTTTAAGGGGTGTCACATTTCAGAGGTAGTGTTGTGTAAAATGTAAATCAGAGCTGGAAAAGAGTTATTGACTTAGTTCAGTAACATGGGAAACTGTTCCCAGAGCCAAAGCACTGCCCTGAACTGTTTTCCTCCAGGAACATCCTTGAACAGCTCCTTCAGCCAGGAGGATTTGCTCCTTTGAGGGAAAAGAGCCCCCACAAGCCCAAGGCTCTGCCCTGTTTCTGTTCTGACCAAAGCAGCTGCTGTTTTTCTGAGCAATGAACACTCAGACTAAACTCTGCTCTTCCATGAAAAACACTCATTTTGTTCTGCTGCTCTGACTATTTTTTTCCCCCAAAAAACTTTTCAGCTTTCAATGTGGTCAATGCGGTAAAACGTTCTTGATTACAGAAAACAACGCCCAGGATGCAGCCAGGTGGAGTTTCCTCACTCCCTGACTTGGCTGAGCTGGGAGGATTTGGGGCAGAAAAGGCAGAGTCTGAGCCAGGTTCCAGCCCTTCAGCCCTGCTCTGGGGGAGCTGGGCAGGTCTGGACATCACCTTTGGGCTGTGAATTGTCCCTGTGGCAGGAATTCTGTGCTGTTCCCTTCAGGCACGTTCCTGTCCCTCCTCACAGCAGCAGCACCCCGAGAGCAGAGGCCAGCAGTGACTCTGTCCAGAATGACAAGGGGAAGGTCAGACTGTGCAGGAGTTTGTGCTCAGGGTCACAGCAGATCCCCAAGGGCAGGGCAGGTCCATTCCAAGCAGGGATTCCCATTCCCAAGCCAGGATGTCCCTGATGCTGCTGCTTTGTTCCATCACTTCACCTGTCCGAGCCCAGCAGCAGACACAGCTTCTCCCCTCAGGGAGGACAGAACCAGGACATTCCTCACTCACAGGGCTGCAAAGCCCCAAACTCTTCATTTCACACCTTTTATTGCCTTAGTGGAAAGAAATACTTGGAGAGATTAAAGTGCAGAGCTGCCTCCAGGGCCAGGCACTCCAGAAACCCCTCAAGGTTCATCTGCTCAGGTACCTTTAACCTGCCTCAAATTCACCTACTGGAGCATTTATTGTTTTACTGGAGTATTTCCTGATACTGTTACTCCTGTCAGACCTATGGATGTGACTGAAGCATCACCTGCAGGGAGAGGAAAGGAGGCAGAGCTCCAGGAAAAAGGATTTTACCCTTGAGCAAACAGTCCAGCATCAAAACCAGCTCCCCAGGGAGAGCCTGTCCTGCCTCTGGCTACAGTGTCTGCTCTGGGCTCCCTTCCCACCTGGGTTTCTTCAGAAAGACATCACTGATGTTCCCATGGAAGCTTTAGGAATGAACAACACCAGGGAAGTCACTGTTCATGGGCAAAGTAAATTTGCAGGCTGGTCAAACATTGATCCATGGCCTCAGGAAGGTGATAAATCCACCAAGACATGGCCCTTGTGCTGCAGGGATAATTCACATTAGAGTCACTCACTGAACAGAAGAGGGGTTGGGTTCTGTCCCCCTGAAAAGCACAGGATGAGCTTCACCTGCTGTGGAGGGTTATGAAATGATGAACTGCACTTAATGCAGGAGTTTGTCACCATCCTACAGACAGGGGAAACACCCTGAACCCAAACCCAGCCCTGCTCTCCACCACCAATGGTAACAGTCATGTTGGAAACACACTGATACTGAAAAAAAAACCTGGAGCATTTTCCTCCCCAGATTTTATTATTCAGGGACAGAATTTACACTCTCTTTTCCTGATGATCCTGTAGTGTTAAGTGTTCCAGGCTGTGCTCTGTCTCCCCACAGAACATCCCCAGGGTTGGGTGGGCCTTGACTGCTTTTCTCATGCAGGAGGATTCAGCCTCCTGGAGAACAGGGACTGACATAATTGTTTGTATCTGGCAAACAGTTCATTCAAAATTCATTCCTTCGATTTGTTTGGATATGAAATAGCAGCAAGACAGCAAAACAGGAATCATCAATGGAAGTTTTTCTTGCAGGAGGCAGATGATTTAATTGACCATGAAATTGAGAACTCCTGTTAAGGGTATCCTGCCCTCTGTCATGGGAATTCAAGTGGAAGAAGCAGGAAAACAGGGTCCAAATAGTGGCAAATCCCAGCATTTTTTTTTTTTTTAATTTTGCAAAAAACAAGAGGTTTCATTGTCAGTGGCACAAATTTCCTGTCTAAAGAGAACAGCAATAGGAGCCATTGTCAGCCTGGCATAGCAAACCCTTTATAAATGAGTTTTTCAGAGCGAGCAGAATTCCAGCTCAGCTCTATCCCCCCTCTGAAGGACAGCACTGTCAGCTCTCTCACAAACTCCATCTCTACTCTGACTTTTAATGCCTCAACTCACACACAGCAGCTTGGAACTCTGGGCTTTCTCTGTGGAAGGGAAGCTCTGCTGGGAATTAACAGAATTGTACAGGGGGCAGAACTGAGATTTTGGTTGTTTTAAAGCTGTTCCTGTCCTTTCTGCAGCTGGCATTTAACAGTATTGCTAAAAGCTCCTCGTGCCCAAGGAGAGGAGAGACTCAAAACCTGAAAGAACAGAGCTCACTACTGATACTAAACAAAAAGAGCTGTACAAGAGATTAGGGAGGAACTGATCAGACTGAGAAAACCCTAAAACCCCAGTTTAATCCCAGCTTTAAAGAAAAGAGAGGTGTAAATATTTCCCCAACACTCTGGATTTTCTGAGCTACACCTTGGACCTCCCAGTGAAATGAAGGGGATTACTCACTGCATGAACAAGGACTCCTCAGAGTCAATTATTATTTGGCATAAAAAAAGATCAGTTTTTTTTACCAGACTGAAGTATCAGTGTGAAAAATGCTTGCTGAGGGATATTCAGGAATTGGAGCATCAAGGCCATGAGCAGGCACCTGCAGCATCCCACAGAACCATCCTGGAGGAAAAGAGCTCCAGGACTGAGACCTGCCTTGGACTGCTCACCACTGCCAGGGCCAGGCATCCCTGGACACCCCACTGAATCCATGTGAACATCTCTGCCATCCATTCCACCACAGGAGGGAAGGGATTCAGTGCCAGCAGCTCTGGGAAGGAAGAAATTCAGTTCAGCCCCTGCCTGCAATCAAGGTCACAGTTTAGAAATGGCACTTGCCAAAAAATGCACCAGGCAGGGATCAAACCAGACCTGCAAAACTCACTTCCCAACACTGGGAAACCTTTCAGGATGCAATAACAGCTGTGGAATTCTGACTGGCTTGGCAAACTGGAGCAAAGTTTGTGGAAAAATATTTAACCAAGACTTAAAATAATAAGAAGAACTTCAGCATTCAGGCTTTGACAAACAAAAACTGTGACTACAATCATTAAACTCTAATAAGTGTAAACATCCAATCCCATTGCTACTGTATTAGCAAGTTGTGTCCTGCAGCTATCAGGGTTCCCATTTCCACCTCATTTCTTCCAACACTTATCACTGCTTCCTTGCATTAATAATTTATTCATGATAATTCACTTTTTTCAGTTAGCCTTTCAAGGATTTTTCAGCTATTTTGGTCAGAAAAATGGAAGATTTAACAATCTCAAGTCAGAAAACAAAAAACACTTCAGTTTAATTTCAGGTTTTCAAGCACAACTCAGAGAAAGCCCGTTATTCTATTTGGATCCCCAATTTTTAGTCCACCTACCTGAGTAAAAATGGGGAAAAATATAATAAACAGGCCTGGGGAGCACGTTGAGCTGGAGAATTCGCTGTGTGTCACAGGACATTTGCTTCCCACTCCTGCTCAAAAAGACTTTGCTACAGAGCCAGAGTTGTTCTGGAGAGTCCAAGTTAATCCTACCCAAGGCCAAGCTGCTACCAGTGAACCCTTCCCTCACAGAGTTCTTTTTCCAAAGCCAGCATTCCCCACTCCTGGGCAGTGCAAGGCTGGGAGGAGCTGCCCTCCAGCACAGGCTCCTCCTGCTTGGGCTGGCTCCCTTGGGCTGAGAACACTGCAGAGCCTCTCTGTCCCCTGAACCCTGCACCTCCCATGGGGTTTCTCTTCTGTCTTTTCCCAAAAAAAGCCATCACAAACTGTCTGAGGCGTTTTTCTCTGACAGGGATGAGAGGCTGAATGAGGTATCGTCGGGCTCTGGGGATGTGTGGTTGAAATCCATTTCTTCAAGATCAGGAGGTAAGTCTGAAAGCAGAGCCTACAAGGGAAAAACACATCTAATATACATGATATCCATAATATCTAACATATCTGATATACATTATACAGTATATACATTATTAGGTGTGGTTTGGATGTCAGCAGTGCTTTAAACAAAGGGTGAGAAAATGAATCGAGTTGTACAATCATAATTTGAGCCTCTGGAATAAACCCGAGGGAGGGACACAACACAAAAAGGCAAACATCTTCTGATATTAAACACAGATATTAAACCTGCTCCAGGATTTACCTGCTGCTGTTCCTTATCATCTGATTTAATTGCAAGTATCAAACTCCGGGTAAATGTCTGCAGTTCAAAATATTTCTGTTTGTGGCTCTCCAGCTGACTCTCAATGAACCTGACTTCTTCATTCTGTGGGGAAACCAGAGAGTTCGCAATTATCTCAGAGCTAGGCAATCCTTTAGGCTGGAAAAGCCCTCTAAGACTGAGCCTAACCATTCCCCAGCAATGCTTAGGCCAGCACTGCACATGTGCCCAAGTGCCACATGCACGAGTCTGTTCAATCCCTACAGGGATGGGGACAGGAATAACCACACCTGAACACCCCTTGTTAAAACTAAATTGTCACTAAAAACTATTTTTAGTGACAATGACAACCAAAGCACAGATTTCCTAGAAATGATCAGGGAAGAGGCAGCAAATAAATTCCATTATTGCAGCAGAAGGCTTGACACAAAAAACAGGGAAATGACTTGAAAATTCCTCAAAGCTACCACAAATTAAAAGATAAAATCCTCCAGTGCAGCTGGGTTTGATGTGGATCAAGTGTCAGCTCCCCAAGCTCCTCAGGATCCCTGGGGTTACAGAATGACCAGGAATATCACAGAGTGACTTTGGAAAGGACCTTAAAGATCATTTAAACCTCCACAGAGTTATTCATGGCTGGAACTGGATGTAACACATTACAAAATGAGGAAATATCAATAATTTGTGTGCTGTGGCTAAAAAGGCATTTCCCAATCCAGACTTGCCAATCTCTTAATTAAAAATTCAGATTTGGTAAGTATTTCTGTTTATTCCAAGTATATCTTCTCTTTCAAACTTATGGGATCAAAATGCTAAACCTGTTGATGAGTGCAGAGTTCCAAGTAAGTTTCTCTGGTTATCACCTTTGCAAAGATCATGAAAATCAAACTGTTTAGGTTACAAGATCAAAGGCATTGCTCATTTTTGCAGAAGGGTTCTGCTTAATAACACCAACTCATGAGAGAATAATGAAAAAAATACTATATTCATGCTCACACTGGCAGGAATTCAGCTTTAGTAGACATGAAAAACTTTGACTACATGATGCTCTAAAGGTTTGCAACAGATCTTTAAAGCTGGATGTATTTTTGTTTGCTTTTTC
Source organism: Catharus ustulatus (assembly GCF_009819885.2). Taxonomy (NCBI): domain Eukaryota; kingdom Metazoa; phylum Chordata; class Aves; order Passeriformes; family Turdidae; genus Catharus; species Catharus ustulatus. The sequence goes on from NC_046234.1 coordinate 16,383,482, forward strand.
CCCAGAAAATTCACATTTTTCAGTGAAAGCACTGCTCACCACACTGTTCCAGGTGATAATTGCTCTGGGAATGAGAGAGGAATATTTAGGCTGCAATTCTGAGGCTTCCATAAAAAATCAGCTGAATTCTTCCCAATGGATACTTAGCAGTTGCCTGTTTAGCTCTGGATTTTGCCCAGCCCAGGAAGAATTCAGATTCAGTAATCAGTGCTGTCAAACAACAAGGCTGGCTCTGCAGGGCACTGTCACAACAAGCCTCTCACTCTGCTGACAGGTGACATTAAGAAAAGGTCATTCCCTCTCCTGATTCATTCTCCACTGCCCTTCCCAGGAAAATGCTGCTGGAAGGAGGAATTTCTGTTCTGAAGTGTTTATCTGTTTATTATTTTGGTAATTGATTACTGTCAGGAGAACAGACCTGGTTTCTAAGGGAAAAAATCAATAATGGAGGTAAAAACTCAAGGAAATGTGGAATTGTGGCTGGGGAGAGCAGCACAGACACAGCCCCCAGCCTTTGGCAGGATCCAGGAGCTGGCAGGATCCAGCTGCTTCTCCTCCCTCCCACAGCCACCACTGCCCCATGTCCTGGGGAATGATTTCTCCTCAGATCCCCTCATTCCAGCAAAGGATTCCAGCTCAGTCCCTTCCCAAGCTGGCAGTACCAGGAAATTGCTGCATTCCAAGGAACAATTCTGGAGTGGCTCCATAAATCCCTTTGTTGGGACACATGGGGGGAGCTGCAGCTCTGTAGAAATGGGGTTTTCTTGCCTCTCTTTGGGTTAAACAAGGATAAAGTGGCTGGGGTGGGATGAGGGCATGATCTGCACAGCAGAGGAACTCAGCATCCCACAAGTTTTGCTGAAGAATTCCTGACAGCTCCACCCTCTGACCTCCCTGGGGATTATCCCACTGTCCCATGGCCCCATCACTCACCTTATAATCCAACAGAGAACTCATCTGATCCACTTCAGAATTGCTGATCAGATCACTCTCTTCATCATCCAAAATTTCTATTTTCTGAAACAGAAGCAAACAGCTCATTCCAACTCACAGAGGAGACAAATGAACGAGGATCCTCATCCCAAAGGGGCAGGAAGGAAGAAGGAAGAAGGATGAAGGAAGAAGGATGAAGGAAGAAGGATGAAGGAAGAAGGCAGGAGAGCTCTGTGCTAGCTCCTGAGGAATTCAGAGCCCCCATTAGATGGCAATCATGCACCTCAGGCAGGAGATGCAGCAGGAATGGATGGGAGCTGCTGCCATGGAGACTGGGGCTGTTTACACAGGAGGAGCTCCCTGGCCCAACTTTTTGATTTTAAGTTGCACATTTATCCCCTCCCAACCCCTGCTCTGCTCTGTGGTTGTAAAGGAGGGTCTGGAAGTTTATCCCTCTGGATAAAGCAAGTCCTGAGTTACTCCTCTCCTAAAGAATGGCCACAGTGCAAGGGAAATGCCCTCAGCTGGAGGGGATGCTGATCCAAAGGACACCTCCAAATGCAGAAATATGGACATTTTCACCTAATTCACAAAAATTTGGGGAGTTTTTGTACTGGGTTTCTAAAAATACCAAAAGCTCAGTGCTAAGGCTAAGTTTAACAAAGACTCAGAAATACATCCCAAGTTTCTTTGCTGTTTTTAATTGTTTTGAGAGTTGTGAACATTTATGAGTCTGTCTATAATAAGTCAAAGCAATTTTCCTACTTTTTAGGATTAACTCTGTGTAGGGAAGGACCCCTGACCCAATCCATGTCCATGGGTCATTCCTGAGGTGTTGCTTTGATCTCCTGAGTTCTGCTGCTCCATCAGACCCTCAGGAACACTCAAATATTTTTGGTTTGAGACTCAGCTTGAGGAAAGAGTCTCTAAGTAACAGCCCAACATTCACATTCCCCTTCTCAGACTCTTTTTAAGATAGGAGGGGAAGGAACAGAGTAGAATTTCAAATAGGAAAATCGTATCTCTCATGCAAATACAATGTATTTTAGTCCCATTTTAAGGGCATTTTAAAAAAGTTTTGTTACAGTGTTTTCAGAACAAAGTATGAAGAAACTCTTTCTGGTTTTGTTCCATTGCTGTATCAAATAACAAAATCTGGGGCTCAGGCAGGTTGGGGAGTTGAGTTTCTTGGACACCATCTCTGCAAACCATTTCTACTGAAGTTTTTAGGGATTTTTCCTGCTGTGTTTTAGTATTTTTAGCACAGTTTTAAAGCTCAAATAAGAAGGACTTTTAACACACACACAACTAAAGTTGTCACCTAGTGCAAACCACAGGTGCTGGACAACCTCAACATTAATTAAGGAGTTATTAATTGGTGGAAAAGGAATAGTAGACATACCACATTATCAGTGGAAACTGGATTCTGGTCATCATCTTTGTGGCCAATTTCTTCATTTTGAAGAGCTTCATTTGTCTCTTCTGCAGAAATAAATTGGTTTTGTCAGATTTCATTCCAATTTTATGCTGAAGGACCGTTAATGGTGTTTACCACTAAATGTCACAGCTGCTAAATCCAACAGCAAAGTCATGGTATCAATGTCTAATCATAAACACAACATCTGCCTTATTAAAAAGACATCTTGTCACAAGCATTTCAACCCAACTGTGACCTGAAACAAAACAAAACTCTCAGTTATTCTCTGTACCAAAACCTTCCTATTTTTAGGTTCAGGTTGGAATATCAAAGGTGATGAAGAGTTTCACATCAGAGGTGTGCAGAAGTTGGGTTTTTTAAAATGAAAATAAATTCTCACATGAAAAATCCTGCATTCCCTGAAATTTTGGGGTACATATCTAAATCCCACTTACCCCTTGCAGACACTGATGGGTTTTGAACCAGAAACTGATCAGATTATGAAATGTTTATTCGCAGTGAACCTAAAGTGCTTTTTTATGTATAAACACTTGAAAACAGAGCAGATTTTACCCTGTTATTTCAACCACAAAGTATGAGATGATTCCATTGACCTTAAAGGCCCAGGAGAACACAAAACCCAAAGAAAGGGAAGTTTATTTACCCCTCAAATGAAGTTTGTTTCTCAGATTTACTTGACTTCTGCATATTAAAACATAAAATTAAATATAAAGAGGAAAAGAGGGAAGGGGCAGCAAGGTTCAGGTGATTCTAGGTCTGTCCCCTCCACACAAACAGGGATAACAGGATTTCCCTGGGATTACCAAAGACAGGCCAGACCATACAGAGCCATTTAATGGCTTTAAACAACTTTTAAGTTAAGTATCTCTAAAGTGAGCAAAGTTGATTAGAAATTGTTTCAAGTGAACTCAATCTGCCAGTGAGTGGCTCCACAGGACAATTTGTGCCAGGAGCACGTGGGATCAAACAGGAGCAAGGGAGGGTGAAGGTCACTGGCTGAGGATGCTCCTCAGGGCCCTGGGGACATCCCAAGGAACTCTGTAACCCTGACAGCCACCCCTTGGGGTCACCAGCTGAAGGAAGCAGCTCCCTGCAGCATTCCCAACTCTTAAATATTCATCCTCAGCTCACAGAACCCAGCACAGCCCTAATGGCCTCTCCTGTATAGTGTGGATGCAATTAACATACAATTAAAAATGGTGAGGCAATATGAGAGCTTTAATGATCCATTTTGCATCACAGCACAGCTTATTTTTTTTTTTAATATTTACACACTACATTTTAAAAACAGAAGGCATCAACTGTTGCTCTAGGTGACCAAAAATTGCTTTTGTTTGTCTTTCGGTGTGGTTTTTTTTAATAAATTAGGACCAAAAGCTACAGTTCTCAACCATGAGAACAATTCCCTATCTGTGACTGAACATAACCCAGGAGTATTGGGGGAAATATTTTCCAGGAAGTTCAAAACCAGCTGAGCTGCAGCAGTGAACAGAAATAATTGTTGTGGGAGAATAAAGGAATGAAATGGGATTTCTGGATGCTGTGGAAATCCTGTTGTTTCCTTGCACTTGCTCAGGCTTTGACACCAATAACACACCCAAGTGTTCAGCCTCCCCTTGCCTGACTCAACAAACAGGGAGTTATTCCTCATTTCAACTACAGACACTTCACACTTGTCCCTGTCACCATTTTCTCTCAAGCAGATCTGACTTAAATCAGCTCCTTCCACACCTCAGGCAAATCAAGGACTCTGAGATTCCTCATCTCCCTTGGCTTTCAATCACTTGACCCAGTTCTTTATCATCTTATTCCCTCTGCAGCCAAGTATGACAAGGCTCTCCCAAACTAATTCCCAGCCGCTCTCTGCTCCCCTGGCTCTTCCCTTTCAATTGTTCTGAGGAAATGACAGGATCAAGCCTGGCACACTGAGCTGCAGCAGCAGCAGGCCTGAGGTCAGACTTTCTTTAGGCTGGGAGAGCAAAGGCTCCATTGATCTCCTTTGAGCAGAAGCACAGGGAGCAATTAGTGAGTGGGGGATGTGCTGGGCTCGTGGACAGGAGGGGCAGGAGGCATCGATCCCATGTGCTCCTGGGAGGGAAAAGGGAATTAACTTGTAGGCACTTCTCAGTGCAGATGCTGCAGTTTACTGAGGACACCTCCTGTGTGTGCAGTTCCAGGGCTCCTGAGCTGTCCCCTGCTCAGCCTTTGATCTGCTGCTTGTGTTTGCCTGTCAGACAGAGCAGCAGGAGGCCTGGGCAGCTCCTTGATCCAGCCTGAGCTGAGGGGTTCCCTGCCAGGAGAACTGGGAATGCACAGTCCCAGCAGCTCTGCTCAGCCCCAGCAGCAGCTCCAGCCCCAGCAGTGCCTGGGGTGGCTCAGGATCACAGGATGGAACCATGGAATCACAGCATGGATTGGGATGGGAGGGACCTCAGAGCCCATCCAGAGCCACCCCTGCCATGGCAAGGACACCTCCCCCTGTCCCAGGGTGCTCCAAGCCCTGTCCAGCCTGGCCTTGGACACTGCCAGGGATGGCCATTCCAGCTGGCTGGGAAGAACTGAGCAGTTGGCAGAGAGCATTTTTTAAATCTGGCTTCCTTGGGAAGTGAGGCTTCCCCACATGTACAGTGTGCCCAGCTCTCACCTGCACCAGCAAAACGTGAACTCTTGGTTTCATTTCAGATGAATCTGGCAGAAATGGAGCTCTTATGATCAAAGGTTTCTCCAGTCTTTGTATTACAAACCCAACAAAACTCAGAGACAGAGGTAGAAGAAAGAGACCAAACAGTACCTTCAGCCCAGGCGGGGTGGAGCACTTGTGACTCTGTCAGACGTTTTTGAATGTGCACAACAGAATCCAAAGCATGCACACTGCACAAAATCGAAAATATAGGCACAGTAGTAACTGCATTCCAAATACCTTGTGAGCTTCCTTCAGATAAGCAGATTGATACTTCATCATTCCTATCATTATCATCCCCCACTTCAGTAGCAGTTTCCTCTCCTGGATTAAGTGCTGATTTAGAAACAAATTCAGATTGATCAGAGAAATCAGCAGGACCTCCTCTAGGGGGTGGGACCTCAATCCCCATTAAACGATATTTCCGTCTTCGATTCCCAATCCAAGTCTTGTAAGAGAAATAAACATGAATGATATCAGAAACTATAACAAAAGCAACAGGCCCCCAACCAATTGACATCAGCACATCTGCCCTACAGGAGCAAGAGTGCAGCCAGCACTTCAGGGAGATGATTATTCCCCAGTATTTGACCCTCCTGAGGCTCCTTCCCAAAATCCTGTGTCCAGGTTCAGCTTTCCATGACAAACAGGAAGGTGCACAGCAAAAGGAAAAGAAACAATAGCCACAAGTGGCAGCAAGGGAAGCTCTGGTTGGAGTGAGAATATAAAAGAAAAAATAATTTACAGTGAGGCAGAGGGACAGTTTGTCCATAGGAGCCTTGGGGGTACTCAGTGTTTCACTGGACAGCATCCTGAGAAACCTGACTTGATTCCAAAGTCAATCCTGCTCCAGATAAAGAGCAGGACTAGGTGACTTTGTAAGGTCTCTGCCCACCTAAATTATTCAACAAATTTAACATAAGATCTTTGATCCAGGTTCTCCTACTCTGCAGCTTCCATAAGGGGACTGAAGCACTCAATGACCCAAACCCTCCCTGCTCTGGGATTTCCTACAGCACAGAGGGAACTGGCCAAGGTGACAGATCTACAGCACCCCCCTTGGAGGGCAAGAAGGAATTTGGAAGAACAAAGCTCAGAGCAGCTCATCCTTCAGTCCCCTTTGGCTGTAAACCAGAGGTTTAGGAAAAGTTGTTTGCAGTGAGTGCAGAGGAGCACACTGGGAACTGTCTGGGAGATGAAACCAGCCCAGGGAACCTGCAAACCCTGCCATGGTGGGATGGAGATGCATGCTCTGAGTTCATCTTACATCAATAAAACTGAATTTCAAAGGGAAAAAAAAAAAAAGAGGAAAAGACCCACATTCTAAATTCTCCAAGTGGATCTGTACACCTGGTCATTAATTTGCCTTCTCTGATGAAGAAACATTTACACTAAAAATTATTAAAGATTCAGAGTTTAACGTGATGTAAAAAGAATTGTCTACAACTCTTCACCTCCTAAGGCTCCCCCTTCCCTTGTGTCACACAGGATTTCAACTTCTCATCTCAACTCTGCTCAACAGCCCCTGTCCCCCAGACCCTTTATTCCATCAAATCAACCAAAACTCCTTCCCAGAGCCAGGAACCTGTTTCTTTACCACCTGCTACTCCCACTCTTCTCAAGCTGGGTCTCATCCCCCTTCCACACCATCTACACCCCCAGAAACAGGAGCAGCAGTTCCTGGGCTTGAAAACATGATCAGGCCGTGGCAAAATGCACATCCTGTCCATGAGGCCTCTGTTCCAAATGAGTTTCCCAAGACATTAAAATATTTTAGGATTTTCTTTAAAGACACACTAAACATCACTCTGGTCTGATTTCAGAAATACCAGACCTGTTCCTCCTTTTCCTTCTGAAAAATTTGAGTAAAAAACATTTTGCTTATAATATCTTGACTACCAAAGAGAAAAAATAAAGGAATATTAACAACAGTCCCAACTACTAAACTCAGTTGCATGCTGTACCAGCCTTGGAAAAAAACCCCAACCTTTTCAAGCTGCATCTCTAACAAGCTAAAAGATAACATGCTGAACACTATTTTTAGCAAATCATTTTTGTTGGCTGGTATTTGCTTTCCCATCTTGCTGATTTTTCTCTTTGAAGAATGCACAACAGGTATGCAGAGAACTACCTAGATAATTTTTTCTAAAAATTAAAGAAAACTCCCCACACAAGCAGCCCTTTGAGACCTGGGTCTCTTTTTTCCAAGCAGTGTATTGCCATTCTTTAAATTTTCCCATCATCTTGTGATTTTAACAAACAGAGCTAACAAAATTTAAAATTGAATCAATCTCTCTTTTTAGTGAAAAAGGCACTTGGGAAAGGCAGATCTTTTTACAGACTTTTCAAAGCAGAAAATCTTTCATTCAACATACTGAGAATGTCAGAGAAGATGAACATGTTTTGATAGTGTCTCAAATTAAATGGGGAAGAGAAGGTTCCACATCCTGTGTGCTCTGCTGAACACAGAACATTTTGGAACAGAAAAACAGTGAGGGCAAGAGCAGACTGGAATTGCCAAGTGGGAAATCAGCTTGAGATTCTACCCCTAAAATTCTCCTAAAACATTTCTAGCAAGGTGTGTGAAGTGCTTGGGGTCATTGTGAGTCTGTTCTGGTGCTGGTGATGCCAGAGCCTTCCCTGGTCTCTGCCCTGAGGACAGAAACATTCCAGCAGGTGGGAAGGTTTGCACAGAACCCCAGTGTCACCCCTTGTGTGCCAATGAGGATGTTCCCAAAGGATCAAACCAAGGGAGCCTGGCTGTCACCCTGTCACCCATGAGGTGCTGGCAGGGGGAACAGCTTCACCTTCCAGACAGCAAAGTGAAGTCCTGGGAAAACAAGGAGCAGCTTTGCTCTCTATAGAGAAGAGAGTGATTCTCTTCAGTCTCCAAAAGTACAACTGGGTTTCAAAAAATTCCTCTGTGCCCACAAAAACCAATAATCAGATTGGTGTTCAACCCTAAAAGCAGCTTTGGAACCATTGGGATGCAGCAAGGCAGAGGTCTCCACAACAGGAGAGTTCCCTAAGAGCACTCAGCCCTGCTTCTGCAGCAGTGTCAGGAATTTAGGAAACAGGTGGAAAAAGAGGGTGAAAACTGAAAGGAAAAATCCCAATTGCCATGCCTGTCAGGAGGGAAAGGGAGGCTCCTGTCCTCTCTGACTGCAAACATTTCCTGAGGCTGGGATGAGGGGGTGAGACCCCAGAGGTGCTGCTGGGTGTCTGCTCAGCCAGGACTCAGCAGCAACATCCCAGCCTCTGGAAGAGATGATGTGCAGAGGTTCCTTGGGAGCCAGGTGATCTCCAGCACACCTGTGCCTCCCTCAGGCATCTACAGGAACCATCAAACTGAACTGATCCACAATTCCTCCATCCCACCTCAACCTGCCCTCAAGACAGTCTTGTAAAATTTTCTTTTCCTATTTTGGAGCATTTTCTTTCACACAATTTTCCCTATAAGCATGAATGAGAAGTATTTTCCCTGTATCTTTAGAAAAGCCCTTTTTTGGTGTCTTATTAGCAATATAAATAGTACCCTTCAGTCTTCTAGGATCTCCCTCAAGAATGTAACACTTTTACTTAAAATCTTACTCAAGAGAATGTCAAACAGCTCGTGGTGCTGCTCCTGCTGCTGATCAATAAGACTCTCACCTGAGGGCTTTTACTAAATATAGACTGCAGAAAGAGCAGGAGAGCATTTCCCAACATGGTCATTCATTATGTAATACGTGAAATCTATTTCAAGCTTCCTCATGCAATTTTTAAAGCCTTTCATCTGTCCTATTTCTGCTCCTGCCACGAGATAAGGGAAGACTCCGGATTTCTTACCCGAACTATTTCACAGTCAACATTTAATTCTGCAGCCACAGCTTCAATTTTCTCTCTGCAGACTGAGCCCAGGCTGGTCATGCCATTGTCCCAGTATTTCTTTAGGGTAGCTAAGTCTCGGTCACTAAATTGTGTGCGGTCCTGTAACTGCAAGATAAAAAAAATACTGTTAGATTGAAAAAAAATCTGCTTATCCTGAGCATTCATGTCCAGAGGTTCCCACACAGTAACACACACATTCTCCATGGCTCTTCTTCTCTTTTAAGTCTCCCTTAAGAATTTTTTTTATTTCTTTTTTTTTTTTCTTCATCCAGGCCACTCCAGAGTTCTCAGGGATTTGCTGTAAAGGCAGTGGCAGCATTAACACGAGTTTAAGGTACTTCAGCTTTGTTTCAACTCCACCTGATTTTTCTGCTAATTTGTTTTATCTCATTCTGTAAGACCTTACTGAAAATAACTTTTTTCCCCCCTTGTGCTGTTTACTCTCTCCACCCAATTTATGCAAATTACTCCTTAAAGGCTTTTCAAGTTTCTCACCCTCCCCCCTTAAAGTTCTTTTATCTTACTGCAAACTACAACACATGCATAATTCAAAGGATTCTGACTTCCTAAAGGGAATACTTTAATGTTTATGTGGTGAGTTTGAGTTTAAATTGGTTCCACTGATTATCTGTGAGCTCCCAAACTCTTTGTCTACGTTTATCAAAACGTGTGATATCGGATCAGTGATAAAAGAAATAACACTGAAAAAGAATTCCTAAACATCTCACCACTGTTTGAACTGGTGTGAGCATAGAGTGTATTTCTCTAGTAGAGCTTCCAAGCTCTATCAAAAGCTTTTCACACAGAATTTTATCTATCATCTACAGTTTCATTACACCAATCCATGTTTTTCACTTCTGCTCTTCATAGGATAGAAAATCAACCACAAAGTCTGCACTGGTAACTTGCAGCCCATGTGCCACACGTGTCATTATTTCAGTAGCTGAATTATGTTCACGATTTCAATAGCTGAATTCTGTGTTTGTTCATTTAAAAACCGTTAAAAGCTAGAAAGAAATAATTTTAAGTGGAATAAAAAGTAATTTTACAGAACTAGGATCATTTGACAATCTTGTACGCTCCCCAGTTCTACAATCTTCTGAATATTGTAATTGTTGCAATTTTCTTCTCTTAAAAATTACTATTTCTCAAAATGTTGGAAGCACTTGAGTCTCTTCAATGTATGAATACAAAATAGGGGCATCAAACCTTTGTCTTCCTAAAGCAATCCCAGCAAAAAGATGCACCAGATAAATTCAAATATTGCTGATTGCACTTGATGATCTTAGAGTCCTTTCCCACAATTAATTAAGTGCCTACCAGGCACTCAGAGTTTTTCCAGGCTGCAGCTCCACCATCCAGACTGGAATCAGAGGGGCTCTTCCCATCCCACAGCAGAGTGGGGCTGGTGAGGGGCGCCCCAGACACCCCTGAGCTGCTTTGCTCTGCACAGCCCTGGGCAGCCCAGCACAGGAGATGCTCCTGGGCAGAATGTCCAGGCCATATTCATCCAAAATGAACCCACTGGCTGCTCTAGGCTGAGCAAAGTGCAGCTCCAGACCTGGGCAAAGCCAAATCCAAACCCCGGTGCCCGCTCGCCGGAGCCGCCGCCGCTCTCGCTGCACGCCTGACCTGAGCTCCTCCTGACTCCAAGGAGTTCAAGGAACAGAGGAACAGCCACCTCCTGCATCACTGCAGCAAGAACTCCTCTTATAGCTGCTGGCAGAAGAGACTGGGACTTGGGAAGAGCTCTGCCCTGTGGCAGCCCAGTGCCCAGGAGAGGGAAGGCAGAGTGACAGCAATGCCCAGACTACACAATAACCAAGGAACCCTGGTCTGTCCACACTGCTGACTGCTCAGGGCAACCTCACCTCCTGAAGGACACTGGGTGTTTTTCAGACATAAATAACTGACACTGCCTGCTGGTTCTGCAGAGCTCACACTGCTGCAAGCCCTCTCAGTGAACTCCCAGAGCTCCCTGTGCTCGGTGCTCAGCAGGGACACAACACCCAGCCATGCCTCACATTTAACATCCACAGCTTAACCCCCCACTGAACACCCAAATTTACCCTCCCAGGTGCAACTCTCATTTAGCCCATTCACTTCAGTGCTGCCTTTAATGATCCCTTCCAGCTCAGAAATTCTGTACAGCATCAGGAAATGTGCCTGGAGTTCCAGCACAGGGAAGGGAGAAACCCTGCTCAGGTTGTCCTCTCCCACTCCAGTGCTGTGGTGGTCAAATTAGAACAAAACCCAAAGAAAGTCCAGCTGCTGCTGAAGGAAGCTCAGGTTTCTTCTTGCCAAGTGGTTTTGCAGTTATTTAGAAATGCTTCCTGTCCTGAAAGAAGCCAGGGCAAGGCTCAGTAGCAGGAAAAGTGATCTGCAAGAGGATCCTTCCTTGGGCAAAAGACACTCAGTGCCTGCCTCGAGTTCCCAAAGGTATGGTGCTCAGGAAGGTGCAGAGCCTGCTCAGCTTTTACTTACCCAAAACAAGGACTTTACATGGAAAAAGCAGAACTTAGCAAAAGCACCAGGCCTTCAAAAACTTTCCTTAAAAAGCAGAGTCAGATCTTTTCCATTTTAGTGGATTGATGTTAATTCTGATGACTTACTTCAAATGTTTCAATAAAAATCTTATTAGATGCATCACAACTGCTGTGTAATTATGTTAATACAACTTAAATTTTCTGCTTTGGAGTCTCTGTCTCATTTTAGCCATTTTGTTCTGCCAAGACCAGCACTGAGGAGCCCCTGTGCTTTGCTAAGTGAGCAGCTCTGTGGGATCTCAGAGATCCTGAGGAATCATCATTTACACAATTGCTCTCAACTGCTGCACCAGCATCATAGGATCAGTGTCAGCCCTTAAGCTCAGGAGATGTAAATGACACTTGAGCATGCCCAAATCTCAGCTCCAGATTAGCTGCCTTGGTGTCACACTGTGCCATGGGCCTTAGCAGCAGTTTCTTAGGGAAATCACAAACTACCTTCAATGACAGGATCATCCCTTGACATGGATCATACCCAAGTTTGACTCCTGCATTATAAACTGCTTAAAAATTACATAATGACTTTTGTCAGAAAATAAAGGATAGAATTTCTGCATTGTACATGTAACTGAGCTTCCATCAATTTAGTTAACAAACTTCTCAGGCTTAGTATCATCAGAGGAAATGAGGGACCAAGGGGAAAATCTCAGAGCCCTACAAGTATCATAATATTTATCATTACAGGAAAATATATCAAAAGATAATATGGGCAAGCTTCATATTTATGACAATACTTATAGGCTAAGGCAAACCAGTAATTAAGTTCTTGTTTTTTAAGCCATTAACTCAGCTCTGAATACAATTCTCACTTCCTCTCTTCAGATATCCAGCTTGCTGATTCAAGGCTCAGCTTTATCATTGACAGTGCTGGCTGTTGGCTGAATCCTTCCCATTTCCCACTTCTCTGGCCACAGTTTAAAAAGCAGGAGAGGCTTTGTCCATCTCAATCCAGCCCATCCATCCATTCCCAAGGCAAAGCAAATTGAATCAGCAGTTGTGCCGTGCTCAGGGTTAAACCCGGCTCATCCCCGACCCCCCAAGTGGAACAACAACATCCCCAGAAGAGATGACCCAGTTTATCAGAGACATTCCTGGCTCTTTGCCAAGCTCCTGGAGCCCCCCCACCGTGCAGCAATATCTGTGGTGCAAATCTGGTGTCTATAATTGGGATGAATAATTGCAGGGTGGAGTGTCCTCATCCTGCCTTTTCCATCGGCCTTTATGCATCACTTCAGAATGTTTCAGGCCACGTGCACAAAAGCTATACACAAATTTCAGATTATTAATCAAAGGCATGCTAAAAAATGGAAGAACTAGAGGTTTTATAACTTGCATTTATGCTGCAGCTGAGCACTGTGTGTGGTGTTCATTTCAATTGCAGTGAAATCATATTAAATCAACATTCAGTGCTTACACTTGGTGATGAAATGGGCTGAGGTAATGGTTATTTTTAGCAAACAAACCTCTCACAAACAAATTTTCCACGAATTTGATCCATGTCACTGCATCTCTGTTGTATTTTGGGGGGAATGGGAAGATCAGAAGCACTCAAAGTATTCAAAGTATGAACAAATCCCAGATTCTTCTGTACAAGCTCAGTGTCATTTTGCCTTATTCACCTTTCCCAGTGACACCAGCATGGACTCTCTGAACCCCGACACTAATCAATATCTGTTTTCTCCAGAAGATTATCAATTCCCATCTCAAGATCTTATTTGTATGTATTAACAGTGATTTCTGAATCATTCCATTTCTCCTTTCCCATCTGCACCATTTCACATTTTTGCTTTTCAGTTTATTATCTCTTGATCTCCCACATACAAATCCTGAAGGTCTGCATTTTCCCTTAACACACCAAGATATTTAACCTCATTAAAGCTGTGCCAGATTACACATTCCTTCAGCCTGAGGTTTCAGCTTCAGGTTTCACCGGTGGCACAAAGCAATGCCACCCATCCTGAGCTTAGGCTGGACACTGCTGCTCACACACAGCTGCACAAACTCAGGCACAAAGGTGTCTGCAGACCCTTCAGCTCCTGCTCACACAGCATCAGGGCACCCACTGTTAGGTTCCTGCTACTTTTTATTTTTTTGCATCTTTCCCCACTGGCTGGGTAAGCTTGAAGTTTGCTCTGATGGAGGCAGAACTGATAAATATTTCATAGTACCCCATTGTGAGAAGAGCTGTAACTGCTTCAGCACTCAGCCAAAATTACAGCTGCTCTGTTAATATCTGTTTCTAAATCAAATTCAGCTAAAAAGATGAAAAAAAAAAAAGGGAGAGATATCAATGCCATGAACAGTCTAGCAAAGAAATTACACCCTTGAGCCCCAATTATCTGATTTTAATTTCCAAACCAACCCTCAAACCACACAAAATGACCACTCATCCTTCTGGAGGTTTTGAGCTGATTTCTGAAATAGTGAATGTTCAGTCTCAAAGTACACTGATTTTTAGATGGTAATTATCATGATTCTTAATCTAACAATGTCTTCCTCACATTGGGCCAGAAAGTTCTGCAGATCCTGCTCAGATGAGATGAATTCCTTGCCTGCAGGTTCACAGCAGGCAATAAGCCAAGGTGATTTGTGGCACTGAGATGCAGCACACCAGGAAATAAAAACTTGAGCAGGCTTGTCCCCCTCTGCATTCCTTCAGCAGTGCTGTGGGACAGGGAGGTGCTGCTCCCAGCCAGAAGCCAGGCCATGCTATGGGTGGTACTACCAATGTAGAAATACCTTGAGATACATAGGAAAATAGCTCACAGAAACACTTCAGTCAGAATTCTAACGCCACAAAATAGGAACAAGCAGAGTTTTCCCATCCAGCTTGCCTCACCTCTCACTGCAGACTCAGACAGCCTCCACTGACTTGACTAAACCACATTTCCCCCTCCTAGCAGAGCAAAGGAAGGTGCAGAGAACTGCCCAGGTTCCTCCTGGAATGGTTTCAAACCCAAAGGCAGAGCTGAGGTGGCCTCTGACTGCAGGCAGCTTTAATCCCTGCCAGGGTTTCTCTGTGAGGCTGCTCTGAGCTGTTTGCTCTCAGCTCATGTTGGTTTTCCTGAGCCTTGCAGAGCCCAGGCTAAGGTGGAGATTTCTTTAGAGTTGTACTGATGTGTCTTCCCCACAAAATCCAGCTGTGTTCCCCTGCTCAGAACAGCTGGGACAGGTCTCACTGCAACCCTTCACCTGCCCAAAGAGTGTCTGCACTCCTGGGAGGCAGGATGCACAGGGGACACTTTATTGCCTCTATCTCCTGAGTTTTATTCAAAAGTGATACAAAAATCAGAATCTAGCACTCTCCACCCAGGTCTGTCCTGCTCCCAAATTGAGATTGAGAGCCCAGACACCCCAAAGTGAAGCTCAGGGCACACATGCCCCCTGAAATAAAACTTCACCAGCTGTGTGACAAATGCTTTCCAGAGCACACCAGCACTTTTAAATCTACCACAAACACAAACCATTCTGCTCAGACCTCAGATGACACAGATCTGAAGCACAGTCAGTTCACTCAAGACTTAAGAACTGAAGTGGAGATATTTTCACCCTTTTAGCTCTCCTTAACCAGTACCTTCACTGCTATTTTTGAATCCTTGTTATCCTTCCACCACCCTGTGAAAAACCAAAAATCAATGCATTCATAAAGGCCACTGCATATGCACCAGGACAGAACACAGAACTGTCATTTCTGAAGGCACTCTCATGACTTACTGAGAGGGTGATATTTCTAGACTAATATTCATTAACAATCAGGATTACATCATCCTACAGCAGAGCTGAGCACACAAGAGTTTCTGCAGAACTGCACAGCTTTTATTTCTCTCTTGATACAGTTGAAGGACAGGGCAAGGAAAACAAAACATCAAGGCAGAAGATTAAAAATTCAGAGCATTTAAAAGACAATCTTCTCCATTTTAACCAAAATACAGATTAGCCTTTTTCCTGTTTGAATGGCAGTAATTGCCATAATGGCACTTCTACAACTCCATCCATTCTATTTCTGTTCCCTCACACTCTTTATTCAAAAGAACTTCACAGTTGAAATCCAAGTTTCTAGGAAGTAGGAGCTTTTTCTCCTTTGCTTGTCTTACCCCTGTGTGCACACTGCAGTTTTAGAGTGCCAAGTCCTTTTCTCCTGAGGAGGATTCTGCACTCAGACTGGGAAAGAGCATCCACAAATCTGGACACAGATGTTGTCAGACTGTATTAACCAATGGGTTTTATGCACTTTATTGATTAAAGACAAATGAGTAAAGGTCTAAGGAAAAAGAATTCCCTAATAATCATCCTTAATGGTCTCTCACTGCAGGGAAGACATTTAGAGGCTGGAGACAGAGAAGGGAATGGAGCTGGGGCAGGGTCTGGAGCACCAGGAAGGGCTGAGGGAGCTGGAAAGGGGCTCAGCCTGGAGAAAAGGGGGATCAGGGGGGACCTTGTGGCTCTGCACAACTCCCTGACAGGAGGGGACAGCCCCTGGTCAGGCTCTGCTCCAGGGAACAGGGACAGGAGGAGAGGGAATGGCCTCAGGCCGGGCCAGGGGAGGTTCAGGTTGGATATCAGGAAACATTTATCACTGAAAGGGTTGTAAAGCATTGGGGCAGGGGCATTGCTCAGGGCAGGGGTGGAATCACCATCCCTGGAAGAGTTAAAAAAATGTGTGGACATGTTGTAGTGGTGACCATGCTGATGCTGGGCTGAGAGTTGGACTCAATGATCTTAAAAGTATTTTCAACCGTAGGGACTCTGTAATTAATGAACAGGCACCTCCACATCCTGGGAAGTTCAAAATTTACCCCAGAAATCTCTTCTACAGCTGGGGGTCAGGTATCCAGCATGACCACAATGCCCAACAACCCCCCAGAGCTGCAGGCAGGGGCCAACATCACCCCACTCCCAGCCCAGTGCTCCCACTGCCACATCTGAGCTGGCTCTGGCACTCACCTGAACCCAGAACAGCACTGACCTCTAAAAACAACCTCAGCAGCAGAATTTGTACCTGACAGGTCACACACCCGACCTGGATTACCTTACAGCTGGATATTGGCTGTGGATGGGGTGGCAGGGCACTGGCAGGGAGGGAAAAGTTCCCCATGTAGCTGTGAAACTCTACCCAGGACACTCCCCAGCTCCTTGGTGAGATGCTCTGAAAGGTCATTAAGTGATAGAGGGGATGAGCCTTCCAGAAAAGAGCTGCATTTTAAAAAGCCTCCTCAAGAGAATTAGCACTTAGGAAAGAAAAAAGATGGATTGAGCACAACAGGATTTGTATAAAAGTACCAGTTCCTCTGGGAGATGCTCTTATAAAGTGCTCTCTGTACAAAAAGAAGTAAGTGATTCTACCAAACTCTGCAGAAATTGGAAGTGCTTCAGCTGAGACCTAGAAAAAGTCTCAGAGAAAACATCATTAATGTGATGGTCCTTAGATTCCTACTTGTACAGGAAACACTGCCACACTCACACCTCCTGAAGAATTGGAAATACTATAATAAAGAAAGGAAAAAGTTGTGGTTACAGTAGAAGAAAGCAAGGAAAGACTCTTCCATTGCCTAGACCTTGTTGCCAACACAGCAGCCACTGCCAGGGCACTGCCAGGACATTGTCAGGGCACTGCCAGGATATTGTCAGGGCACTGCCAGGACACTGCCAGCTCCACAGACTGGGGAATTTGGTTACCATGGCAGACATTTCCCCAGTTGTTGCTTCTGACAGAGCAGGAGTGATAGAGCAGCCCCTGGAGAGCCTGGCTGGACCATCCAGCTGAGGCTGGAGGCAGAACTGACACTCTTCAAACACAAGCTGGAAATGCTGAGCACTACCTAAACAAAGAGTTGGGCAGAGGTTTTTTTTCCCCCTGACAAAAGCTGTTTCATATCTTGTGTTGGAGATGTCCGTGAATTGAGGACACCTGGCTGATTCTGCTACTGTGAAATGCCATTTATGTGGATAAAATTAGACTTGATCAAGTTCCTACAGGCAGCACTGACTAATTCTGTGCATGTGCAGAGAAGCTGCAGAGGGAGTTACTCTCTTAAGCATTCAGTTGCCTGAATTAACAACCACTTCACTTTCAATATAAAAACATCTTCTGAGCTCCAAACTCTCAGTCTTTATCAATTCAGATGCTGTATTTGAGCTAAGAGCACAGTTCCTACCTGGGCATCACCTCACACTGGATTATGACCTTGACCTGTTTTTAAAGGCAGACATCAACTTCACCTCAACTGAAACACTGCACCTGCAGTTGATGTTTGTATCAAAGGAAAAAACCCACCCAAGCTAAACAGAACTGACATTTTCAAAAACGCTTTTTTACCAATTTTTCATTGCTTCACTTGATGCATTAGATACTTAAATGGAAATGTACTTACTGCTCTTTTTCTGGAACAACCTGTAATCCAAGGCACAGTAAGGTTTCCTGAAATCTGCAGAGGGGAAGGAGGAAAAAGAACAGAAAACAAGAACAGCTTAGGTTGCTGTGAGAGCCAATACTGAGACTTCAGCACTGTACATTCAATTCTGACACCAATGTCTATAAACAGGTTAAGATCCAAAACCAAAGTCACACTCACCTTTACTGCCAAGAATAAAACACTTTCTTTGGGTGAGGACAAGATAACACAGTGACAACTTTGTTTCTGTACTTTTGGTACCCCAAAACTTTTATTTCACAACAGCAGTTTGTCTTTCCGTGTGTCCCAAACTGGCAGGATGGAGTCACACAAGGGTTGAGGACTGAGCTGCCCTCACATCTTTCTCACTTACATCACTTCAACTTCCAGAAAAAATGCTCTTGTGTTTGTCACTGTGCTGTTCTATGTCTGATGTCAAAGATTTGTGTACCAGCAGAAAAATTAGGGATATCAGGATGGAGAAGAAAGGGGAAGGGGTATGAAGGCAAAGGAGAGCTGCCTCCATTCCTATTGCTTTTCCATCATTCCCAGAGGTCAGACTGTACTAAATAAAAATCTCAGTGTTTTCCCTGACCATCTGAGGTGTGTCATAGCCTGGAATCTTTACATTTAAGATTCCATGTTCATCTTGTGCAGACAAGCAATGCTTGAGAGACTAAACACAGCTCTGGAGAGAGCAATCACCTCTAGTCATTACACACATGTATGTGAGGAAAAAGCCTGTGCACTTCTGCTGACTGAACCAAACTGCACTGGGAGTTTTTGCATTTGCCAAGTGCTTCACTGATGGCTCTTGCAGCATGAGCACAACAAGCACAGCAGCCCTGGTACAGGTGTTTGCTGTACAAGCATGTAAGACACTTCTATTCAAGTTTTTGGCTGGAAGCACTTGGAGCTCACCCAAGGTCAGACCCTTTCTCATTGCAGCACAAAGAGGGATGAGGGGGGCCAGTCTGCAGCAGGATTTGAGCCTAAAATATTAATTTTTTTTACTGCACACACACATTTTTCATAACTCTGTAAAGTTATGTCTGTTACAACCCAATATCCTACACAACAGCTTCACACCACAAAATGCACTGCAAAGGCACCTGAGGAACCACTCAGGCGGCTCCTCTGCACTAATTTAAAATGGGCTACAAAAAAAAAAAGTGCTTTTCCATGGGAATAAAGCAAAATGCATTAAGGGCTGCTGGGAAGAAAAATGCTCAGAGTTGTGCCAGGGATGAGGCCAAAACCAGCCAAGCTCATCTCAAGAGAACTCCCTGAAAGACAACGTGCATGGCACTGTCCTGAGCTGCCTCTGTCAAACAGGCACAAAATAAATAAAAACACACAGATCTTCAACAGTGCTCTTGTCCCTTAGGGCTGAGGTAAGAAACCAAGACTAGATCCCAATTCAGCCACAGATAACCTCTCTACCTCAGCACAAAGTCAAACTAAGACAAGCAAGTAGGCTGAAGAATTTGTTTATTGAAACTGCTCAGCCATTAAAATTGATCAGTTAATTAAATTTAGTCTTAAGTTACACTAACATGAATTTGATTAATTGAACCAGTAAGGAAGCTATAACTAATTGCTAATTAGAAACCCCACCAATATATGACAGTAATTACTTCATCAAAACATGAATCACACAGTCCTGACTTTGAAGAAGCATCTGCTTGGATGTTCAACTACTCCAATAATCATTTAGCCCAGGTTTAATCTATTTTTAAATTCAAGAAGATTTCCCCAAGTTTAAGGATTTTCATCTCTGTGCTGATGGATAAATTAGCTAAACATGGGCAATAAAATTAACATAAACTGATTACAAAAAAAGAAGTGTCATCCTGTACAAGCCTAAAAGGATTCAAAACAGCACCCTGGAAAGTCTCTAATACCCACAAGTGTCACCTCAGGGGTTCACAGGGTGCATGCTCACAGCAATTAGGGAATTAACAGCATCCTGCTCAGCTTTTCCAAGGTTTAAAACTCTGGAATGACAAAGGATATGACAGGAAACAGAAGTTCCCTCCATCCATATTCCAAATCCAAAGAACAGAGGTGTCATGGAGGTCAGCTGGGTACAGATGAATTCGTCACTTATCAAAAAACCATGTATGTTCTTACAACAGGGGGAATTAAAAAAAAAAAACAATCCTAAACAAAGTTCCAGAGATCTTATTCTGATCCATAAAACACCACACAGATAAAATATCATCTACCATGAACTGTTCTAGCTCTTCTAAAAGACTCAGTTCCTACCCCATAAAACCCCAAAACAAAGTTATACTGAATTTAATTTTAAAAGAATTTAAAACAGGAGAAATCAATCTTCCTGATGCTTTTTCAAGAGTGAACTAAAGCACATGAGCACACAGCTGATGGAGGCATCAGTAAAGGATTTCCTTCCATGAAACTTAAAAAAATGTCCTTAACTCAACTGCAAGCACTTTTACCAATCCTTTATTGACAGATCTGCACATTTACTGTGAAATTGGGATGGCAAAAGTAAACAGCATTTCAGGACTTCTACAACCAAGTAAGAAAAGTAACAGCAAATACTGACAGACTGTGAGAGTAAAGGAGAGAACAGCTCATCTGAGGTGCCATCTACTCCCCAGAATTTACTCTCAGTTCATCAAGCCTCTGGGTTACCCAGAAAAGCAATAATTCAAGTGAAAAGTGGCACTGACTTGGACTCAGAAGCTTTCTTTCAAATAGTTACATGAGATAGGAACAAGTCAGAAAAAAAAAGAAAAACTAAAAAACCTAAAAAACCACGGCTCACAAAGTCTTGTTCTCTCTCCTGGTGAGCAGAGCACAGGAAAAGCTGATATGCTGTCGACACAGTTTATTTTCAGGATAAACTAAAAAGGCAATGCAATAACAGGCAAATGCACAGGTGACACACACAATCACATCCTGTCAGCCTTAAAAGACTTTTACCTCAGTGTCTCCAGGCTATGTCATGCCAGATGGCGTGAAATCCATGAAAAAAACCAATTTGGATGTTTCCTGCACAAGCATCTCTCCCCTTGTGATACCAAAAACTGAAAAAAAATGTGTCAAGTGATGCAGTTTCTCCTAAACATCTTTTAGTTCTTCAATGATATACATTTAATTCCCCCTCAGTATCACTAAAGGGATTTTAGTACAGGAAAAAGAATAAAGGGATTGAATGTAAAATTGATTATTTGAATTAGATGTTGAGGGAAAGGAAGCTGAGTTAACTCCCTGACAGGGGACCCTCATCCCTGACAGAACACAGGTCCAGAGATTGCCACCTGCACAGGGGGTACAGGATTCCAAGCTGCCATCAATGGGGTGAGCAAATGCACAAATGTCAGCATGAGACCACATCTAGTGCCACGTGTGATGTGTGTGCACAGGGGAACATCCAGGGAAAGGCCATGGCTGGACAGCACAGGCTTGAGCAACCACCAGCTCACTGGTATGAGCCAAAATTTAGCCATGGAATCTATGAAATCCTCACTGATCTTCAATACATGGCTAGCAGGGGCTCAGCTGGACAGGCAGAAGTGCTACCACACTGCAGTGCTGCCTGCACTGGGTTTGAGAAGGAATTGTCTCCACTGAAAGCATAGAGAGCACAGCCTGCAGAAAGGTGAACCTACATGAAACAGCATTTATCTGCTCTGAAGTCTGAAAACAGAGATAAACTGATGGATTACCTGGTAATTGTTTTGGTTTTGCGACAGCCTCAGTTGACTTGAAGACGTAAAATGAGGAGAAAAGGTACTTCTGGCTGCGTTGTTGGTGTTATAAATGGTGCTGGATGTGGTGTGCAATGAGGTCCGTGCAGGCAGGTGGAACTCTCTGCTGTGGTACAGGAGATTGTTGGGCACATCCCTGGCACTGCCCAGCTGTGCCCCGCAGCCCCCGCCGCGGCCCGGCCCGGCCACGCTTTGGTTGTCGCCGCGGCCGGAGCCGCTGCCCTCGCAGTACCTGGAGTAGCTGTGGATCTGCGCTCCCATGGAGGCCAGCTCCTCCTCACGGGCGTACTCGTCGTCCACGTCGCCCGTCTCCATGGCGATGGACAGGCAGCCGCCCTCCAGGGAGGGATGTTTCTGGGAGCTGCCGGCCGCCACCAGGCGCTGGGGCTGGTCGGTGACGGCCAGCGAGAACACCTCGCGGATCTCCAGGTTCTGGGTGCCGCACGGCGGCTCCCTGGGGTGAGCCCTGGGCCCGGGGGGTGTGTGCGACACCAGGGCCGCGTGCTCGGCCTTGTGCAAGCGCTGGCACCCCAAGGACTCGGCCTTGCAGGGCCTGTGGCAAATCATGGGTTTCTGAGGTAACACCAGCTCCGCCGTCTGCACCGAGGAGCCTTTCTTGGTGTGGCTGTAGATGGAGCTGGCAGAATTGAGCACGCTCGTTTGCCTGGAGAGAATAATGGTCTTTTCCCCCACTAAGAGGGAAGTGTTTTTACAGTGGGGTACCTGCCGACCCAGAGGGATGTGCTGCTGCTGGAAGTCTGCATCGCTCTTGCCCGGGAGCCGTGGGATGGAGGTTTTGTGGAGCTCTGCCACGGAGGCGTTCATGTGCTTGGCGGCTCCCGGCCGGCCCGAGGAGCTGGCAGGGCTGTAGATACCAGTCACTATCACGTCGTTGTTAGAAGAGGTCCAAGAGGATTGCTGGCTTTGGGATCGAGCAATATTTACCACATTTCTCACTGCTGCATCCGGGGGCACGGAGGGAGTGGCAGGGGCAGTCCCTGGGGGGGTGCCCCCAGATTCCACCGCGCTCTTGCTGCTCATCTTCCGCCGCTTGTTGCCAACCCACGTCTGCAAACGACAACAGGAACAACAACAAACACGAAAAGAGGCGTCAAAGAGGCAGAAAAAAATTAGCAATTCCATTTTTAAGCAGATCTGATGACATGTTAAGTGTTGGAGTCGAGATCTAAGTTTACAAATATGTAAATCATGTACCGATTATGCAGTGCACATGACAGGGTGGAAATACAGGACTGAAAAACACAGGGTAGAAATCCAGGCCTCTCCTCCTTGGGATCCCCAACTCATACACAGGACAACTCAGCCTCAATTCCAAAGCCCCAGCTTCTTAAAAATCCTGAGATTGTTTTTCCTCCTCTCCCATCTTGAAGTTACCCTCAAGATTTATTTCACTGACACCACTGTGACTAATTTCCAACAGGAAAACAAACATCTCTGCCATACACAATTCCACTCCACAAAGTTTTTTTGGTCAAATTTTACAAAATGTCTAATTTGAGGCACAGTTTGTAGCATGCAGTAAAATGTCAGTTACTGGTCAGCTTTGCCTCTGCTCAGTCTCATTCTCCTGACCAATTGTATTTAGGGAATTCATGTGCCTATTATAATCCTATCTGCAAGTGCCAGCTGCAACTCAAGCATCATTTTGCCAAGAACTAATCACTGACCAAGAGTTTCATAGGAAAAAAGAAAAAAGGAAAAAAGAGGGCATTAGGAAAAGCAGAAATGAGGGGTGTAAAGAAGAGAATGGTAAGATCATGCTAAAATATGACAAATGCAGGACAAACACTGGATCTGTTTCCATTGCACTTCCTAAGTAAGGAGGAGTTTAAGTGCTGCAAATCTGGGCTCAGAAAGGGAAGAAAACAGAAGGAATGATACTTGATTGCAGGAAGGAAAATCAAGAGGGAAAGGAAACATGGAGATGGAGAGAAGTGCAAGGAAAGGGGAGCTGGGCTGCCTCCTCTAGGACATTCAATCAGCACAAAAATAGCAAAGCAGCCCTGGCTGCACCATCAGCATCCAGATTCCTGTTACAACTGCTGCCTGCCCCAGGAGCCTGAATCCCTGGCTGACTTTCACAGCTTCCACCACCTCCAGCTGAGAAAGTAACTTTTAATGTTTCCAGAGTGTTCTGAGGGACAGGAATCCAGCTAAGAATTTGGGAGCAGGGTTGTTATTGTCTATGTGCCACTGTTAGAGCAATTAAAAACCAACCTAGCTGGTCCCACTTGCTCCTCCTCATGCCCAGTTCACAGCAGCTCCTGGGAGCTCCACCACCCTTTGTTACTTTTCCATTAATGCCTCAGGATTTCTATTTCTGCTCTCGGACAACAGCCATTTTGTAGTCTAGTGTTTCACAAAGGGATTATTATTTCCCTTCCCATGGAATTCATAGACTCTGAAGAGCTCCTGTTAGCACTGGGACATTCTTGTTTTACAGGAAAAGAAGGTCCTCACTGTAAATAACCACAAGGGACCACAATATTTATGATTGTGATGTGGAATACAAGTGTGACAAGAATGCATCAAAAGAAATAGTTTCACAATTGTTTTTCCCAAATATATCAATTGGTAGAAATTTATTTAGCTTAAAAAGTTTCTTAACATGACCTTGCTCTGATACAATACATTATACAAAGTATCTATAGGGAAAGCCACTTTGTAATTTAATAAATAATAATTTTAAAAATCCCAACAAAGGACAAAGAACAAAGATCACTCCTTGTGCAACCCAGGCCCCTGCTAAATTCAACAGTCATGTGAAGACATTTCAATGAAAACAAACTCTAAATAGGCTCACTGGATAAAAATGAATGTCACACACACACTGAAGTCTGATTTAAGACAAGGATAAAGTTAGAGACTCCAGATCTCTCTTTATTTTATGTAAAGCAATGAATGTGTATGCTTAACAAATTTGGAAGGCCTCAGTACTTACCCTGACCACACTGAAATCCAGTTTAGTTTCTTGTGCACACTGTAAAATGAGCTGAAAGCAATTTTTACTTTGATTTGTCATTCCATTTTCATAGTAACGCTGTAATATCCTTTGTTGTTCTACAGTAAATACAGAACGCAGATTCATCTGAAAGGAAAAGGAGACACTCTGAAAGCTGGAATGGAAACTGGAACACTTGCAGGAGGCACAGCTCTCCTCTGTGACTGTGATAACAAGGAGGATTGACATGTTTTCTCTACAGAATCTTTTACCAACACTCTTCCTGACTCTCCAAGAAAGCCTCTTGCAATCAGTGTTGTGACAGACTCAAGCTGAACAGGTGAGCTGGATGTTTGGAAAAACAGCAACTGCTTTTCATAAATAAATAAATATTCCATAATATTGCTAAGTCCATGAGGCTCTAGTTTGAAAGAAAAGGTTTTTCCCTTAAGAAAATAAATAAGAATATAATAAATGGGAAAGGCAAACATTATTGCCAATATTATCAATATTACCAAACGCACAACAAAGTCCTAATGGCAAACTGGAGCTTGATGCTCTTGTTACACAATCTACACAGCAAAGAATGTAATCCTCTGGGTAGATATCACAAAAGAAGAGCCCCATCATCACAGATTTCCAAGACAGGGCCTTTTATTGTCTCAGAGAGGAGGCCACCAGCTGAGACAACACAAGTGCTGGCCAGGAACAACCTGCATCCAACTTGGTGTCTTGGGAAGCAAAAATATCACCAGCCACAAGTTAATTTAATGCAGCACATGCATCACAATAATACAGAATGAACCAAAGGACAAGAAACCTGCCAGTAGGAAAATAAAGGGGATGAGGGAACCTTTCATAGCCAAGCATTTTTGAAAATTCTGAATGGATCTACCTAATCTTTGCACAAGAGCTGCTTCTAATATAGAGCAAATAAAATTATTAAGGGCTCAAAAGCATAAGCAGACATCCAACTGCTTTCACTTTATTCTCCAAGATGGTTATACTATGTAATGGTAATGGATGTTAAGAGTTCAAGAGGCCTGTATAAAGAAAGAGATTGATATTTAGAATTTGGAGTAAAAGTTTGTAGGCCAGAGCTTTGACTTCAGAGTTTACTTTCCTCTCTATGTCAACATGCAATAGAAAAAGCAGTGATTACCAATTTGTAAAAATTGCTGTTTCTTTGAAATAACAGATAAAATAGAAGACGATTTTCCAATCACATTTTTTACCTCTGTTCTCAACTCTTATTCACTCTCTCAATCCAGAGCATTACTAAATACTGCATTACAAGTCAGGTTTGCCCAAGTTCTGCCTCCCCCAGAACATTTACTCAGTCACAGCCACAGCTGGGCAAAGAGACTCTTGCTCTGAATAATCTACTCCTTAAAGAAATTTATAGCAAGCAACAGAGGAGACAATTATTAGTCCATTAAGAAATCAATAAAGTTCATAATAATCTACTTTCTCATGTTGAGAACTGCCTTCAGATCTCCCATGTGGATACACAATGACGAGGCCCCCGACTGATTTACGTCACTTGGAGAGAACACAGAAGAGTTAATTTTGTGATTCTTTTTCCTCCTGTACGATTGGCAGGACCCAGATTCCACTCCTGCCTAGTCCTCTTTCAGTACCAGGGCTCCTGTTTTATTTACTGGAGCTCAGTAAATGACCTCATCAGAAATAATTCTGAGACTTCCACCTTTCCAGACCCAGCTGAAATCATCCCAAAGCTCAGTGTTTCATACACAGGCTCATCACATCATGGTTCCAAACAGTTCACCAACTGCAGTGAAGACTCTTCCAATGGCAAGATAAATTTTTAAAGCCAGACCTGATGACCTGCATGGGAAGACCTGTGTCAGGTCCTTGACACATTTTTTAATTATGTGTATTTCTGTATCCAAGGTCACGTCTGTGTTAAAATACTTTCATTGTTGCATTTGACATCCGTAATTTAGATAAAGATAGGGTGGAGCATTTTGATTAAATCACTTGAACTTCAGATAAACCCTTGAGTATTGCACGACAGGCTTGGCCTAGCTAAGCTCAGGAGAGGTCATGCTCTGCTTTAATAACTCATTTTTGCAGTGGGTTTTAACCACTTGTGAACTACACCTGCCACCAAAGTCCTGGTAAGATTCCTTGGCAGCCTCTGCCTTGAATCCAGTAAAGCAGAGCTCAAAGGCTTCCTGCAGAGACCATTAGAAACTGATTTAAATAAACAGATTACAGCCACAGAGTTATGAACTGAGTCATAACTGCAGGTTACATTCCAACATCCTAAACCTTCAAATAAGTAGGTGAGATTTATTAAAGCTTTTCGTGTCTTGGATATACCAAATCCTCTGTCAACAGACAGTTCTGTACCATTTTCCACTGATTTCACAGCAGTGTGAAGGACACCTGGCAATATTCTGTCTCTAGCAGGTTCAAAGCTCTCTGATGTCACCCCCAAAGTGCAGATGGAAATCAGTTTGCTATCAGCTGTTCTTCAGTGCTGATTCTGAATATTTGAAGCACCCTGTGCTGAATAAACCAATGGATAGATGTTTGGGAGCTCCCTTAGAAAACCACAGAGTCCAGAGCCATCCCATTAATCCAGGAAGAGCTGCCTCTGCATATACCACCTGCACAGGCAACAACTTGTGCTCACTTCCATGCCTGTTACACCTGGGAATTTACCTACACTGAGTATTCAAACAGCTGTAAGAACATAATGTTACTGAGACAAATTAATACAGGATATGTTCATCAAAGGATTACACTGATTATTTTTGGGGGAAATATTACATGTTCAGCATCAGTTTTCATAATTGGAATGAGATATGAACTCTTACATTTTCTTTAATGCAGGAAGTAACTTGCAAAGTGCTAAAATTACAGAACATTGAGGCAGCCACATGAGTATGAAGGGAATCAGCAGGTCACACACCTTTATCACAGACTATTATTCAAAATAACCTCAGTAACTTCCAAGGAAATGAACTCCTTTTCCCAATCTGTGCATCTAAAGCGCACTCCAGTCTCTTCAGGTTTTCTCACCTTTGTCTTGAACTTCAGATTCCAAGTTAGAAATCCACATGGATTTTTATCATAATTTCATTTTGATCTTGACTTGCCAAACTTAGCAAACATGCATGTGAGTTTTTGGGAATTCAGGTGTCCAGCTGGTTGGCAACACACTGGCACTGAAAAGAGATTTTGTTACAGGGAAGAACTCTGTGAAATTTAATAAAAATCAGGTAAAGCATTACACAAACAAGTTCCATGAATGTAAGTTGAATTTTCACTTTAATAAAACACAGAGGTGACAAAGCTGTATTTAAGGATTCAACATCTGCCTGCTCTAATAAAATAAAGCAGCCTTGGCCAAGTGTGTTGGTGTCTCTGACCTGCAGAAGTCAGGTCATTCCTTTTTAGTAACTAATGGAAACAACTCAATATCAAGAAGTGCCACAAAAGAAAGAACAACTATAAGGAAATGGGAAAAATAATGTAATCAAGTAATTCAGGAGTTACAGAGATATTCTGCAATTATTTGAGCGATCTGGGGGGGAAAATAAAGAAAAACAAGGAGTAGCATAAGAAGGAAAAATAATTTCTGCCTACAATGTACAGCAATATGATCTTAGTCTCCAAAAGTCCCTAAATGTTTGGATTGCTGAATCAATTAAACATTTACAAGGTAAATCTTAATACTACTAATAATTAATTTGAAAAATAGGACACAAACCCATAACTACAGTCACTTCAAACAGCAATAGAAACTAGTCTTGGATGCTGAATAAATAATTTAAAAAAATCAATTAACTCATGAGTACAAGCCACCAGGAAGTAAGTATAAAAATATTTATGGTATAACTAGAACTAAAACTGTCAGGGATTAACACAGGGTGATAAAAGGAAACAATCGGTTTCTGACAGTTTTCTTTTTTAACTTCAGCTCCAAAAAGGCATTTGCCTAGAAAAAAGTCACCTTACAAAGACCATTTCTGCTTCAGTCTCTCCATCTTTAAGAGGTACAACAAGAAAATCAGCACACTCCCAATTTATATTTTTTTTATTCCCGCCACAGATCTCCAGTGGCAAAAAATAACAAGTCTCAGTGCCAGTATAAATCTGAGACAAAACTGGAACTATGGTAAGAAAACTACTATAGACATAAATAAAACAGGACTATAGTAGTGACACTATTCCTCCAGCTTTAGAAACTTGAAGCCATCTCACTCACTTTCCACAGCTGCCAAAAACCATTTTTTGCACATCCCAAATTGAAAGAAAATCAACCAACCAGCCCCCCAAATCACACACTATGTGGAGATACTGGACACACATCAAGCAACAACCTTTAATAATCTGAATTTGTAGGTTGGTGCCTCTTTCCTACACAGGCCAAACCAGTTACAACCACTCACTCCAAGTGCACTAGATGAGGCTGATGCTTGGCTGAGTGCAATGTACAGAGCAGCTTGTAAAACTGCTTTTAAGTATCTGTGACTTGCAGCATAATTGCTTCCCTTTCCACTAAGTACAGTGTTTGTAGGATTGTGTTACAGCCCTACCTATAAAATGCAGCCCTTTATTAGGGACAAATTAAGACAGCCCTCAGTAACCCAATAACATAATAACCCATGACCACAACTGCAGGTTTATGCATCCCATCCTGCTTTATTGATGTAAGTGAGACTCCTGACTGCAGCCGGATTAGACACGTGTTTTAAATAAAGCATGGACGTGTTTTGTAAGATCTATGTCAGAAAAAAGGGAAGAAACATGGAAATGCAGTGCTGCTCTGAACATGTGAGCTGCTTCAGGACTCTGGGATGGACACAGCACTACTTTAGGTGAGTTATGTGTGATTTTATCCACAGAATGAGAAGCCCCAGGCTAAGAGGGCAGGGGACACAGTCAGGCAGATGAGTGCCACACAAGGGCGAGACCTCCAGAACAGCACAGACAAGGACACGTCCTGCTCCTCATCCTCAAACACCCGAGGGAGAAAAGTGTGGCAGCACAAAGCTGTCCAACCACAGCACCACAGCAGACCACACCACGGAATCACAGAAGGGTTTGGGTTGGAAAGGACCTTAAAGTTAATTTAAGTTCTTCCAGACCCCTGCCAACACAGGCACACTGAGGCACTGGGGACACTGCGGCACTAAGGACTGAGGCAACCTGTGACACAAGTGGACACATTTTTAAGCTTTGCGAAGGTAGGTTTAGGTTGGACACCAGGAAGGAATTCTTCATGGAATGGTTGATAAACATTGGAAGGGGCTGGAGTCCAAGGAAGGCCTGGAGGTGGCACTCAGTGCTCTGGGCTGGGGACAAGGTGGGCATCGGGCACAGCGGGACATGGAGATCTCAGAGGCCTTTCCCAACCTCAGGGATCCTGGGATTCTGTGACGGAGGCACCGAGGAATGAGGAAATCAGCGATGACAGGACATGTGCCAGGGGACCTTTAGGACTGACATTATAAACAATTTCTGCACAGAAAGGGGCTCAGACACTGGAAGGGTGGTGGTAGAGTCCCCATCCCTGAGTGTTTAAGGCACGGATCAGAGTGCCGTGGTTTAGCGGACGGGGCGGAGTTCGATGACGGGCTGTGCTGGGGATCCCGGGGTGTTTCCCAGGCTGTGTGACCGTGATGTTTCTGTCACCATGATGTTTCTGTCACTGATATTTTTGTGCCTGTGACTGAAGCACCCGTGGCCCAGGGGCCGCTGCCGTGCCCGGCGCGCACGCGCAGAGCGGCCCCGGCGGGCGCAGGCGCGCGGTGCCCCCCCCAACCGGCGCGCGCGGAGCGGCTGCGCGCGCACGCGCAGTTCCCCCGGCGGCTCCCGGCGCGCGCCCGGCGCTGTCCCCCCCCCCCATCCCCGCTCGGGGCCGCGCCCGGGGGGGGCGGGAGGCGCGGCAGCGCCTGCGCGCGCCGGGCGGGTCCGCGCGCGCGAGCCCGCGTGGGCCTCCCCCCACCCCCTACAGCCGGGCCTGGGGGGGGCATCGCCGGCATCATCATCACCATCATCACCACCATCATCATCACCATCATCTTCCTCCTCCTCCCCTCCGCCGCGCCCCTCCCGCCCGGGGGCCCCTCCGCGCTCCCCCACCCGGGGTGGGGGGGGGCTCCCCCGCGCTTACCGTGCAGCGCGGGGCCGGCGCGGGGGCTCCGGGCTCGGCCGGGCTCGGCTGGGTCGGTCCCGGCGTCACACAATGAAATCAGCGGCCCCGATCATTAATTCTCATCATGATCGTGACGTGCGCGCAGACAGCGGCCAATGGCGCGCTGCGATCAGCGCGGCCCGGACGGCGCCAGCCCCCGCCGCCCGCCGGGGGGGCGCGCACGGGAGCGCCGGCACGGAGGGGACGGGGCGGCCACAGCGGCGGCCCCGGGCCCGCACCGCCCCCACGGCCCGCACCGCCCCCGGAGCTGGCCCGGCCCGCATCGCCCGGCACTGCTCCTGCAGAGATTTCGGGAGAGAGGGAGGGAGGGAGGGAGTCCGCAGTCTGTGTAAATGTGGCCAGGAGGGTGGCGCCAGGCTCCGGCCAGCCACAGGACAGGAGCAGTGCCCAGAAACTACAACACAAGTTCGGCCTCAGCGCCAGGAAGAACTTGCCGTGAGGGTGGCAGAGCCCTGGGCGGGTGTGGAGTCTCCTTCTCTGGAGACATCCCAACCACACCTGGACACGCTCCTGTGTCACCTGCTCCAGGTGACCCTGCCTTGGTGATCTCCAGAGCTCCGTTCCCAGCCCAGCCATGCAGGGATCCTGTGGGTCGCCATCCCCATGACCCCCCTGAACTGCACAGCCTGGGCTCACAAATAGCCCAGCGAAACCCAAAAAGCTCCACGAGGCACCAGACATAAATATTACGGCACTCAAGAAATAAACCTTTAATTTCCCAGGATATGTTTGGTGTGGGAAGGGAGGAAATGCTGGTGTTTCCAGGTGGGCACACAAGGTGTGACAGCACAAAGCGCACACACAGCTCGCTGTGTCCTTACGGGATCCAGGTACAGCCCGGTGCCTCAGTGCCGGCCCTCCTTCCAAAATGAAACATCCTCAGCTGACCCATTCTGATGGATTGTGTGGTAGAAATTGTGTAAAACTGTGTAAAATCACTGATTGTGTAAAATCACTGTTTATTGACTCGGCTTGAAGTCATCTCATTCACTTTACACAGCTGCCAAAAAGCATTTTTAGGAGCACTGAGAAATCACAGATTCGAGATCTGGGTTTATTACAAAGCCTCTGAACAGGCCATATTCTACTCCAAATAGTTTCCTCTGAAAGTCACAATGTTAAAATATTAAACAGGCAATTAATTTTGTGCAATGCTTTAATCAGAAATACCAGTAAATATTTCTGCAGGGCTCAAGTAAAAGAATCGCTGCTGGTTCTCTGTCGGCAGGGAGGAGAAAAGCAACAGTATTTATGTTTGTTTTAAAATTGCAAGAAGTTGTTTACATTGTTTAAAAATTTTAACAGCGCCTTGGGAACTAGTGGCGGCATCCCTTTGGGGACCTGGGAACAGATGATCTTTGAATTCCTTTCCATCTGAAACCATTCTGTAATTCTATGGTGTGGTAAACATCCTGAATTTTGTAACAGGATTTTAGGGATAGCCCATATATTTAAACCTTAAATCTTCTGTTGTGCTGCTTTGTCTCCTGGATATGT
Source organism: Catharus ustulatus (assembly GCF_009819885.2). Lineage (NCBI taxonomy): Eukaryota > Metazoa > Chordata > Aves > Passeriformes > Turdidae > Catharus > Catharus ustulatus. The sequence continues at coordinate 16,415,733 of NC_046234.1, forward strand.
TCCCTTCCTCTGTGTCGCTCTGTAAAAATTAAATACAGTAACCACGAAACCTCTGCACCACCACTTTTATAGAAAATAATTGGTTTGGAATTAGCTATGGAATGATTCCTGAGAAACTTGGTACGTTTTCTTCTCAAGTTGTCTGCGGCTTGGGGAACAAAAATGTCAGACAGTCTCTCTAAAATCCCTTGAAAAATATGGTGGTGTTTGATAAAATGCAGCTTATTAAACTCTTTTAAAATGTGAATAATAGAAAGTAATATTTCAAGGGCTCTAATTTGACTAACAATGGGCTCACAGGTGCTTTTTCTATAGTTTTCATCAAAAAACTCGTGGAGTTGTTCTTGAACGAGACATGAGATGTGTATTTAAGTTGTCAAAGAAACCAGTTTGCAGACTTGCAGCCCCCAAAAGAGATTTATTGATCACAGTAATGTTCTTTATAATACAGAAGAGGAGGCTGAATGTACAGGTTAACAAAGCTGCTCCAGAGAGAATCTCATGTTATTTATTTCCCTCCCTGGTAATGCCTCTCAAGGAGCCAAACCTCAAGGAAAAAAACCATGGCAAAAGAAAATAAACCAAATATTCTTCTCCTGCCACCATATCCAAATGCTTCCTCCTTCATTAATGACAGATTTAAATTAACAGTGGCTGGCAGATTGGTCTGGTGGTTTAAACAGTAGCCTGGGACATGAAAGGAATCCTTCCATGAGGGAATTAGCATCAAAGTGAGACTCTGTGCTGCAGCTCCTCTGTAGGAGCTCATTAAACTGATTAGCCCAGCTCACCATCAGTGATTTACCCCAGTGTGGTTCTGCAGGCAGGGAAAGAACCAGGGCCAGGGCTGGGTGTGGGTATTTCCTGCCACAGCTGGAACATCTGCACTGCTCCCTCGTGTGACAGGGGGCAGAGCCCACAGTCAGGAGCCCAGCTGTGGGATCACACAAATGTCCCAAGACCTTTCCCTGTGCCAGCAGCTCGTAGGTTCTAGCAGATCGTGCAGGTAAGAGAAGTCTCTGTAGGGATTGCTCAGAATTCCTAGACAAGGGCTTGGGAACTGAACAGCTTTGGTCTTGCAGTTTAGAGCAATGGCTGCTATTTCCATTTCTCTGGCTTTTTATGGAGTCTAGAAAACACCAAGGAAGCCACAGAAGCCTTTCCCAGGACAGCTTTACTCCCTTCAGGATGCTGTTATTTAGGTAACATTTAAAAGGATGTAGCTCTAAGCCAACCTTGGACTCACCTATAGAGTCAGTGGCTTCTCAAGAATGAGTGAAAAGATGTGGAAGAGTCCATTTTCACCTGGAATTTTTGTATTTGCAATTCCCCATCCCCATACTGAGTAATTTGGCCCTGACAGTGCTGCAGATTAAATCATGGGGCTGCATTGCATCAGCCAGAAAGGGACCTGGATTGAATCTGTCCCCTTGTCCCCAAGGAGTCCAATTTGAGCTTGGGAAGATGAATGGGGAACCCAATGTTGAAAAGCCTGGAGTTAGTCTGGTGTTTGACCATCCTCCCTTTGGGAACTTGCTATCATTCATCCTGAATCTTTGCTAAGTTCAACCCTCAGAAGAGATTTATTAAACTTCAGGTTCAAGAGTGGCCACAGGAAAACCCCACTGGTCCTGAGGAGCTCCTCAGGCAGTTCTGAGGCTTTGTCCCCTCAGTTTCACTCCAAGGATGTGTCTGACCATTCCAAAAACCCTGCTAAAGCCAAGACTTGCAACATTTACTGCTCCCTGTCTCTCCTTATTCTCCACCAAGGAAAGTTTGATGTGATTTAGTCTTGTGAAATCTGAGTTGTTTACACCAAAATATGCATGTCCTTCTTTTCCTGTCAATGCCATGGGATTTGCAGGGGTAAAAGTTGTTCTGAAAAGCAAGTTCTTGGTTTAGGTTCCTGCTCTTTCCCAGGTTTTCTGCACAATGAACACCCAAACTAACAAAAGCAATGCTCATATTACAGAAATATTATAGACACACTAAACATTGGGAGCACAAGGGTGTGATTAAAGATCAGGAGGTTCCGTGCAAAATGGTGATGGAGAAAGGATTACAGCGTGTAAACCTCAGGAAAAATGTTAATATGGAAAATTCCGTGCAGCACATTTCCTGCATCGAAAAGCCCAGCCAGAATTAGTGGTCTTACAAGATTTATAAATTTTCTGTCTTCTTTGAACTTGGTTTTGCCATATTAATTAAAATTACTCGTTAATCCTCACCCAGTGCATAAACAAAGCTCCCATAAACTGAATCTGTAAATATATCCTTTGTGCTGGTATGGAAAAAACAGCTGGTGCTTATGGGAAAAAAATGGAAAAGAGCCTGTCTGGGTAGATATTTTAAGGATTTGTTCCACTTTTTTACTCATTGAAATATTTTTAAGAAAATCAGGGATGCTGTTTCCTTTCATTTTTATTGCCTTTGATAATTTTTCATACACCGAGCAGGGAAAATTATGAACTCGAGGAACATATAAAAATGCAATACACCAAAAATTAAAAAAAAAGAGGGTTATAATTATTGTATATTTATTTTTCACTCAGTAGTATTCCTAGCATAGAGAGTTTTATAGTACAAAGAAGAAGTTAAAATATTTTTAAATAAAAATGAAAACAAAACCAGGTGTGAGGAAGCAAAGAACCAGGGAGAGAACCATCATTAAAAAAAATAAATCTATACAGCCCCTCTTTTCATCATTTATCAAATTCTCTTGGTGAGATGATTCACCTAAAGGTGATGCCCAAGCAATTCTTATTTCCCATGATTTTTTTTTTTAGAAAAGCAGCCAAGAAAGTGTTGGGTTGGAAACTTCAAAGTGTTTATTAGTTCAGGCAGCACTTTGCTTTTCTTTGACTTGTATTTCTCCAGAGGTTAAGATGGTTTTTCTGTTTGCTCAGTCTCCCAACATCAAACATTGCTCTGCTCCTTCTTTTCTACCTGTGGGTCCACACTTTATTCCATCTCCACCAAAGCTGATGCTTGTCCCCTTTGTTATCAGGTGCTTATTTTTTCTCTTGCACCTCTTACTGGGCTGAAAGAGCCTAAAAAGTGGGTTTTTTCCTTTAAAAATAGGATAAATACAGTGGTTGTTCTGAGTCTGTGGAAATAAAAACAGCCATCACCCAGCAGTTCTTTGAAGTGTTTCTCCTTGTTTCTGTTACCTTGTTTGATTTAGTCAAGCTCATTTTTCTCCCCAGTCACAGCAAGCCAAAAGAAATTATGAAATAAAATATAGTGTAAGTTTAGTTCTAAAGGGAACAGTGCCATAAGAGCAGAGATGAAGATAAAAACTTTGGAATCAATTTTATGAATAAAATAGCAGTACACAGCACCTGCTGGTCCTCCATAGCTCCACATTCCTGCTGAAGAAAGGTGAGTATCTGAATGATTCCAAGGAAATCCTTTCACCAGTGCTAAACCACAAGCACTTCCTGAGAGGAAAGGATGGAACCACTCAAACAATACAAACCCCTCTGTGAGCCCTTTGGGTGTCCTGCTCCTCACGTCACCTCCCAAAAATACGAGATCAGCTACAAGTGCCAGGTGTGGCAGTGCCAGATTTCAGCAAGGAGGGAAATCCATGAGACAATTCCCATCCCTGCTTGGCTGATCCATCCATCCATCAATTTGCAGGTGGGGTTTCAAGAGAAGGCAAAGAGTCACTGGAGAATCCTGATCAGGGGAAGTGTCCTCCTTGGGAAGGAGCCACTGGCTTTTTTACAGCAAATATCCCAGTCTGTTCAGTCCCACAGCACCACTTTTATCTTGCAACAAGGCTTTGTAAGTTCAGATCTTATCACAGACTGCTATCATTCATTACAGAATTATCCTGTTAAGAAATATGTTTACAAAGTAATCTTCCATCTTTGTCTTTGAGATAACAATAAAACTGAAGTATCGATGGTTTGGTGCCAAATATTTCCCCCTTTATTGCAACCTTGTTTTCTTTCATCTGCAGAGGAATTTGTTTAAATGCAAATTATTTCTTTGAAATGAAAGAAGGCAGCTTTTGTATGAATCACTATTTGTTTAAATAATTTCCTTAAATGAAGTCTTACTCGTGGTAGCATTACATTATTGTCTCCAACCTGTTTTACTTCCTCTCCATTTCATCGTGTTTCATCTCAGCCCAGATAAAATGGAATGATGTGACATTAAAGGGAAGCTTTTGTAAGAAGAGGGGAAGGTTATTTCCCAATCTCTGGTGATGTAGTTTGTACTTTTGAGTTCCTGATGGATGCTCCTTCAGGAACAACCATATCCAGGAAATGCCTTTAATCTCCTTTGAGGTGAGACAAAATGCCCAATGTGCTTCAGGTGCAGCCACTGTCACCCAGCTGTCCCCAAGGCAGAGCTCTGGGGTGAGGCATTAGAGCAGCAAATTGAGTCTCCTTTTAAATGTAAGAGCACAGGAACTCAGGACAAATCTCTTGGATCATATAAAAATTCCTGGCTGACTTTTTGGTGAGTGTTTTGTGTTAGAGCACAGGAGTTACTCCCACACAGAGTGATCCCCACAGCTGGAATTCCAGCAGTTACTATTTCAGATGATAGACCTGCTGCATTTATCATGTTTTAGTGCACCAAGGATTGGAGGGATTGGAGTTTCCTGACAATATCAAAGTGTTGCTGACCAGGGAATTTCCACTTATGAACCTTTATTAATGTTGCTCCTCAGCGTTCATCACTATCAAGAACTGACTTTGATCTCTGTATTTTCCAAATGCAAAACCATATTTCTTACATTTCATTACAAAATAATAATAATAATAATAATAATAAATTTTACACTCACATGGACATTTTGCTTCATTTTGCCCCCAGACTGACATACTTATCCATTCTCTTGTCCTTCTGAGATCTTTCTTCTCCCAACCCCATAGTCCCTTCCAGGACCCCCTGGCTGTGACCCTGCTCCATGGGGAGCACCCACTCCTGGCTCCCTGGAAGCAGCTGCTTCCACTATGCCTTAACACATCCTATAAAAAAAAGCTTTTTGATATAATATAGAGGAAAAAACCCCAGCTGTTAGCAGTGTATTTCAGTAAAGCTCCCAGAGCTGAAGCAGCAGTGACCTGTCATGCTATGGAGCTGATGGATTTGCTCAGCAGCCCGAAATCACTGTGTTTATCTCGGATTCCCAGCTAATGAAAGGGTGCAGGGTGCTGCAAGCCATGGAGCTTAAGCTCCATTAACTAATCAATTTCTGACAGTGGGAATTAAAAAAACGGGGAGCTGTGGTCACTTGGACAGTTTCAGGGGAGCGGTGCTCAGAGCAGCGTTTCAACAGCAGCAGGGAAATTGGGAGACAAAGGAGATGCCAGATATCACTTTGTTTGCTGAGGGAAAAGAGGGCAGTGAAACAGGGCAGTGAACGTCAAGGATGTGCTTTGGAAGTGTGAAACGTGGAAAGAAATAGATTTATAATTCTCAGTGGGATGTGGGAGGTCCAGCCCAGCCAGCAGCACGTCTCTGATGCTTTGCAGTAGGAAAGGATTTCTATCTTTTGTAGGGTTTCAAAAAGAGGGAGAAAGGTGCCTTGGTGGCATTCCCCAAACCTGGGTGTGTCCCCGAGCTGCTCGGAGCATCTGCAGGCACGCTGGTGATGCTCAGGTGTGTCAGGGAGGCTGCAAAAGCAGCAGCAGCCCCCTCCCAGGAACTGTGCCCTTCAGCAGGATTAGGGAAGATTTGAAAGCATCTAAAGCCTGGGAGGATTGAAGAAAAGCAAATAGCCCAACTTCATGGCAGAGTCTATTGCCAGGGATTCAACTTAATCGGGATCTGTGTCAGCTGCCTTGACAGCCCCCCCTGTAAGTCGTTTATGTTAGGTAAACATTTGCAAATGAACTTTTTGTATTTTGGGAAAGAAAAAGAAAAAAAAAAAAGGGAATACCTTACCAGCAGTACTGGTGTATGAACTCTACAGAAACATTTAGACCTTTCAAACTAAATGTCAAGTTGTTGCTATTGAGTCAAATTCTTGCAAATTTAAGCTAATTAACATAGCCACTTTCCAAGTCAGAGCAGGCCCTTCTGCTGTGCTTAAGTGGTTTAATACATGAATTCTTCTGATTGCCACAGCCCCACGTTTGTGTCTGTAGGAAGAGAAGGGAAAGTTCTGAGTCCAAAGGGTTTTTTATTCCAGGCAACAAAATTCTTCATGGACATTAATGTGATCATTTTTAATACAGAGTGATATTATTTTCCTGAGCCAACTAAGAAATGTGATCCAGCTGAAATTTCTGGGACACAGAAGGGACACAACTGACTGGAATGGAATATTCAAATAATCATGATTGGCTTTTAATCAGTGACCCAACATAAAGGGTGATGAACTAAGTTCCAGGAAATGGGAATTTATTTCTGTATTGCTTTCTAATGTCAATCCTCTCCCTGTCACATCCATGTGAAAGCTCACCTTGATTTTCTATCACTTTTTAGGTGCTGCATTGGCAAAGCAGTGTTTGGAAATTGAGATTCAAATCAAGACATATTTTAGAGCTATTAACTTGGCACAGCTAAAATGGTACAAAGGGGAATGCTTATATTCAGCATAAAAAATTTATTTGCCTGGGGGAGATTTTAGTGTCCAAGACATACATTTGTGATAAACAGTAGAATTTGAAAATGCTCTTTTCAATATACAGGGTCACACTCTGCAAGCAGCGACTCAAAACTGGAAAGATAGGAAAATGTGAGTCACAATTCCTGAAAAGCTTTGATTCTGCTGGCAATTTAACAGCAAAATATTAACTTTTGTATTGCAGTCTGAATATTAGAAATCCAACCAAGATGATGTTCTACCAGAAAAGTTCATCAGAGATTTATTAACAGAGAGTGTATGAATTTTTTTGCAATAAATTAATATTTTAAAAATTAATATCTTTTTAATGTCACTTTTTCACAACTAATGATACATATTTTTGCTTAAGTGTGAAAACATGTCACTTGTAATTTTAGGGGAAAATGCTTTCAACAAAGTTTTCAGCCTAAGCTATTTTTAATCCTAACGTTTTCTGTGAATAAGTAGAAATAAGAAAATGAATTGTGCTGTGAAAAGCCACTAAAACAGTTTTTCCCCCAGGAGATTATAAATATCTGTATATATGGGCAGAACGTTCAATTAACATGAGAAATGTCCTGCTAAGTTTCATGATGATGTACTGGGAGAGAGCAGCAATACAGCAAAACTGGCGAGCTATACAAAAGGAGGAAGAACTTCCTTAGCAAGATACATGATTGCAGAAATTAGACATTTGTTAAAAAGATGTGATGCAGAAATGCAGCAAATGTGGCACTTCATCAGGGAAATGGGCAGGCAGCATTAACCATAAGTGACTGTGGGGGGTTTCGTTTGGAATGCAAAATGAATTTATAAATAATAGATGGAGATAATATGGATAGTTTTAGGTAGATGAATGGAACCAATTTTTTTTCTAACTCTTTCAAATTAATTTAAGATGGCTGTACAGCTACACCCCTTCCCCAAAGAGTTAAGAAAATGTTAAATGGGTAGCTCACAGGATGGAAAGTTATTATCCTGAGATGAGCCTTGGAGGAATTATGGGGAGGAGGGAGATAATATTGGAATATATGACTTTGATTTTTATTTAAACATTATAACTTGAAATAGTCTCTTAAATCCTCGAGTTCTTCCAGGCAGAAGACACAGGGACCAGGAAATAAGGGATGAGTTCTTAACAGGTTTCTCACCTGTCTCACCTTTTCCCAGCTCTGGCTCACAGCAGTAACACCTGCAGAGAGGCTTTGTGGCCAAAAATTGCTGCTGCTGCACTGATCAGAAAAATAAACCCACAACAGCTCAAACTGCACGAGAGGTTTTCCTGAGGAGAAAAGCTGAGTCCTGAGGCTGGTGGGCTGGGTTCAGCTGGGAAATGAAGAGAAGCTTGAGGAACAAAACTGGGCAAACTCTGGGAGTTGCTGGTGGAACTCTGGGAATTGCTGGTGAAACTCTGGGAATTGCTGGTGGAACTCTGGGAATTGCTGGTGGTACTCTGGGAATTGCTGGTGAAACTCTGGGAATTACTGGTGGAACTCTGGGAATTGCTGGTGAAATTCTGGGAATTGCTGGTGGAACGCTGGGAATTGCTGGTGGAACTCTGGGAATTGCTGGTGGAACTCTGGGAATTGCTGGTGGACATGCAGGAGACTCCAGGGCAAGGCTTGGTCCTGGTCGTGTCTGTGATAGAAGCCTTGGCTCCTTGTTTTAGGATGAGATATTTTGATATGTGCATTTTTAATCACACTCACAGGCAAAACAAGCCCAACTATGAGAAGAGCTAAAAATGCAGGTTTTTCTCATTCTGAAGAGGCTGGAAAAGAGAAGACAGACTCCTCGTGGAGACCTGAAGAAGAAAGGAGCTGCAGGAAGGTCCTGAGGAAACGCTCAGCGGGTCAGATAAACCAGAAATCAGAGTATTTCAAGAACTGCTGTTGCAATAGCTGTTGAAAACCCCCTAAATCAAGGGACCTCTCCCTGGATTTTTATGGCAGGGCTGTGGTTGGTGCTTGGTGGCTGCAGAACATGCTGTCCTTCCCTCCCAGGGGACAGGAGGAGCGGGAGCTGTCGGAAGGAAGGAGCAGGAAGGGGAGCAGAGCTGCAGATGGCTGGGGGTTCTGACAGCCCTTCCTATAAACAAGGTTTCTGGATGGCAGGCCTTTATTTTGGAGCTGAGCTGGTGCAATTTGTGACTACAAGAAAGCGAGAGAGAAATGAAAGCTGGCTCTGAAGCACAGCTACAGAGCTTCCCAGCTCTTGGCAATTAGTTTATGCCTTCCTCAGCTTGATCAGAGCGCACCCTGTCACCATCTAACATGGTTTCAGGTTGTCCAAAAGGAAAACATCATGTTGTTTACTTGCCAGCTTCTTTCAAAATAAAGCTACTGTTGCATGTAAGAGAGGGCAGAGCTGTTTGGAATGGAAAGAGCAGGGGAAGAGCCCTGAGAAATTAATTACGGGAGGAAAGCTGGTTGCTGATGCAGAGCTCCTGGTTAAGAGCAAAGGGCATGCTGCTGGGATGCAGAGGAAAACACGACAGGACACATCACCATCATCTCCTCAGCCTCTAAACAGCAAATCAAGTTAATGTGGAGAGACAGGCTGAAGGGAAGAGACCTTTTTATTTTGCATCCTCCTTTCGGATCAGTGTTTAACTCATGCCAGTGTGTGGCTGCAGAAAGGATGAAAAATGTCCGGCCCTGCATTCAGACCTGAGGTTTCATCACTCACAGAGGACAGGGAGCTTCACACACTAAATTTTCTGAAGTGCCCATGGTGGAGGCTGCAGCAGATGTTTTCATGTCAGGTTAGTCTGGCAGGTGTTGGTGGCTCACAGGAATTTTCTTTTTCTGGCTTTCAGATTCTTGTATCTCTATTTCTGCTCACCATATTAAGGCAACACACGCTGGGAATATCTCTGTAGTCACAGCCAGTCCTCCAAGCAAATATTGAGTCTAACTAAACATGGAGAATGAAGAGGGCTACTGGAGAATAAAGCAGGAGCATAATCTCTGAGGTTTTAACCAAGGCATTAGGAAGACCTAATAATAGCAGGGCTTTGCAGAGATGCTGAGATAAAGAAAAAGCCATCTTGAGAATGCCTTGAAGAAAAGCTTTTGCTGTCACCAGTCACTTGGCAGCATGAAAGACAAGCTTGGACTGAAAATCACAGTGGAAATGAAGGTGGCATGATAATAATTGTCACAATTCCATGAGTGTGACATTCCCCGTGCCAGCACACCCTGGGTCACCCCATCAGGTATCTCTGCAAGGCACAGTGACTCTTTTAATATTGAAGCCCATGCTCAAACGTTTCTGTAGGGCACATTTTGCTGTGGGATGGTGGAGAAGGAGATGATGATGGAACACAAAAGAATAAAGTGGTTTTTCTCAGTGGAATAATTCTCCACATCGTTGCCCAGAGTGAACTCAGCTTCTCCTGGACACATGAACATGAGCTTGTCCCTCCTCTCCCACCACAGCAAGGGAAAATTTTCCCCTCAATGGCAAAACAAATCCATTTCCACCATTGCTGGGTATTTTCTTTACACCAGAAATGTCACACAGAATATAGAGCCCAAGTTTCACAGAATCACTGAATATGTAGAGTTGAATGCATGAGGAAAATCAACAGGCACTTGTGTTCAAAGCCACCTTTCCAGCCAGCAAATAATGAACTACAAGAGAATCTGGTATCAATACTTTGGAAGTTTTATTACTGTTGTCAAGTTTTCCATTATTGCTGTTTTTTTCCCAAAGTAATATCATTTACCTAATGTAGTGAGAAACAGATGGTTTATTGCTTAAAAGTTGTTGTGTGGTTCTTGCAGAGGAAGTACACTGAGCATTTATTTCATTTTTATCAAATAAATATTTTAAATTTATTTACTAGAGGAAGGGGAAAGGCAAATACCAATCACATTGTATATAAATGAATATGGGTGTATTGACAGGAAATTAAACATGTTGTAGTAATAAATATTCTGATATTTATTTTCTTCAAAGAAAAGGAGATGGAGTAAGCAGCACTCAAATTTTAGAATTCCTACGATTTTAGGGCCAAAAAAACCAGTTCTGAAAATTTACTCTGATCCCCATAATACCTACAAAATAAAGACCACTGATCCATGTGTAATAAATTTGGCATCACACAGATGATTTCTCTTCTTTTGGGAGAGATTTCCCAGCTTTGCCCTCAGAAATTCTCGTGCTGCCCCTGTGACTGTCAGCACTGTAAGCTCCATGTATGGAAAACTGAATTAAGAGAGTGAATCCACTCTGAGCATGGAATTGCCTGCACAGAGCTACAGGATCCCTCTGAAGCTGCATGTGAGGCTTGCTGCAGATATTTCCTTTTTCTCCTTCCTTTAGTTACACTCTGTAGTCAGTTCTGAAGTGAGCAGAACTTTCTAGCTGTTCCTGGAGGAATTCTCTGTAGGGAAATGATAACAAAGGATCTGTCTGCAGTTTTTCCCTGCCTGCCAAACTGGTGATGGCAAACTGAAGAGATCAGTGAAGCAGATGAGGATCCTGTATCCCTTAATGTGAAAATATTTCAGTGTTCTCTGCTCATTTGCTCATTGGGTCAAAGAACACAAAGTTCATCTCCATCAGAAAAAAAATATCCAGTTGTAACTTCATAGTGTCCTCACTGAAATCAGTGGATTGCTCTTGGAGAAGAATTCTATTTTTTCTGTTAATTTTTCTACATTATATCTTTGACATTAATACACTTAAGCTGCATTTAAAACTCTGGATAAGGATGCAAAAAATGATCATTTTTCTAGGAGATATGTAATCTAGAGAATATTTTATAGAAAAGCTGCTCTTGATGTCAAGGAAGTGTAAGAACAGCTAAAGGACAGCTTCTGGGAAAAAAAAAAAAAGAAAAGAAGAAGATGTTATGATGAAAGTGATGCAAGACAGGAGGAAGTTTGCAGTGCCTCTGTCCATGATGTACACATTCTGTGGCTAAACAGAGGATTTCAGTCCCAAGAGAGGACTTTTGTGAACACTAAAATACACTGAGAAAAAAGCAGTGCACAAAATCATCTAGGCTGTGTCAAGGCATATTTTCCAGCAAGTGGTAATGAAATAATTTCTCTACACTCCTGAGAAACCAAGTATTTCCTGCATTTTTGTAATGTTAGCCATGATTTCCAAACCATTTGTTAAGGGTGTTTTAATGCCCAAATAATGTAAAGTACCATAAATTATGACTAACACACAATGATAAAACAGTTTTATCATCTAATGAAGCAAGAAAAAAAAAATTTTTAATGAGGCTCCATGTAAAAACTGGGATATTAATACCTGTGATGGAACAGCAGTGAGTTCCTGTAGAAAAAAATACTTAAGGTTGATACAACAGTGAACACCAGCAGTGAAAATTAAATGCAATGAATGAATGAATGAATGAATGAATTGGGGTTTATTAAAAGGGAGGCTGTGGGTGCAGTGCCAGCAGATGGCACTCCAGAATGTGGAACACCATCCTCAGCATCCTCAGCATCCTCCATCCTCACCATCCTCAGCATCTTCTCCATCCTCACCATCCTCAGCATTCTCAGCATCCTCAGTATCCTCCATCCTCACCATTCCCATCTTCCTCACCATCCTCACCATCCTCAGCATCCTCAGCATCCTCCATCCTCCCCATCCTCCCCATCCTCCCCATCCTCCCCATCCTCCCCATCCCCACCATGCTGGGCTCCAAGGGACACACCTGCTGCCTCCCAGGGTCACAGCTGACAGAATTCCACAGAATTCTGCTGGTGGAAGTTCCTGGGCACCAGCTCGGGGTGTGGTGGAGAATCACAGGATCAGGGAATGGTTTGGGTGGGAAGGGGAGCTAAAAACCCATCCAGTGCCACCCCTGCCAGACCAGGGCCACCTTGCACTGTCACAGGGTGCCCCAAACCTCGTCCAGCCTGGCCTTGGACACTTCCAGGGATCCAGGGGCAGCTTCTGGACATGCCAATGCAATTCCCATCCAAGACATGAGCTCAGTTTGTTGGGGAGTGGTGCTGAGACCACCACGGGTGTGGGTTCAGTCCCTGGAGGGGCCATTACTAAGAGTTGGACTTGATCCTTGTCCCTTCCAACTCAGAATATCCTGTGATCTGCAATAAAGGCTGATGGATGGTGTAGGACCTACCCTGGGGGCAGGGAATGATCCAAAGCCTTTCCTTACAGCCCCTGCTCAGAGCACAGCACCCTCCCCCGGCTCTCCTGGGAGAACAGAGCCCAGCCCCTCAGGTTGTAAAGCCAGGGTTAAGTAAGGCCAAGGTTTATCCTTAAAGAGGAGAATCTGTCAATCCCTATCCCAAAGCTAAGCTGGGTTTTGTTCCTCCCAGCACATTTATTGCTCTCATTCAACTTCACCAGAGGCACTTTTCTTGCCATCTCTCAACAAGTGTTGAGGCAACATCAGTCAGAACCTGGCTCAGAACAGAACTGATCAAACCAAACAATTCAGCTCATTCTGTTTTTTAAGAATACGTTCTTTTCCACAAAAAACAGCTGTATAATATATGAATGCTGCAGGATAAAAAGCTTTAATGATAACTGAGAGTTCAACAGTCATTTCCTTGGAGATTTTGCTTACATTTCCATTAATAATATGAATTATAGATGTCCTAAGTTATAACATTACATACCACTTTTCCAAGGCATTCATGACTTATTTAATCTGGAGCTGCATGCTCTTGTTTTTCCATAATGGACATCAAATTCCATGTCAAGACTTTATTAAACTAACCCACTCCTAAAGGACTTATTTCACAACATGCAAGTTATTTCTTCATCAAAGAAGATGAGAATAATTGTTACCAAATGAAAACTGCGAGAAATACATGATTGTTTTAAGTGTTAGAGTGACTATGGTACCAGATTTGAGCATAATCCTTAATTGGAAAGTTATCACTGGCCATGAAATACACAGGAACATTTAACTGCCTCCCACAGTGACCATGAAAATACAGAGACTGATGGTTTAATTAGCAATCCCAGAGATACCAGGCAGTGCTCAAAAGCTACAGCACTCTCAGCATTATTGCTGGGAAGGAGGAGGGACTCCAAACCTTTCCACCAGTCTGTTCAGCCTTAGGCCTTTGCTGTCAAAGGCAGCAGCGATGATTATGGGCTGGAATCACCAGATTATTTTATAGAGCCCTTTGACAACAACGCTGTGTCGTAGTGAAAGCTCTGCTTCCCTTCTCCCTTTCAAATGCCTCACTTTGCTCCAATGCTTATGCAGACTTCAGTCAGAAAGTATTTCTCATTTACATGACCTAGATAGAATAATAGTGAGAAAGATGTTCCTTGATCTTTTTTTTCTCTTGATTTGCTACATTCAGCCTGGAAGAAAAACACAGTCATGGGAATGCATTGTTGCTTTTATGTCGGCATTAGGAAGCGGTGCTAGGTAGGTTGGGGGATAGATCTAGGCAGAAGCCTTGCAATAAACAGGCAGAAAAACACATGGCACAGGTTTAGGGACTACATAGTTCTGCTTATTTTTTAAAAAATTTCTTTGGTTAGTGACTTTACACACTTGATCCCACTGCAGTGACGCATGGCTGAGGGGATGGTGAGGGAGGAGGCTCAGAGCTGTGTCAGGAGTGAGGATGAAGCTCAATATTCCATGAATACTCATTCCAGAGTCCTTACCTCTGCAGGCAGAGTGGACAACCTGCATCAAAAAGTGCTCTGAACTGACTTGAACCCTGGTTCCAGAAATAATCTGGACTCCATTTGGCCTTTCTGGTGCTCAGCTGCATCCATCACCGAGTCCCATGGTCTGCCACAGGCTCCTTTCCTGATCTTGCCACTTTCCTGTGCCATTCCCATGGGTGTGAGGAATAAATCTTCCTGGAAACAGCAAAAGAAGGAGCAGGGGAAATCCCCAGGTGGATCCATCCATGGGCTACCAGGCTGAACCTACCCATGGGAGCAGTTGAGGGAACATTTCCCTGGGGTTGGAATGATTCGTGACAAAGCAGAGCCTTGTGCACTGATCTTTGCAATGGAGAATGCACCTGAATAAATCATCAGGAAGGACAGAAACGGAGCTTTTTTAACAGCTTTGAATATTTTATTCCAAGAAGTAGAACAAAAAAAGTAGATGGTTGTGCTGAAGGTTGTAAAATCCCAGAATACAGGGAAACTGTGACTGGCAATGCTAAGGAAAATCACAGGAGTTTATCTAACACCAGGGTCTTCCAGCCAAACAGCGAGAATAAATGAAAATTCAAACCATCTTTGTGGGGAGGAGCCTCAGTAACAGGGCATGAAAGATTTAGAAGGTTCTCATTGTAAAAATGGAAGTCCTGATTCCAAAATAATAGTTTGAGGCCTCTTTTGTCATCCAAGGACAATTTAAATGGGTGGAGTTGTCAATGGCCCATTGACATTGATGAGCTTTGAATTCAGGCTTCATCCTCTTTCGAAAATATGTCAAAATATATTTTAAAAAGTGCCCAGTCAAGCCTGGGTAGGAAATGTGACACAAAGGGGCATTGACAGAACGTCTGTCAAATGACAGGAATTAGGGAAATAATCCAAACAATCATGAACAAAGATTTTTTTTGGTGCAAATGTGTCAAAATACCAAGTTTGTACACAACATAGCTTATCTCAAATTCTTCCATGTTGGTATTGAACTAAAAAAAATTAAGAATTTGAAGAAAGAATTGCTCCCAGACAACTTGTACAGTTTCCAATAGCTAATAGAAATATTTATTCTCAATTCTAGCCCACTATTGTCTAAAAAGAGATGTATTGTGCCTTTGAGAGCTTTGTCATTGTTATGTCCATTGTAAACAGCTATTTAGACAGAACTAAAGCTACTGAAAGTGGTCTCCCAAAACTCAGAGAGGAAGCTGACATGCTGTTCAGCCTTCTTGAAGGAGAATTGATGTGAATCCTTTTGTAAAGAAGATCTGTGCTCTGAGCACTCCAAATACATCATAGAATACTAATCACACTATTTCCCAAAGCTAAAGAAAAATAAAAAAGGATAGAGTGCATCACTGAGCTGAGAATGGCACATCTCTTTGGAGATGCTTTAGTGGGGGAAAGATGCCTGTCTGCATCCTTAACTATATCAAAAAGAGCCCTGAAAGGGTAGAGAATAAACTGCCAGGGAGTAGGTTTAGATTGGATTTTAGGAAGGCATTCTTCCCATGAGGGTGGGCACAGGGTGCCCAGAGAAGCTGTGGCTGCCCCTGGATCCCTGGAAGTGTCCAAGGCCAGGCTGGACAAGGCTTGGAGCAAGAGGAAATAGGATTTAAGGGCTTTAAGGTCCCTCCCAACCCAAGCCAGTCTGGGATTCTGTGATAAATATTCCAATATGAGAGAGAAGGAATAGATCTCAGCCTGGGGACTTCAACATGGGAACATCACCATCCCCTTCCCCTGCTGGGCTGGGGAAACTTGGAGCAGCACAGGGGAAAAGGGCACAGAGGAAGGATCACTGAAGAGAAGGGTGGAACTGCTTTGTTCTGCCTGTTTTCTGGACTCTGAGTTTCCTCCCTTAGCACAAAATAGTGGGGCTGCAGATCTCAGGCAAAAGCTTGGAGCCAGCAGCACTTTCTCAGCCACAGGATGCAGAATTTGTGCTGCATGAGGTGCAGAGTCACAAATGGGTCCAAAAAGTGCTGTTTGGCATGTCTCATTGGAATGGTTCACCTTCCTCTGTCAGAAGGGTGCTAAACTTCAGGATTAGGAATACTTAAAACATTTTTTTTTCTTCATAATGAAAGAGAGACATTGAGTAATGATCCCAGGACTGAGAGTCAAAATACTTGCTGTACTTGTCTATCCTAAAGTGCTGTAGCAGTACAAATTGACTCCTCGATGCTGTCATTCTTTCTTTACAAAATGAGCAGCTCATAGGAGGAAATATCCTGGCTCTGAATGTGACCAGAAAAAAAAATAGAGTTTTCTCCCAGTAGTTTTTTTTTTCCTTGGGTAAGACTTTTCATACTGTGTTTGACATTCTGAATTACATGATTACACAGCACAAGACTCCAGCAACATTTTGCATTGTAAAGATGGAGATGCTCAGCATTTTGCCAGATGCCAGGCGATACCCTGACGTTTCTATCTTCACTTTAAGCCGAGTGACAGTCAGCACATTCACAATGAAGCCAAGACAATCTGCTATCAAGTCACAGCAGTGACATTTTCCCTGATGAAGATCCCGGGAATAAAGCAGCTGCTCCAGACGTGCGGAGCGGCTCCGGCGGGGCTCGCTCCGTGGGTGATGCTGTGTTTTATCCCTGCCGGTGGCTCGGGCACAGGCTTTGGTAAGTAAGTCTGTACTGCACCATTTCCTGGCTCGGTGCTCCGGGTGTTGCAGGCTGTGTGCAGTGGGGGAGGTGCCAGAGCTGATCAAGCAGTGTAATTTTATACATTACTGAATCAGTGCAGGAGCAACCTGGAGGGACAAAGCATCATCTTCTCTTTGAACTGCACTGTAAAACCCGACAGCTCTCCTATTCCAGCCATGCTCTGATACAATTTTTCTCTCCTTTTTCCCCCGATTTTGGTGCGAATGATAAAGTGATCTGATGATGGCTCTCGTTATGGAACCTATTAGCAAGTGGACGCCCAAGCAAGTAGTGGATTGGATGAAAGGTAGGATCGCTTATTGCCGTGTATTGTCTGTACTTGGGATCCTGGCGATTTGCATCCGTGCATTCCGTGTTTTGGGGAAGAGTTTATTCAGTTCCGATCATCCCTGCGCTGCTTTGCCCGGCAGTTGTTGGGGACAGGAATGAGCAGAGGCTGCTGGAGCCGGGCTGTGCCGTGGGAATCGCTGCCCACGGCGGAGCAGGATCGGCTGCGTGTGTTGGACAATGCAGACACAAAGTGTTCGTGTCTCACGGCTCCATTGTGCCTCGCACACCGTATGGTCGGGATGTTGGGCTGCTTTAAATTTGCCCTGGTTAGGTCTGGTTCGCTCACATCAGGTGATCTGATGCAGTGGCTGTGCAGCGCCCGTCTGTAGTTTGGGTACCACAGGGAGCACCGGGAGCTGGACCGAGGCATCCTGCTCCTTCGGGGATGTGTCCTGCCTTATCCTGCTCCTTCGGGGATGTGTCCTGCCTTATCCTGCCCTATCCTGCCCTATCCTGCTCCTTTAGGGATGTGTCCTGCCTTATCCTGCTCCTTCGGGGATGTGTCCTGCCTTATCCTGCCCTATCCTGCCTTATCCTGCTCCTTCGGGAATGTGTCCTGCCTTATCCTGCTCCTTCGGGGATGTGTTCTGTCTTATCCTGCCCTATCCTGCCTTATCCTGCTCCTTCGGGAATGTGTCCTGCCTTATCCTGCCCTATCCTGCCTTATCCTGCTCCTTCGGGAATGTGTCCTGCCTTATTCTGCTCCTTTAGGGATGTGTCCTGCCTTATCCTGCCCTATCCTGCCTTATCCTGCTCCTTCGGGAATGTGTCCTGCCTTATTCTGCTCCTTTAGGGATGTGTCCTGCCTTATCCTGCCCTATCCTGCCTTATCCTGCTCCTTCGGGAATGTGTCCTGCCTTATTCTGCTCCTTTAGGGATGTGTCCTGCCTTATCCTGCCCTATCCTGCCTTATCCTGCTCCTTCGGGAATGTGTCCTGCCTTATTCTGCTCCTTTAGGGATGTGTCCTGCCTTATCCTGCCCTATCCTGCCTTATCCTGCTCCTTCGGGAATGTGTCCTGCCTTATTCTGCTCCTTTAGGGATGTGTCCTGCCTTATCCTGCCCTATCCTGCCTTATCCTGCTCCTTCGGGAATGTGTCCTGCCTTATTCTGCTCCTTTAGGGATGTGTCCTGCCTTATCCTGCCCTATCCTGCCTTATCCTGCTCCTTCGGGAATGTGTCCTGCCTTATTCTGCTCCTTTAGGGATGTGTCCTGCCTTATCCTGCCCTATCCTGCCTTATCCTGCTCCTTCGGGAATGTGTCCTGCCTTATCCTGCCCTATCCTGCCTTATTCTGCTCCTTCAGGGACGTATCCTGCCCTGTCCTGCTCCTTTAGGGATGTATCTGCCTTATCCTGCTCCTTCAGGGATGAGTCCTGCCTTGTCCAGATCTTTTAGGGACATTCCCTGCCCTGTCCCTGCCCTGTCCCTGCCCTGTCCAGCTCCTTTAGGGACATTCCCTGCCCTGTCCCTGCCCTGTCCAGGCTGCCCAGCCGTGGGAAGGCGCAGGGCTGAGCCTGGGATAACTCTCCGGGATAACTTGACAGGAATGATGATTTCCCCGCACATTCGCAGTTTCACAACACAGCCGTCAGCTGTGACATGTTTTGCCTGACAATGCTCGGCTGTGCTGCAAACAGACCGGGATGGATGGGAGGGCGAGGGATTGTTCTGCTGATAAGTGGTTTAAATTTCTCCGGAGAATGTATTCCCACGGTGGGATGCATTAGTGCTGTTGTACAGTGCTTCTGATGAGCTGTCTGTCTTTGAGACAAATAATTCCTGCCACGGGGGATCTCTGTTATATAAGGAGAAGAGGTGCAAATTTGGGGTGTAGGTTACTCATGGAAATGATCCCTGCAATGTGACAACTTATGGGAGGGTTGAATTGGGTGTCCTTAAAGCTTTCAAAGTATTCTCAGTGATGAGGGAATGGTTCTGATCTCGTTTTGCTGAGCCACATCTCCACACTTGGCTGAAATTGGGCTGTTCTGGTGCTCATCAGACACGTTGCCATTATCAGCTCATTATTTTTTACAAGCACAGAGTCTTGTGAAGCAAACAGTGTGTGGGGGAATGGATGTACTTTGTCTCTCAGGTGTTTGGGAGCTCGGGGTAGTTGGGAAGACTCATTGGGATGGATCCTAAAGCTTTAGATACAGGACTGATTCCAGGCTCCAACGTCATTAGGGGATATCAAATCCTGGTGTATGTGCAGAGGAGTTTTCTGATCCACACCTTCATTCTCAGCACATAAAAAAGTGGGCAAATCACTCTGCTATTTTAACTCCTTACCTGAATTATAATGTAAATTAAGTGTCAAAGTGTGTGGAATACTTGTTGCTAAATTTAAAAAAATACTTCCTGTTGCTTTTTTATCCTTTGTGCTACAAACTGATTACATCTTGGGGAACAGTGATCCATGATGTGCAGCAGAGGAAGGTCATACAAGCAGCAGCTTTTTAAATGTCTGGAGTTCCTGACAATCGGATTTCCATAGCAGACTGCACAGTGCAGCATCCACAGGGATATCTGGAGTAGGCAGCATTGCCAGTGCTGTGCCTCTGTGTTCAATCATAAATAAAGACAGTGCAATGAACACTGAAGTATTCACAACCTTGATCTTTTCCTTGGTAACATGAGCTGCACATCCACAAACAGCAAAGTTGCTCATTTGTCCATTTTCCCCACGTTAATATTACAAACCTCCTTTTTATCCCAGCATTTACCTTTGCAGATGCATTGCTCAGTTGCAGCCAAAGAAAAGACCTAACCCACACAAATGGCAGACTGGAGTCAGTTTAAAACTGCTTGTAACTACCTTACTTTGCAAAAATTGCCCAACTGTGGCCACTGTTTGTCTGTAATTTCCATGTGCTGTGCAGCTCAGCTCTGTTTGCTACAGGCACTCTGCTAAACCCATGTGCCAGGGAGGTCAAGGGGCTGCACAGGCAGTGATTCTCAGTGATAAGGCAGTTTTTATGTGGTTCTCCTATTCTGAAAGGTCACTTCTTTCACAGCATTAAAAGGTAAATTAAAAACGCTTTCAAAAAATTACCGCTCTAGGAATGAGTATATAACTTGACTGCAGATAGCAACATGTTAATAAACAATGGAACAAATATTGCCACTGTAGTATACCTTTGGGGGGCTTAAAAATATGTAGACAATTAGTTTTATTTGTGGAGATTGCAAATGATAATGTATTTCCCAGGGAAATGATAGCAACACGCTTTTAAAACTTGCATTTATCATAACCCTTGAAGCCATTAGAACTTATTTCTAAAATCTGCTAGCAAAACCCAGGTTTAGTGAGTACCAGAAGCATCAAATAACTGTAGAGAAGATGGAAGGAAGCCACGAGAATGATGTTAATGGTTTGAGACCCCAGAATGTGTCCTGGTTACTGCTCCAATGAGAGCAGCAGCTGCAGCCTGAGCCCCCCCAAAAGAGACACCCTTCTGTTCTTTTCCTTTAGGAAATGTTACTTGCCAAAAAAGTAAAAATTGGTAGGCTTTAAGGAACATTGTAATGACAAGTTGGCATCTTGTATTTATCCACAGTTCCTTTCTCAGGAATGCACTCAACTGGAATTCAATTAGGGAACAGCATCTGATGGTGTGGACAACCTGAAAAGGCCATGCAAGTCTGGAGAAATTGATTCCTGAGGCTCTCAGAGGTTCTAGAAAGTTAAAACTCCAGATGCTTTTGTGTTATAGAAACTGTCTTTGTACAAAAATATTTTGTAAAGTTTAGCAGATACTGCAGAAGGCACTGTGGTTAAAAGGGAAACTTTCAAAGGAGCTGACAACATGAATTTGGAAGGTATTTTTTGCGACGGTTTTTAGTCAGTATTCATTTTTGCCCTCAAAATTTTTCAAAATTTTAAACATCTCCAGATGGTTTTCAGGTGTTTCCCCTGGTACACAGACAGCCATTTCTTACATAACTTACCTGTTTTCCTGGGGACCCAAAAGGTACTTTAGAAAAAACCTTTTCCTTGCTTGGCTTCCATGGTGGCCCCACTGGAAAACAAACATTGCCCCTAAAACTCCCCAGTGCCTTCAGGGTCAGGGTGGTTTCTAACTGGTCAGTTTTCCCTGGGTCAGCTTTAACATATTAATGTGAGAAAATGGCCAATGCCCTCCAAGATGTGCATCTGGAATGCTTCACCTGGAGATTTTTGTGGCTTTTTGGCACAGGAGCTCCCAGTGAAACTCAGGGACACTTTGGAGGTGATCAGTGAATGCCCCAAACCCAAACTCCAAATTTTAACGTGCAGGGAGTCCTGTACAGAACCTGGGGTGTGGGGTGCAGAGGGGAGCCAGGATGCCTTACTGAATCAACAAAAGAATGAGACTTTGTGTTTCCATTGGAGGCAAAGTCTGAAGGGAATTCTCTGTGCTGTTACCACCAGGAGCATTGGAGATGTTGTACTTCCTAAGGGGAGCAGTTTACAAGTAGGTCATTTAAAATGTGAACTCATTTACAGGGAAGTGATACCTCTGTTCAAATAAATACTCACTTTTCAAAGCAGTCCAAGGAAATGCAATACAATGCAATGAAATACAGCTGCGACTTTCAGAGAATGCAGTGTTATTGAACAGCTGAAAATTAAAATGGGAAACCAGCTATTCCTTAAGTACCTGTAATAACTCCACACAGAGTCTGTGATTCAAAGTCCTGGGGTCTGACAGGTTTGTCTGCCAAAACAGCCTGCAGTGGAGGTTTCTCTCCTAATAAATGGTCTGCTGTAGATACTCATTTCACAACTGCGAGCCATTTTTTCCCCTTTAAATCCAGAATTTCTGCACCCTCAACAGGAGATGTAGACATAAAAAAAAAAATAAAAATTAATTCAGTTGGTAAACTGATTAACTGTGCTGCACTGATCCTGTGCAGAATAATTATATGTTTAGCTGAAGGGTTTTCCTTAGCATGTAATTCCCTGATTTCAGGCTGGCTCATAAAAGAGAAAGGCAGGGAGGGAGGGAGTGGAGAGCAGGGAAGCTGATGACGTGAGAGGACTGGTTAACATTCACATCACGCCGGGCTCCGGCAAACCCCTCTCCCTCTGCTTCCCATTAGATCACTACCTGTGCTGGAGCATTGTGTCACAGCCAGGGACCTCCTCTCTTTGCAGGACATCACGTTTATCAGGTCTCAGAACGTGCTGGAAGCTCAGCTCAGTACTGGGACCCTCTGCACAAGCTCTGGGGGTGCTGAGCTGGTGATGCTCGGCTGCCCTGATCCCCCTTCCTGAGGCATCCCCCAGTGCAGGAGCACAATTCCACCAGATGCAATCTGAAACTGGAGCAGATAACCCAGGCCATCCCTCAGTTAGAAAAATGTAGGTTTTGTAGCATCTTTTCAGCTCCTTCTCAAGACAAATAGGTTTGGGAGAGATCTGAGCCACAAATGCAGAGTTAGCGTTCGGTTTCCAAGCTGTTCTAAAGTGAAGGTTTCACCTTTTTCCTTCTGCTCTCACCAATTGTACAGCTGAAACAAACAGTTTGCTGTTGTTTCTGCCCCTTGGATTCCTGTGTTCCACTGGCACCACATTTCCAGTTGTCTCTAGGAAGTCACTGAATCAGAATTGGCTGCAATTCCTCCCCGATTTCTCTCGCAGGTTTTGGATTTTAATGCTTTTCAGTAATGAATTTTGTGAACAGTTCTTGAGTGCTGTTTGCTTTTAAAGGGTCAGCAGAGCCCACCTCCGAGCTGACAGCTTTGCAGGGTCAGTGCTAAAGGTCAGATTTCAAGGAACAGGTTCCCAATATTCTGCACAGATAAGTGCTGGAATAAGCTGTCCTGGCAGGTTGGGCCATGCCCTTTGTAGGAGGTTTTGAATACAGCTGAGAAGAGCTCCAACATCCCTCTGGAATTGTTTCTGTCCCCAGCAGAGTGACCTAATGTCTTCTCAAGGCTTCTACCCCCTCAGACAAGACCTTGGCATGGTTTCTTGCATGGCAATCACCCTCATCTTTGAAATGTGAAAAGTCCCCAAGAGATTATAGCTCTGGCTTCCTCCTGGATATTTCAGTTTACATTTCCCAGAATAACCATGGGAGATGAAGTCCAAATGTCCAAAGCTCAGAACTCTCCCTGCTGTGTTTCAGAGGAGAGCAGCAGAGCTGGTGAGCAAACACAGACCTGCTCCACTCCCACCAACATTCCCGAAACATTCCCATTCCTCCCTGCCCCAGAGGAATGAAACAGAGCTCCAGGGACTGGCAGCATTACCAGGAGCCAGAGCCCTCAAGGCTTTGACTGATAGCACTTTTAATTCAGCTTGTGCACCACTGGCAGCCTGGAGGGACAACAAAATGTTTGGCTGAGCCCATGGCTCCAGTTTGTGTCCTCCCAGCCGTGGTTGGGGTCATGGCCAGCTGGCCCACAGCTGAATATTGTACAAGGACCTCCCTAAATCGAGTCTATCTCTCATTCTCTATGGAAATTATTTTGGCTGAGGTGTTCCTGCATCCCTATCACTATTACTTCATCTTTACTAATTCCACTTTGAGGACCAATTAGGAACTGGTCTAGATATCTCTAAATAACTTCCAAGAACCAACTGGATTAGCACCATCTCCATAAAAGATTTCAGCAACATTTAGAAATCTAATGGTCTGTATTTATTATCTGGTTATTTAGGCCTGTATTCTGAAATTTCCCCATCTATAAAGCAGATATGTTCAGACCTTTTAAAGAAAGGTAATTCTGCTCCCAGAGAAAAGTCTGAGCTCAATGAAAGTCTCTCAAGTCACATTTATCAAGCGTAACTAATCTTTCAGGTCATTATGTAAAGAAATTTACTTTATTGTCTTGCAGGTTAATATCAGCAGCCAGACAATGTGTCACGCATTGCTGTGCCTTGTAACCTTTACCATGTGTTAAAACGATGCAAAATCCCCAGCTTTTCCCAGTCCTGACCATCCCAGGGATGCCAGAGTGGCAATCCAAATTCAGAGCTCCACCTTCTCCAGCTCTCCATTAATTCACAGTGCTCCATCTTCTGAAGCAAAATTCAGGAGAATTTGGCTCCTGTGGTGACACTTTCAGACCACATTAAAGGAGGTGCTGCATGTCAGGAATCTGCAAAGACACTAGATCCTGCTCAGCAATAAGATGTTTTCATGGTTTCTTCCCAGACTTTCTTGTCCCACTCATTCCAGTTCTAAATTTTTCCTTCCTTTGGCAGGATCGACATCAGCCCATGTGCCATAACACTGAGAACTCTGCATGTAAAACTTCCACCAGTGTGTAAAATGTGCATTTCTAGGAGAGGAGCAGAACCTCTCAGTGCTACAGGACTCCTGGCTGCCTAGGTTGGAAGGCAGTTTGAAAAACTTTGAATTGTGCAGAAAAATACATTATATATGTATATATAAATATCATTTCAGTGCATGGAGAACACTGCCTGGGTGGGGGGGTCCCAGGCAAATCTCTGCTCCACATCCTGTTTCAGCTCCTTGTTTGCTGGGCCTGTCCTCAAGGAAGGTTTTAAATGCTCACTGTGCTTGGGTAAAGGAATATTCCTGCCTAAGAAATCTCCTTCCATCTCATTCTGATGGTTCCATGCCTT
Source organism: Catharus ustulatus (assembly GCF_009819885.2). Classification (NCBI taxonomy): domain Eukaryota; kingdom Metazoa; phylum Chordata; class Aves; order Passeriformes; family Turdidae; genus Catharus; species Catharus ustulatus. The sequence continues at coordinate 16,440,531 of NC_046234.1, forward strand.
GAGTTGCTGCTTGCAATGTAGGAGAAAAAAAAAAAGGAAAGCAAAAAGTGAGCTGTGATTTGTCCTCTAGCAAAATTGTTTTAGCACCTACAAAGCTTTCAAAGCTAAAAGAGGCAGAGCTTATCCTTTTAATGCCTTTCTTTCAGAGCTGCTGTCCTGCCACGCTGACAGAAATGGAGGCTCAAATTGGTGACACTCTTGATATGAAATGAAGCATTTCACTGAATTAACCACTGTAGTATCAAATATTGCTGAGCAATAATCTACATTCATCCTCTGCACCCAGAGTGATTTTGTAGATAACTTCTAAATACTGCTTTGCATTACTAATTTAAATTGCAGTAGGTTTTTTAGTAAACATGACTTTCTCTTCCCTGATGCCAGTGAGGGCAGGAGCTGGAAAGGGAAGGTTCAGGAGTTACTCTTGAAGGATTCAGAGAGAGGAAAAAATTATGAGGTTGTATTTATGAAGGGCTCTAGTGATGAATCAAAATGAAATTATTTCTGATTAACCAACAGCTCCCAAAACATATCCTTGCTGACCCTCTGCAGAGAAGTGCTCAGGAGGATTCCAGGCCAATGCAATGTTTGGGTTTTCCTACTCAAATTCTCCACCAACTGCTTTCCAGCAAAGAGGAATTATAAAAAGACTGTGGAGCATTTTTAGTTCAAACGTAGGTGGCATGTTTGAAATAAAAATGTAGCAGACAGTAATTTCACAAAATACATTCAGCTTTACTCCCTACAAACATGTCCATCTTTTTCATTCTAAGCATCAAACAAAGCCTAGAAAAACTGTAGGGATTTCAGGTGTTCTTAAGGCAGAAATTGTGTTTTTTGTAAGTGTGCTGAAACTACAACAGCCAAAGGATTCCTCTGATTCTTTTACATGGCAAACTCTGGGTGCAGCAGACAGGGATGTCATCTTGAAAGCTCAGACATGATTAAATTAAATTAATTAAAGCATGTTTTACTTCTCTCTCTCTCTACCAGCTCCCCCCATTCCCTTTTTGTCTCTCTCCTGCTTATTCACATTTCTCACATTCTCTCCTTCCCATTTTTCTTGCTTTTTTCATAATGAGATGGACAATGAGCATTGGATTGTGAAGGAATTTGTTCATTTAACATCAAAAATGTCTAGCTTTTTGTATCTTGGAGAGGACTGCAGTGCATCCAAAATCCCAGGGGAGGTGAAAATCACCATCCTCAAGAAGCCAAGCACAGCTCCTGGAGCTTTAGGGCAGCTGGAAGAAGGCAAATGCTGCTTTTCCCTGATTCTCTGTTCAAATCTCCTGTGAACATCCTGGATGCTCCCCAGCTCTCTGTCAGACTATGAACTGCTGCTTCCCTGGGGGACACGAGGGAGGCTCAGCAATAAAACCATCAATGAAATCCTGTCCAGTGGGCTGGATGCACAGCTTGCCCAGAGAAGTGATGGGTGAACCATCCCTGAAGTGCCCAAGGCCAGGCTGGACAGGCTTGGAGCAAGCTGGGGCAGGAGGAGGGAGCTTGGATGGGGTTTAGGGTCCCTTCCAGCCCAAACCAGCTGGGATCCCATGATCTCACATTCCCTGCACAGGAATGTGCTGCAGTGGGCACGTTCCTAAAGGCAGGAAATCCTCTGCAGGATTCTGTTCTGATCACTCAGCACCAGCAATGAGCTCCTCATGAAAACCCCTCAATTACACAGCACTAAGGAGAGATTTGGATTGCCCATTGTCAAGAGATTTCAATTGTTCCTTGCCAAGCCACACCGAGAAATTCCCTTAGTTATACAAATAAAACAACTTTGTCATTCACACAGGAAAAAAACCACTCAAAGCAGAAAAAAAAAACCCTTGAAATTTGCATTTGTGTCATGTGGTTGGAGGGAACAGGTAGAGTAAGAGAAGTTCAGAACTAACAGAATTTAGAATATTCACTGCTTGAATAAAAAGAAATGGATCCACTGACAACAGTAGGTCAGCAATGCTGTTCTTGCAGAAATAAATTTTGAAGGATGCAGCTAGTGAATAATCTATCAAAAAATGTAACAAATTATTATCTGAGTAATAAAAAAGATAAATAATATAATAGACAGAAAAATTTCCACATAGGGTAGAAAAAGAAAGATAAACTTAATGGATAAGTTAGAAAAAAAATAAAATTTTATCAGAAAAATTGAGGAAAACCCTTCTCAAGGTTTTCATAAGTGGATGTAAAAACATTGGGAAATGTGCTAAAGAAGCCATCACCTGCTGAAAGATACAGTGAGGCATCATGTTAACTATTTCTTGTTTATCTGAAAATTCCCAGGGCCAAATTATCACTGCCTTTTGTGGCAGCAATCATTATTTGCGTATCAGCAATGAGGCAATACTTTAACTAGAAACCAAATTTCTCAAATGATCCTTCAATGAAAGTGTTTTAATTCAATCTGTGAATCATTCCAGGAGCCATCAGTATCACTCAGCCTGTGGAGAGGATTTTTCTATTCCCCATTTACTGTGGATGCCCCTTTGTGTTTTATTTTATCTGAAATTTTATTTTATTTATCCAAAGGTAGTTCTGTAGTTTCTTCATCAAGGTCTCATCTGGTATCAAAACAGCAGAGTTTCTTCTTAAAACCCTTTTTGTTTTTCCATTTTCTTTTATGATCGACTTTTATAATAAAAGGATGCTGCATGAGGAATCCTGGCTTTTGGAATGAGTTAATTCCACATAACATTTGCCATTTTATCAAAGAGATTTAAATACCCTATTTCAGTGTTCTCCAACTTCCATGTCAGGACATCCAGGCAGGAATTCCAAGTGAATTCCAGGTTTTCTGTGCCATGTCAGCTGCTGGGGCTCACCCCAGTGCTCTTTGCTTTCCTCTCACCCTCCAATGTCATACTTGATTGGAATTGCTGAAATTCTCATTAAATTTTTCTTTCAAATCTCATTAATATCCCATCTTTCCAGGGCAAAATTATAGACAATATTTCAAATTTTTTTGCCTGCAAACTGGCAGGCTGTCACATAAAAGGACAAAATTAAACCTTATCCACAATGTTAAAGCCATCCTGGAACAGTCTCTGCTTGTCCTCATAGTGGTGGAAGAACAAAAAAATATAAATTGCACCCATGGTTAACCCTAGTAGGCATGCATCCCTGATAACATAATTATTATCTATTTGGAGCAGTTCAAAATATCCCAAATAATTTATATTTGATTATCAGACCATCACTACTTCTTCTGGAGCCACTGCCTTTCTCTACTCCACAGTTACCATCCCCAAAAACATGGTAACGAATCCCTGTGACTAAGCATTCCCAAAACGATAACAGAATTTGCATAATTGAGATTTGGTGCAGAGAAAACCCACAAATTTATCAGAAAAAAAAAAAAAAAAAGCACCATGTAGTGGATATGTTAAAATATTGGCCAAGTACAGTTTGAAATGGAACTGTGATTCTTTGGAGAGTTAAAAATAATCAAGGTTTCTAAAAAACATCCAAGAAAAACAGAGGAGTTTGAAGTAAGATTATTTCATGTTATTTTGTTCTGAAGGGCATTTTCCCACTTCCTGTAGTCAAGGTTTTTTGGCAAATTATCTTGATTTGCATATCTGGATGATCAGTTATGCTCTGAGATAAATTCCCATGATGCTTCCAAAATACTGGAAATTGTTTATTTGAAAATAATTTATGTTGTCTTCCTTAATCTCTTGGAATAATCTTAGGAATGGGGCATTAACTGAGATTTTTTTGCTGAAGAATTAGGAATTCCATAGTATTTACAGTTGGGATGCCCTGTGGTCTGTGTTATTTTCCATCCCAGTGACAGTCAATACCCTTTGGACCATAAAACACAACAAGAAGAGTTTTTTTTTTTTGGCTTTAAATTTTCTGCAATATGTAGAAATAGAGCTGGCAGAGGTTAAGCTCATTTTAGTGAACCTCACACACAGGTAAACCTGGCCCAGAAATCAGTCTGGTGAGAGGGAGACAGCTCTGAAAATAAATCCACTCTTGCAGTGCAGGATCCTTGATACAGAAGTGCCAGTACCTCCTGCAGGCTGGCTGCACTGATTAAGGTAATAAAACTGATCAAGCAGTTTAATTAGGAAATATTCTTGAGGGACATTTTAGATCACAGTGCAGTCATGCACTGGTATAGTCTCTTTTTTTTTTTAATTTGAAAATTTATAGTGATCTACCAGGGGTTGTCTTGATAGAACCAATTTTAACTAGCACAGAAGCAGTTTGTTAAAGCAGGGTTTGTTGAAGCAGAGTGGTTAAAGCACAGTTTAGTAAAGCAGGGTTAGTTAAAACAGAGTTTAATAAAGCAGGGTTTGTTAAAGCCAGCCTCATTTCCAACTTCCATTATCTTCCATTTTGCCTCTTTGCAATTCCTGTTTCCCACTCCTGTGTTTTTATTGTTGGTTTGGCTCTAAAAATCAATAAATGCTTATAGATGAGGAGGATAGCAACAGGAATTGAAACAAAACCTCCCCAGAAATCCCAGAAACTGAAAAAAGAAATGGCAGTCTGGGACTGCTGTGGACAAATGCTGCAATGACTGCTGGTAAAAGACACAACTGAAATTTTTAATTAATCAAGGGCATTTAGTGCCAGGACAGGGGGAATGGCTTTAAGCTGAAGGAAGGGAGATTGACATGGGATATGGGAAGGAATTCCTGGTGAAATGGGATATGGGAAGGAATTCCTGGCTGTGAGGGTGGTGAGGATCTGGCACAGGGTGCTCAGAGCAGCTGTGGCTGCCCCTGGATCCCTGGAAATGTCCAAGGCCAGGCTGGACAGGGCTTGGAGCAGCCTGGAATAGGGGAAGATGAAATGGGATGAGCTTTAAGGTGCCTCCTACCCGAGTAATTTTGGGGTTCTGTGATTCTGTGGAGTGAAAAGCCCTGTTTATGTACAGCTGCACTGACCCTGGCTTGCAGAACAGGGAATTGGAAATGGATATGCTGATGGAAAGGTAAATATGGGATTTCAGTTCAGATCATTTTTCTAAATCTGTATCAAACCAAGGCATTTCCATTTTTACCCTGGTGCTGTGATCCAGACAGATTCCAGCAGGCTGGCGTGATGGGAAGCAGCCAAAATGCTTTGAAAAACAAAGTTAAAAGCTGTGGCCTCCTCCCCTCCTGCAGACCCTGGGGGAGGATTGCACTGCCTGCTCTCCCTGCATTGAGCACTCCTGGTTAATGGACAGCCACACTGCAGGCTGTGCTGCATTTCAGCAGAGATGACATTGCCTGTGTGCAGCTTTTGCTGAGCTGAGAGCGCTGGGTGAAGGCAGGATCATTATCAGCATCCTGCTGCTGGGAGGTTCTGCTCCTTATCAGATCAGCTAACCTGGCACAAAGCAATATTTACTGTCAGAGAGTAATGACAACCTTATCTACATTGTGCACTTTTAACTCTTTTTTGGCTGTGGAATGTAGCAAAACTCCAGTGTTTCATTGTTCAGGGTTGGTTTTGGATTGCTAAAGGGACTGAAAGAGTTCTTAGGGGATGAAGTGCAAACCAAGTATGATGCACATAAAAATTTTGAATTTTACAGGTATTTCACAAGTCTTTTGCAGGTATTTCACAAGTAACAATTCTTAGTGATGACAGGAAAACACAGCAAAATGCAGAGAAATGACAATTAATATCTGTAACACAGGAAACTTTCATTTTGGGTGCTTGCCCTTCAGAATTCCATTGGTTCCACAGTGCAGGGAAAGTGCTCCAGGAAAGATCTGGCTAGCAATGGCTTAGCCAGGGAAATCACATCTTGCAAAGTGGAGTGTTTTTGTGCACACACAGAGCCCATTAATCAAGGGCAGAAATTGAAGTGTGTTATTCATCATATTTGCTGTGTTTGGATTTGAAGTGATGAGAATGATAATAATGATCCTGAGAATTATTATTAAGTAATATGAAGTAGTTTGTCTGAAGGAATAAATATGATTTGGCCTGTGAAGGTTCAGACATCTGGTACAAGCATATGGGTTGGAAATCATTAGATGATTGTTGCAAAAATAAAAGGAAAAAGTCTTTTTCTTGTGCTTCCCTCTGGAATGGAACCTTCCTGTCCCTGTTACACCTCCCAACTCTATAAAACTGTGCAATGCTTGTCAGGGTACTGAGTTTACATCCTTGGGACATGCTCAAAGCAGCAAACAGCTTTCAAAACCCGTTTCCACAAAATGTTTTATGCAGCACTGATTTTTGAGTGGCAAATTATCTTCTCTTCTAAATGTGTCTATGGTGTGGGTTCACATGGCCCTGCAATGCCAAGACTTTGTATGGATTTACTCAGTAGAAAGTTCTGATCAGAGAATCCTGCAATGGTTTGGGTTGGAAGGGACCTTAAAGCCCATCCAGTGCCACCCCTGCCAAGGCAGGGACACCTTCCACCGTCCCAGGGTGCTCCAACCTGTCCAACCTGGTGCTGAACAAGGAATGGAGAGTCCACAGCTTCTCTGGACAACCTGTGCCATGTCCTCACCACCTGTACATTTAAAGAATTCTCCCTGATTTCTGCTCTAAGCTGGGGTGAGGTTGGGTTCAGGTGCTCAGGTGAGCCCTGGGAGGTGCAAGGGGGGCAGTGACACAAGGAAGGGCCAGCAGGAAGCTCTGTGGTCCTGGGGAAAACCAGACAAGGTGATTAATTGTGTCCAGAAACTTCCCAGACAACCTGAGAGTCTCTCCCTTTCCTCTGCCAGGGGAAGAGCAGGTGTGGGAATGGAGACTTTGTCACATGCAGCATGAGCAGGGAGTGTCCTGGTCCAGGCAAACTCATCCCTGGGGATTCTGCACCCAGGACTGAGCTGAGCCATCCCCAGGGAGTGTCCTGGTCCAGGCAAATTCATCCCTGGGGATTCTCCACCCAGGACTGAGCTGAGCCATCCCCAGGGAGTGTCCTGAGCCAGGCAAATTCATCCCTGGGGATTCTCCACCCAGGACTGAGCTGAGCCATCCCCAGGGAGTGTCCTGAGCCAGGAAAACACATCCCTGGGGATTCTCCAGCAGGGACTGAGCTGAGCCATCCCCAGGGAGTGTCCTGAGCCAGGAAAACAAATCCCTGGGGATTCTCCAGCAGGGACTGAGCTGAGCCATCCCCAGGGAGTGTCCTGAACCAGGAAAACTCATCCCTGGGGATTCTCCACCCAGGACTGAGCTCAGCCATCCCCAGGGAGTGTCCTGGTCCATGCAAACTCATCCCTGGGGATTCTCCACCCAGGACTGAGCTCAGCCATCCCCAGGCCGTGGAGAACATTCCTGGCTAAAGCCAAGCCAGATCCCTTTGCTGGATCATCACTCATTCATACCCAAGCCTTAACCAAGAATCATTTACAGATCTCAGCACCTAAACCAAGCACTTGGGGAACCAAAGCCTCTGGGAAAATACAAGATTAATTCTCTGTTCCTTGCTTTGTGTATTTTGATTTCCTCTCTGATTCTGTTAAGCTGAAACATCTTCACAATTTATTCAACAAATATGACTTGCTGCAATCTTCTTTTGCTAAGAATTTAAGGAAAAAGGCCTTGGGCTGCACAGCATTATTAACATTGAGAGCACCTGCTGTTTCCCAGGTAGCTGTCAGCTCAGCATAAGGAAAAAAGCTAATTATTGTAAGCAGGTCAGTCAGGAAAAAACCTGAAATTCTATGTGGCAGTTAGAAATCTGTGCCCATTGACTTTAGCTGGAATTCACTGCTGCAGAAATATGTGGCTGATGAAGAGTCTGCTGGTAAAAATATACAGTGCAAATATTTAACAGTGTCATCTTAGTGAGCTTGAAATTAAAGTATTGCATGCAAATTAGGTCCTTGATTTGCATTAGGATGAGGCTGAGAAAGATGGTGAGGAAAACAAGAAAAAGAGAAAGAAAAGAAAAGAGAAAAGAAAAGAAAAGAAAAGAAAAGAAAAGAAAAGAAAAGAAAAGAAAAGAAAAGAAAAGAAAAGAAAAGAAAAGAAAAGAAAAGAAAAGAAAAGAAAAGGAAAGGAAAGGAAAGGAAAGGAAAAGAAAAGAAAAGAAAAGAAAAGAAAAGAAAAGAGAAAAAAAAGATAAAATAAAAGAAGGTAGATACCATCTTTCTTGATGTAACAACATTTTGCTGTGACAAAAGTGGATCATAATTATAGAAAACTCAGAGTGGCTAAGTCATTCTAAGTAATTAAACCTTGATATATTCTGTATTTTTATAAAATATTTATAAACTTTAAAAGGCTGAGATTACACTTGGGAGTGTCAAATCCCTTGGAATTCAAAAGCATTTAAATACTTCAGTGTATTTACTTATGTTGAAGAAACAGTGCTAGATTAAAAATTCAATAAATTCAACAAAAACATTAATTTCCTGTATCATGTGGTACCAAAAAAAGTTTTAATAGAGTGAAACATTTCACTACTCAGACTACTTTTTCCAGTTCAGCTTTGATACTTAATTTATTTTGAGGGATGCAACAAGTTAGAAAATTTTCCTTTCCAAGAGTTCCGATGGAATTTTTGTAGGGATGTCCCAGCCCTGGCAGTGTCCAAGGCCAGGCTGGATGGGCTTGGAGTGACCTGGGACAGTGCAAGGTGTCCCTGCCATGGCAGGGGTGGCACTGGCTGGGCTGAGGTCCCTTCCAACCCAAAATGTTCTGGGATTCTGGATTTATTTAGGAAAAACAATGGTGGACAGGGACATATCCCACAAACTGCTTCTAAAACCAAACTGATTCAGAAAAAAAGCAAATGTCTCATAAAACATCAGGGAAAATCTGCTTTTATTTTTTATTATCAGGTAATTCAAACCACTTTGTTCACCCAAGGGTGACATCAGCAGCCACTCAAATTCCAGAATATGGGATTATTTTGTGTATTTTTATGTCCATGACCAAACAAATCAACAGTGTTTGGTGGAGCTGGAGAGCCCAATGGCAAAGGCACTTTTTGATCTTTTTGAACAAGAGTTAAAGTCAAGTTTGTGATGTTGCTGAGCCCAGCCTGCCCTGGCTCTGTAACCCAAAGAGCTCTTGCAGGGATCATTTGTCTGTTCCTGTGAACCTCCAGACTCAGCTTGGCTCAATTCCCAAAACTGATTGGAGCAGAAATTCCTGGACTCCAGCAAACTCCCTTTAATAAAACTTTCACAGTGTAAGTAATTTTTAAAATGGCATTAATTCACATTTTCACTGCTTCAAGAGCTAAGCTTGTATCTTAAACTATATAGACAAGCTTAAAACTTAAAGTTATAAACTAAACTATATTTAACTACATATAGTTTATGTATATACAACTATATATATGGTAATATATATTATATATATAGTTTTATATATATAACTATATATATAACTACATAACTATAGTCTATATATACATCTATATTCTATAATTATATAGATTATATATCTTAAATGATATAGTTATAATTTATAACTATATACTATATCAGACATATATATTTTTGTTATTTAAATAATGTTCCTCTTGGAAAGAACAAACTTTTTTTCCTTTCAAATTCATGACTGGAGTTTTTCAAAATTACCTCCATCCTAGATGTCTTAGGGGCTGCAGCCTCAAAAGAGATGTAGATACAGAGGGGGGAAAAATGAAATGAAATGAAATGAAATGAAATAAAATAAAATAAAATAAAATAAAATAAAATAAAATAAAATAAAATAAAATAAAATAAAATAAAATTTGGGGGAAAAAAAGGGAAGAGATAAGCAAATTCAGTTAATAAAAAATGATGAGCTGTGTTGATTGCTGACTGTTTCCAGCTTGGGGTCAGGTTTTCCTTAGCAGGGATGACAGGAATGGGCTCAGCAAACCCCTCTGAATCTCGGTGCTTTTCATTAAATCAGCCCCTGCCCTGGAGCAGCCTCTGCCCAGCAGCATTTACACAACATCCTGCAGGATGGATGTGCCCTGATGCTCTGATGTTATCCCTAAAAACAACTTGGGAGGGAGAAAGGAGGAGCAGCAGCCTGGGGAAGACGTGGGGCAGGACAGATGGACAGTTCTGGAACGCTGTGCTGCAGCAGCCAGCTCTCCTGGCAGGATGTGGCTGGGGCTTTGCAAGGGGCTGTGCAGAAAGGCTGAATGCTGATCATTCTCAAACCTGGCGTTGCAAAGATCAAGCAAACGTCAAAACAAACCCAAAAGCCTGTGGATGATACAATTCCTCCAAAGCCATCTTCCCCTGGAACCTGCTATAATAGATAAGAACTCCTAGATACCAAGGCTGAGCCAAATTCCTTAAGAATTTGGTCAGTCTCCTAACACTTTGGAAGATAATTGGTTAGAAATTAGATTGTGTAATTGGTCAGTTCACCTTTAGAACTCCTCACTTAGATTGGATGCTGTTCTTTGTATAAACTTTTTATTGGCTGTAGTTTCAAACCCCCTTGAACCTATCAATGTGACTGTCTGCCCTTTGTTCTGAGAGAATCCTGCTTGACCACCCTTGGCATGAAATAAAGATTCTTGTGGAACACAAGCAAGGCTCTGATCTTTCTCTGCTGGCTGATGTGAGCTCCTGAGAGATGGCTGATGGATATTAGCATTCTCAGGTCCTGATAAAACAACTACCAGGGACAAAAAGAAAGCACATTGTGGCACAACAACCCCTTCCTCAAGTACTCTAAGCCAATAAAGGTAGGCATCGCAAAGGGGAATTGCAGCAAAACAAAGAATCTTCTACCTGGAAAAGCTCTGACTGTCATCAGCTCTGTCAAAACCCTTCAGTGTCCATTTTTGACAGCCCTTTTTGGAAGGAAATAAACAATTTTAGGCAGAAATTTATTCTAGTAGAGAGCTCATCTCCTCAGTCAAACTTCTCCTTTGCATCAAGAATCTGAGACTGGGACAAATCCCATCTGGAGTTCTGAAACCTGCACAGGTAATTAATTACAGACTCTGACACACTTTGCTTGGGTGGCACCTGGGGACCACAGCAGCAGCTCCTGGGCCATGGATTTGGGAGAGATGGAGAGTTCTGTGCCCCTTGGAAGGGGCTCAGGAGGTGAAACAGAGCCAGGGGAGCTCGTTCTCAGGGCAAGAGGAGCAGGAGATTTTCCTGTTTCCAGTGAACAATATATTTGATCACCACTGAGACAGTGCAAATCATGGTCTCTTTGTGCATGAATTCCAGGTGTGGAACTCCCAGAATTAAAGCCATGGGTGATGTCCAAAACCAGAACTATTTCAGGGGCAAGTTGCTTCATATTGCCAAGAACTTTGCCAATTGTCCCATTCTCCTATTTCCCATGGATGGGAGAATTATCTCTTCATAGCCAGCCCTAGGCACAGAAATATTTGGTTTTGCCATTTAATAAAGTAAAAATGCTATGCTCAATTTCTTTTCAGTCCTGCACTGCACAGATCTTTGAGACACAAAATCCCACTCAATGTTAGACATTAACAGAATATGTAAAATGTGCTGCTTTCTCTCCTGGTACTCCCTGAATTATAGATTTTTATTAGCTCATTAATCTAGAGAACACACTGCTTTTGTGTCTTGGTTCAAAACACATTACCCAGCCTGTCTTTTTTTCACTTGAAGAAGTGCATATAATATTTTTTTCCCCTTTTTCTGTAATAAATATATCAGAAAAGATTGCCACTTCACAGGGAGTACAGCTGTCTGCACTGCCATGTGTTGATGCTTCTGAGTTCAAAGAAAACTCCAGGCAATCCCCTGTGCTTCTTCATACACTTTATGGTACCTCTAATCACAGAATAGATTTTATAGGAATTTCCACCACATCTCTCCCTCTTGATTCTATTTTTTCCTGGCTGATGCAATCTCACAGGCTTCGTTTGTAGGGGAAAAGAAAGAGAAGAGCAAGAAATTTTTCTGACACTTTTTTTTCCCAGGTTTCTACCATTTGTCAGCCCTTCCACTAATGTTGTTACAAAATTAAAATGTTAGAATGTGGAGCACTAAACACAGTCTGAGCTACACGATTTTCACTTCAGTTTTTGGAATTTCTAGCCAACAGCTCCATTTTAAGTGTTCCATCAGGAGAGAATGGAAGTGAGCAATTAAGGGGGAGGAATAAAAGGAATAAAATGGTAACTAACTTGATTCCAGAAGACTATTTGTTTATTTTACACAGTTTCAAGGGCTTGTTCTTCAGTACATTTTGTCTCAGAAGAGGCAGTGCTTCAAACACAGGAAGCAGCATCCCAGAATATTCCCTAAATGCAGGCTGATGGGCACATCCTCTTCCTAAAACGCCTGCTGTTGCTCATGCTGAGTTCAGGAGCTGAATTCAGAGTTCAGCCAAAGCTGAATTAACACCAGCTCACAAAGGTCTGCAGAGATGCACCAAAGTCCAGCCCAGGTGGATTTCCCGTGACCAAGGCACGAAGGAGTGAGAACAGGACCTCACACAACCCCGTGGCTGCTCGGAGAGGGTTTTCATTTATAAATTATAAATGGGCCCTGCAGTTTGCAGAAGGGGTAAAAGTGTCAGGAAAGTGGGAACAGGAGGCTCTGGGGAGAGGCTGGGTCGATCTGAGCAGGTGAAGCTGCAAAAAGAAACGACCCAGGGATCACGAGGATGAGCAGCTGCTGCACAAAATGTCTGTGCTGAGAATCAGGGAAAAGCAGATTTCAAACCCCACAGAACAGTTCTGAGGAACAGAGCTGGTTCCCTTGGATGTTTGTGGGTGTCCCTTTTAAAAGGTGGAAACACAAATAGCAGAATGTACTTTTGTAGAGGTTTTCAAGATATGTCTTCCCAACTGTCCACATAATTTTTCAATTCCAGAAGGAAAAAAACCCAGGTTTAGAAGTAACCTTCAGCAGAATTATAATGCAGTTGTTAGCTGTTCTGGGAAAGCAGTGTTGTTTACCTCAGACACATCTGGTGCCCTGTTGTGGCCAGTGGCTCCCACTGAGTGAATACAGCATCTTCACTGGGGGGTTCATTCTGGAATTAATTTGGCTCGATTAGGAACATCTACAGTTCACGTTGAATTTCACAACTATGACTTGGCCAATTTTCAGAACATAGGCTGGGCCTTTTGCAGGAGGAATTGCCTCTCCCACCAACTTCACTCCAAAGAATCTCCTGTGATTTAACACAATCCTTTGACACTTGGGTCATCTGCCTGAAAAATGAGGACTGGTTTTGCTTACCACTGGAATTCCCAGTTTGGCAGATCTGATCATTTTGACTGAGTTAATTTCCATCTCAAAAGAAGTCCCTTTTTTTCTCCCCTGACTTTTTAAGCTCATTCTGGCTGCTGGCGAGAATTCAGTAATGCTTCAGATATTAATGTTTATTTTAAAAATAAGTTTGTCCTTTAGGAAAAAAAAAAATTAAAGGTACATGTGGCTCCTTAAACATTGTAGGTCTAAATGTTAAGTATGACAGTGGAGAGACCTCTTTAGTTTTACAGAGTTTAAATTTGAATTTGTTCAAATGGGTTTGACCGGTTAATTTGTCTTGACAGCTCTCAGGGTCACATTTAGTTTATCCCCATAGGTGCCATGTTCTGTAGAAGAATAAAATGCATTTGTCTCATCCAGTTGCCTTTGATTTCCATGTTTCTGTGAGTAACTTTGAAATCATAAGAATTATCCAAACTGGATTAAATAAAATGTAAAATAGAATAAATAAAATGCCTGTATTTCCTTAAAGTCTTGCCTGAAAGATTCTCTGATGGAAAAAATGACCACTGAGAGTATCAAATGTTGGAAATTTCTGATTGCACCCCTAAAGAAGGAATATTTCTTCCTTTAGGTTGTAACCAGTCTCAAACATTTTCATAGAAGTATTTACATTATGGTTATGGAATGTCTCTGTGTGGGAGGAGGCTCAGTTTGGCTCAAATGATGATATTCCATCACTGGGGGACATCAAGTTACTCTAAAGGAAGAAAATCAGGAAGCCCATGAAGCAATAGTTCATTTTGTGTGGGCAGGAAGAATTAGCATTAGAGAGCATTGCTCTCTAAAAATATATTGAATCCTAAACTAAGCTCTGAGGGCACAGAAAATCTTTGAAAACGAGATGCATGAAGAGAGTGTCTTTTAATGTCACAGCTGTTTGCAAAATGAAAACAAATAATGAGTAGAGTTTCCTGAGCCCAGACACCTCGAGAAGCTCGTGACAGCAGAAAATGGGTGACAAGAACAGACTGGGGCCAGGCAGGAGCTTTGTGAAAATACCTCCATAAATTGATTAACACCAATCCCAACCAACCAGAAGCTGAGTTTTACCATTCCAAATGTCAGGGGATTTTTCCTGCCATGGTGTGGGAGCCATCCAGGCTCTGCTGTTGCTGTCAGCTGTGTTCTCCCCCACACAAAGGAGCATTCCCTGGGACAGCAAACTGCACATCAGCACATGCCATGCAAATCCCAGCCACTCAAAAGCCTCTCCCTCTATAGGGGAATATTCAGCGAGTCATCTCTCTTAATAACAGGAGTCTACAGCTGCCAAGAGGTCTGCTATTGTACCAAAATTCAAAGAATTCAGTGTCTGCAAAGAAGGAGCTCATGGGTTTGCACGTGAGTGGCAGTGACAGTGGGAAATACAGTCAGGCTACGGCATAAATTGGAATTACATGACAAAAAAAGGGTTTATCTCACAGCCCCTCCAACAGTTTTCTTTAAAACACTTCTACTCCTGGAACCCAGGCAGATGTTTCCATCTGTAGATAGGAAAAGATGAAAATGGTTTTTGGATGCACAAGTCCCCTGAAACTTAGTGGAGTTCAGGGTGTTGCTCACACAGCAAATGTGAACTCCAGCTCAGGTTCCCCTGGCCTGAATCCCCCACAAAGTGAGCACCTTTCCCTCTGGAGCTGGAAGCAAAAGTCAGTGCACTCAGGGAAGGACAATCAGTTCACATCAAGATCACTGCAGCCAGCAAACCATCATGTTTTCAGGGGGAAAAAAAAGACACTACAGAGGAGAGAGGTATCTGGCATTTTTCCAGAAAAATGAAGGTAGCAAACCCAGTCACATCTGCCCAGAAAAAGGAGAATATTAAATAATTATTTAGAGTAATTAAGGAGAAGCAGATGCATAATGAATGACTGTCAAAGGTGGGGATCTCAAACAGTGACACAGTAATCAATAAAACACTGAAGGAGAAGCACAGAAAAAGCAAGATTGGGTCATGGGGGTGAGATCTCAGCTGTGCACCTGGGGATTCTAACAGGATCATGTTTGCAGCTGGAAAAGAACAGACAGAAGGTTATGCAGTGAAAGCCTAAATTTATACTGCTGCATTAAGTTCTCAGCTAGAACTGGGAAAAGAATGATTTACCTGATACTGAGGGCAGTCAGAGACAACTGTATTTAATAAAACCAGAATAGCAGCTGACAAAATCTGCCTTCATCGATTGGTAACTTCTATCAGGACAGAATTTACTGGAACAACCTTCCAGCCTTTCCCACTGTCTCACACGAGTTTTGCCAACTCAAACTCCCAGGAATGAACCAAAGAACTAAAGCTAAGTCAAGATGATCTGGAATATTCTATTTCCAAGGCACACTGATTGACATGAAAACCTTTAAAATGGGAGGCAGAGTGTTAAAAAACACATCAGTGTTTTTATTTCCATTCCATGGAAATACCTGCTGGTTTACAGCAGCTGAAGAGCACTCAGGATTTTCAGGTCTTTTCCAACCTTGATGATTCTGTGACTACAGTTTTGACAACAGCTGCAAATCTTCAGGATCTGGTTCCTGTGGCCAAAATTTTTCAATTCTGAGAATTAAAATTATCTGGATCAGTTTAGACACTCTAAATGGTAGGAGTTGAACCTGGAGTTTTTTTACAGTCTAGTTAAGGAAAAGCCACCACCTGGAAATGTGGTTGGGGAAGGATGAATGACCTTTGAAAGGGGATAAAGAAACTTGATGGGAACATGATAAATCCACCTGTTGGTGCCTCTCAATGTGCCACTGAAACACCCTGAATTCCACATCCAACCCTGGACTCAGATCCCAATGCATTTACATGACCTTGGAATTTGTTTTGTTCTTCTAATGAATCTTCAGGCTTGAGGGTTCTTCACAAGCTTTGCACCCAGTGTCCATCCTAACACTGGCAGTAAGCAGCATTTAACAAATCCAAGGAAAGGAAAGTGTGTGCTCTGAGTTTGGCAGCATTTCTGCACCAGGCTGAGGTGAACTGATGGGTGCTACTCACCCCTCAAACACTAAATTCCCATAAATCTGTCCATACAATCCACCCAGCGTGTGGCAAGTGTTAACAGTGCACAAATCCTGATTCCAAAGGCTCATTTGTTTATCTGGTGTTTGCTTTCCTCTCAAACATAGTTTTGTTTTGATTCTCTTCTTTTAGAAAGGATATTTCCCTGTGCAAATAGCACTATTTTAAATATACTACCAAAATTACTTGGCTCCAATAAACCATATTTTAATGATCCTGTTGCATGATGTATCCTAACACTGAGCTGCTCTCAGAAAACACAATCAATGTGCTCAGGTATTCAGACCTTAAACATCCAATATCCTGAGCACACAGGAACAGTTCAGGGCAGAAAAGAGCCTGAAGATTATGATCCAGTTCTCCCTGCAGCCTCCAGAAAACTGCTCAGAAAAAGACTCCTGAGCCTCTTTGATCTCCAATACACAGAGAAAGGTGTGAGGGGACGGTTCTGAAAAACTCTGGGTTTTCATTACCACCTCCAGCTCTTTTAGCAAGAGCTGCAGCACTTGTCACTGATTAAATAACACACTTGGTCATTTAGTTAATTGCCTGGGTCTCCAAGATAAACAAAATCACTTAAGCAAACCTTGCTGCTGATTTTTACATGGCTGTGAGGTATATGAGTGAGCTTTTTTGGTGTGGATTTAAAACATAATTTTCTTTAAATACCAAGATGATGTTGAGAGAAGGCACTTTAAATGTATAAATCTGAGCAGTTACAGCCTCAGCATGCTTCTCCTCAAGATCTTCATTCCTGAACAACCCAATCATGTGAACAAGCTCCGTGCATTTTGCTGTGCTAAAATATTCTGTGTAGGATATGGAAAATACAAGTACACTTCCAACACATAATGCTGTTTGGAAACTGGATCTCTCCAGAGGCTGCCTTCTTAATTTCATGTTCCTATTTAGATTAAATATCAGGGAGAAATCCTTCCCTGAGAGGGAGGTGAGGCTCTGGCACAGGATGCTCAGAGAAGCTGTGGCTGCTCCTGGATCGCTGGGAGTGTCCAAGGCCAGGCTGGAGCAGCCTGGGACAGGGGAAGGTGTCCCTGCCATGGCAGGGGTTGGGATGAGATGATCTCCAAGGTCCCCAAAGCATCCTTTCAGAGAATTTCAGGGAATTCAGGTCTATAGATACATCTGTACTGTTATACACATCTGGATATCATTGTACACATTTACACCTTAGCAGAGGGAATGCCAGCAAAGTGAGAGGGACCAAACTGTGCCCAAAACGAGTGGGAAGAGAAGAGCAGTGCCATGGGTGGCTGCTGGGATGTGAGCCTGGGGCTGGGATGAGCCATGAACACACCCAGGGGATGTGAGAGCCTTTGTAAGGCTGTGCCATGTCCGTGTCATGTCCCTGTGTCTGTGTGCTGGCTGTACCCACCACAGGTGACAGACCCTGCTCAGGATGCCACTGGTGCCTGGAGAGGCTCCCTGGAGCAGAGGCTGGGCAGAGTTAAAGGAATAAAGCAGGGATTTATTAAAAGGTTTCATAGGATTCTCCTTGGGCAGTGCCAGAGCCTGGCCAGGGCTGCACCCAACAGAGAACCAGAGCCAGGAGTTTCACACTTTTATCAGTTCTGTTCCATTCCCATTTTGGGTTCACTGTCCAATCCCAGCTCCAGGCTCTGCAGTCCCACCCTCCCAGATTCTCTCCTCAATTCCCTGTTTGCACTTTTTGGGGCTGGAGCTGCAGCCTGTCCTTGGTTCTGGGGCTGGAAAAGGATTGTTCTGTGTGCCTGAGCTGGGAGAGAGCCTGGAACACTTCATATGAGTTATATACTGATTTCCAGAGTCTGGGAAACACGAAAGCTGAGATTTAAGGCATCTCCATCATCCCAGGGGTGTTCCCCTGCACTCATGGGTGAGGCAGGACAAACAGGTGCAGCACTGAGCACAGTTTATACAAGGATGTGTGAGGGAGATGCTGCTGCTGTTTTCCAGCTATTGATGAGGAGCTGCTGAGAGTAGAGTTGTCACTCACCTCCTTTACCTGTTTAGTTTCTAAAATTGAGCACAGATTGAGTAAGAACAGGCTGTTAAACAAAAAACAAACCCCACACTCTCTTCTGACCTCATCCACACCTTCATTTCCTACTCTAATGGTCTTCCCAACAGTTTTATGTGCCTTCTGCCAAAAGGAACAGCTCACTGGAGGGCTTGCAATTCCTCCCTTGGGTATTATTAACTAAAAAAATACCTATATTCATCCCCAGGATGTGTGATGTGCATCTGTTTATTCATATATCATATACAAATAACTGTAATTATGTACTGTCCTAAGAGAATGTGATGGAATAAAATGCCAAACCACATTTTGAATTCCTCATTTGTTGTCAATTTTTGTGTGTGTAATTTTCTAAAAAATGATGAAGTATATTCAAGTTTAAACTGTATTACTTTTGAGCTGTTGAAGGAAGCACTCGTCCATTATTTTCCACTCCTCTCCCAGTCCCTTACAATCCTTATTCACTGCAGTCAGGCCTTGGTGAGAAATAGCTCTGCAGAAAGTCAAAGCTTCTCATTTTCTTTCATTCCATCTGCAGGTTGGCAGCTTAGTTTCATCCAATATTTCAATCCCACTGTATAGCTCAGATAAATTTTAGTCAGGTTCATTCTGTGCCATTTTTGCTTCACCAACAAGTTCTTGCTTCCAAAACAGTCCTTTTTATTTCCTTAAAAAGGAATAAAATACACTTTAAACACCACAATTTAAGAAAGGATCATGTAGAAAAGCACAATTTTTAAAAGTGATTTGGGTATGAATAATCAGATCTGAATATCTTTTTAACTGTAACCTGTAGTATAAATGTTCCAGGAGTGAGTCATACTTTGAGTTCTTGCCAAGAATGACGTGAGTAAATACCTCCCAAAGCCAGCTCTTTTTCAGCAGACTATTGTTAACTGGCATTTGATATATTATAGCAGCATTCAGCACAGCTCTTCAGATAAGTTCAGTCAGGAGTCCAGTTACATTTGATATTTTCCTTCCCTCCCCTTTTTTCAGATCATCTCATTCAGTTTTGTTTGCAAACTGGAGCACCTGACCCAAAACAAAACAGTGGCACAAAATTTCAGGCAAATTCTTTGTTTTATATATCAACATCAAATATCTAATATCTAAATCTACATCTACATCTATATCTATATCTATATCTAATCTATATCTATTTCTATATCATCTATATCTATATCTCTGTATCTAATCTATCTATATCTATATCTATATCTATATCTATATCTATATCTATATCTATATCTATATCTATATCTATATCTATATCTATATCTATATCTATATCTATATCTATATCTATATCTATCTATCTATATTTTATCTCTATATCTATATCTATATTATCTATATCTATATAATCTATACCTATCCATATCTATCTCCACTTAAAGTGTCCATGGTTTAACTTTTTCCAGCCTGTATTTCTGTGCTAGTGAATATTTGAAGCTGTGACATTAAAAGACATTAAAAACAAGTTTACTTTATATTTAAGAGGCAGAAGCAGGTTCAGAACTATCTGAACTACTGTTCTTAGAAGGATTTGGTTTCCAGGAGCTAATCCTGGGGTGGGGTTTAAACCAAGGTCTAAGACACCAGGCTGGTACAGCACAGAGGTTTTTGGGGAAAAGTGGCTGGAGCTGTGTATTTTGAGTTCTGTACATTATGTGGCAGCAAAACCAAAGCCACATCCCTGAAAATATTTACTGAATTTCTCAAAGATTTTCTAAGTGTATAATTTCTGGAAGACTTCAGTCACACCTACATATTCCCAGCATTTTGTAGGCAATCAGTGCTCAGGGAATTTTTTTGGGTAAAATATTGGTATGACGTCACTAAAAATATTTAACAAACTGAAAATCTTTGTAATTTAAGATCATGATCATAATATATTATCTGATATAAAACCAGAGTGATTGAAAACAAACTCATTTTTATTTTAACCTAAAAATTTAATTTTTATTTTATTTGAATCGTTAAACTGGCAACAGGATGGTTGCAAACACATGTGAAAAAGAGAGTGGTTAAATATTGTATGTGATTCCTCTGAAATTCTGCTGCAATTTCCTGAGAGAGAGGGCTGATAAATCCTGCCAAAAGCTGCAAACCACCACGTCAAGTTCCTCAATCCCCCAGTTACTCCAGCAGGTTTTCAGATCTCTGGGCACCAGACAAGGAGCTCTTCTTTGAATCTCCAGAGAGAAAAACTCTGCAGCAGAGATGTGCCTTGGAGCTGGAACATTTATTCATGGATCAATGGGTGGCATTGCTTGAGAGGAGCCAGCAGCCTTGCAGTCTTATTCCTGTCAGTGTGTTTTGATGTTAGACTGGAGGAGATTTGTCTAACACTTGAAAGGAGTCTTGGGATGAAGGGGAAAAAAGGGAAATGAGATCAAAAAAAGGCCTGATTATACAGTGTTTAAATAGGAGCTTCCAGGCCATATCTAGCAGTTTTGAACTATTCATCTTACACCCATTTTTTTTGGTGCAAGTAAAAAGATTATATTTCTAAACAAACAAGTGATGGTCCAAATGTGCAGGGTGGAGGTCTGAGAGGTGAGCTGTTATTTTTATTTTCATGTGGGCAAAAAAAGGGCTATTTCACTGTCAAAGGAGTTTCAAAGGAAAGCCATCACATTGGCCCAGATCACATCCTGGTCAGAGCTACAAGTTATTCCTTTTTATGGGAAAATACTATCTGGATGCAATTTTTTTTTTTTTTTTCTATTCTGCTACAGAAAAAGGGAAATAGAGCTCAAGTGTGAGCACTCTTACATGAAAAAAACCTGCTCAGGAGTTCACAGCAGCAGAAGTGATTCCAGGTAAAATCATGCTCAGGGCTGAGATTGATCTGTTAGTGCAGAAGTTGTTTCTGTGTGGGAGCAGTTCCTGGCAGTTTTTTATATAATTTATAATTTAATGATTTTTTTTATAATTTATTATTTAATATTATTTATAGCAGGATATCTGTGATGGGAGGAAGTGTGTAACAAATAACTGGTCAGCTTTGGGCTGCAAGCACTCCCTGGTGATGGCTCATGAGGGATTCCAACATTGCTCCAAAAATACCTCCAAGGTTTGCAGAAAATCTTCCAGCTGCAACCTAAGGCTCTGCTGTGCTGCTCAGGGAAAAACTCCTGGAAATGGATCTGAAATGCTGCACAAACTGAGCTGCTAACATGGACAAATCAACACTTCGAGCACCACAAAGAGCTTTGTTGTCTGTATCTGCTTCTGACCATGAACATGTTGTTTTTCCAAGACCATTCTTGGCATTAGGGATTTTTTTTTTTAGTTGTTTTTAAAATGTTCAAGGGTTGTTTTTAGCATTCAGGAGAAGGAATCAGCCTAATGTAAAAAAATGAAGTGCCTGTAGTGAAAACTGCAGAACAGGGCACTCAAATCCAAAATATTTTCAGATAAATCTGCAGAAAGCAAAGTGAACCAATCCATGATAACAAAATTGGTTCTCTTGTTCCAGACAGGTTTTAAGCTCAGTGATTTTGCAGACACCATTTCCAGAAACACACCCACCATGAACATACAGATGTGGGGAATGAAGAATTCACCTTCATTTCTTTATTCCTGAAGTTCTCTACACTTGAAGTAGAGGCAGGTTTGGTTACAGTGGTCCATAACCAATTTTACATCTTTGCTCTGGATTGATCTCTGGGGAGAAATTCCACTTTTTATAACCAGAAAGTCACTGTGTTCCTCCCTGGGAACTTTTTGCCTCAGCCCTAAAGAATGATTTCCAGATCAGAGTGATGTTCCAGTTCTGCTGGTGTGAACAAAGAAGATATTTGGCATCTCACGAGGAATGAAAAATTAATTTGAACAGCACAATCATAATAAGTTTCTCTTTATTTGCTTAGCATGTTTTTTCAGTCCTATCCAACAATAAACAAAATATTTTAATTATTCAAGAATAATGCTGAGCGAATCAATCAAACCTAGATTTGAAAACCTACTTTAATTTTGTTTTTTTTTCCTACTATTAAGAACTTCATCCATCCAGTGATTGGCATTCAGAGTTTTGCACTTTGCAAAACTTCCCAGTTTTATACCATAAACAGTTCCATCCCATTTATTCCCTCCTGGTGAATAAGGAGCATCATGAACCCAGGAATTAAACACATCAAAGTGAGCTTTGTCAAGGGGGCTCTGAGTGACAGATGCTGACCTATATATTCCTGAAAGATCTCTAAAACTTGCTCCCAGTTAGGAGATGGTGGTGATGCCTTAATGGCTTTGTGATTCCAGGAGTTATTCATGCTCCAGTTTTTCCCTCTGTGTCGATGCCAGCACAAGTATTCTCTGAAGGGGGTTTGGAACAACAAAATTGCTGTAAATGGAGGTGAGTTTGAAGCAGAGCTCTGTTACAAGACCTTAAACAAGAATAAATACACATTTTAAATCCATTTCTCTCATTTTTAACAGCTATAATCAGAGTGAACTCTAAATTTCACTTTTATTTTCAAGGATTATGGTATTTCCTCTCTAAATATATTAAATTAACAAGGGGAAGGGTTGAGTTTGGAGGAGTTATGCAATTGTTCCTGTTGCTATTTTTATTGACATAATTACAGAGAAATTCTAAATGAAACAGAACTTTTCCCTATTATTTTTTTTTTTCACTTTCAGCTGCTTATTTGACTAAATTTTCAGTTTACCTTCAGAGGGGCTTGAAACCAAACCAAAAATGCAAATTTTAAAGCACATTTCCAATGATTGCAGATTGTCTCCAACCTGAAAGGCTGCAAAGCAGATATTTGCTCATTTCAAAGCATTTTCTGAGGGCAGATTTATCCAGAACATAAAATATGAATTAAAAATTTTGCTAAGATATGCAGAATATCAAACAGAATAGTTCCATTCCTCCATATTTTTTTAATTCCAGCCATTTCTGGCAAGCTGCTGTTTTATTAAGGAAAGCAAATTACTTGGCCAGTTGTTGAAGGAAAAACAAATAGTAATTAATACTGTTTATAAGCAGGTTTTATACTGTTAAAATTCAGAAAGCAGTCTTGCTGAAAATATTGTTGGCTGAGTAAGATTTTCTGATTTTATTGGTTAAGAGAGATTCATATATTTTAATTATTATCTGAGTTCTTGAATAGTATGTGGAATCAGAATAAAGGAATAGAAACCTATCAACCATTACAAATTTTATAGAAGTTGGGATAGAAACCTTCTCAGTATGTATAAATATTAATTTTTGAGATACATGTATATTTATTTACTAGAATAAAAATTATAGGATGTTAAGCTTATCTATGCACATTTTTATGATTGGCCACGTTAATGGAAATTATCGCATACCCTGTGAAAATATAAACATTAAATATTTACATTTTTGTGTGAATTACTTTGACCTAAAAGAAAAATAAAATGGTTGTGGAAATGAATCAATTGAAGGAATATTTATTTCATCTTTTGGGAGTGTGTAAGTGACACAATGCTGTGTTCTCACACAACAAAAAACTTCAATTATTTAATCATGAATTAATACAGAGCAGTGTCCTTTGGTTTCTGTCAAAATATGAGAACTGCAAAGGGGAATTAATACTTTTAAAAAGTCATTCCTAAGATGATGAATACATTTATTTTTAATTCTACATAAATTCAGTAACTTGTAGTTGCTGATGGAATAATTGACAATTTATTGGGCCCCTTTGGAAGGGGTTTGTGTATAGAAAGCCTCTGAGTTTCTCCTTTTGAAAGGGAGAAAATCCTAAATTTCTGAGCTTGGAAAATTTGTTAGATTGCAAAAAACCCCAGAAGATTCTGATTATTTCAGAGGTTTTGGGGGATCCACACAGATGGAGGCAGACGGGGAATTGGAACCAGATATAATGATAAAAATGGAGGAATAAACAACTTTTTTGCAAGGCTAAAAGGGATTTTAGGAGTGAAAATAGCAACAGTGCAGGGAGCTTTGGCATCTCCTCAAAGGCAGAGGAGGAGAGGGGTCCTGTGGAATGGATTTTTCAGGGCTGCATGAAACCATTTTGGCCAGCAGACATCTGCAGGCAATTTTGGCAAATTCTGCTGGCATTCGGCTCCAGACCTGAAGGATTCTGCTGGACATTATTTTTAATGCACAAGCTGTAAAACAATTCTACTTTGGAGGATTCCATGTTTATGTTTATGCCACATTTGCCTCCAAAGTGAGGAGCAGGATGTGTAATTCAGCAGGTGACTCATGAGATGTTATATTGCTTTTTTCTGTGCTTGCACAGACATGGAGCTGAGCCTTGATGGGTTTGAAGACAGGAAATTCTTCCCTCTTCCTGCTGAGTTATTGACTGGTTTTTGGGAGGAATTCTTCCCTCTTCCTGCTGAGTTATTGACTGGTTTTTGGGGGAATTTTTCCCTCTTCCTGCTGAGTTATTGACTGGTTTTTGGGGGAATTCTTCCCTCTTCCTGCTGAGTTATTGACTGGTTTTGGGGGGTTTCAGGGGGCTGTGTGTGTATTAAAATCCTGGTTTGAATCAGCCTCAGGGATGATTTCAGCTGATGACACGAGGCAGTTTTAGCTCCTGTGAGCAGGGAAATGCATTCAGGAAGTGTCAATAATGAGCTTTGCTAATGCCAGAGCAGGAAGCTGATTCTCAGGTTGATGAACCCACTTCCATCCAAAGTTTGGTGGTAATTCCTGAATTCCTGTTTAATTATGAACGATGAGGTGCTAATGATGAAATCCTCCCATCAGACCAGCTGGAGGAGCTCAGCTGGAAGAGAAAGGGAGGCTTGGCCTCTCTCAGGTGCAGAATTTTGTTCCCATTATGTGGCTCTGCCTCTTATCCTTTATAAATTCAAGCAGCTCCTTTTTTAGGGGAGTGTGAAACATGATTTTGTTTTGGTAATTGCTGGAGCTGCTCACCTATATCAGAGTTTTTATGAGCTTAGAGTGCCATCCCCTAAACATTTGTACTGTAGAAATTTTAGTATTTAAGCACAAAGCCACTTCTAGATGAGGATATTTGTAAAGCAGCTCCAGAATATTTATTTTTAAGTAATTTTTAAAAAAGCCCTTTTTAATTCCTGTAGGGTACATCATGTGCATGATCATAAAAACTGTGTCAGTGAATTTGGGACCACTGGGGAATGTGTTTTGTTTTCTGTGGATGCTCACAAAGAGGAGTTTGGTTCTTGGGATGCTCACAGAAGAGAACAGGTATGTTGTGTCAAGTGTTCCATGCAATATTCACTGGATCTTTCTATTTCATTTGCTTTCAGGTATGTTTGATACTCCCAGCTATCAAACCAAGTATAGGATAAAGTAACTCAGGAATATTCTGGATAAACTATGAAAATGTCAGATTATTTTTGGCTCCAACATCAGAGCTGTGATCTTCTTTAGGGTCTGGATGGAGATGAGTCATTTTAATGCATACAAACAATACATCATTTATTCTTTTTTACAATTATTTTGTACCCCTTCAGTTCTAAAAGTTTTTTCAATGTCTTTATTTTTTCATATTTCTGCCATAGCATAAGCCACAACAGAAGAGTCTGCTCTGTAATTTCTGAGGTGTGAAATGGGTGAAAGCTCCTGGTCAATGTGATTTAGGCAGCTCTATGTTGATTGTATATATGTTATCCTCTAGCAAGAAACAAGCCTTAACAATACAGAAAATAATTCACTATTGCAATTCTGAAATCTCCTAAACTTTGTTCTCTGCCCAAAGAAAGTTCTCTGTGGTTTGTGCTTCAGTGCCAGTGTGGCATTAATTAATGAGCTGTCCCTCACCACTGCTGAGCATGGATTTGTGAGGTTCCTTCTTTTGATCATGCATGGCAACTCTGATGCTACTGAAACCCAGTGGTTTCAGACAAGATATTTTAAATAACAACTCTAGAAATGTAAATTTTGTTGAAAATGCCAGGTTTCCAACCAGGCTGGCTGTTAATGAGAAACAGAGATTTCATTTCACCCTGGGCTCTCTGTCCCTGCCCCAGCACCCCCTTTCACCCCCCAGTTCTGTGCTGTGCTTTGGGTTTTGTTTTCCTTTAAGGCTCTCACTGGGGAAGTTTTTGGGTTCATATCAGAGTCAGTAGTAAGAAAGTGCTTAGGGAATTTTGCTATGTGAAATACTTGGCTACTCCCCTTCTCAGGTGTTCACCACTATTATCTTACATTCCACGATGGAAGTTTTATTGCAAAACTTTGCTTTAATATTTTGGAATAATCTTGGGGTTTGTGTGCATGGAGGGAAGGGGATTAAAGCTCTGATTTATTGCTGTGCTCCATGGTGCTTAGGAAAGGTCACTTTTAAAAACTCCATAATCTCCTGCAGCTCCCTCCTCTGGGACACCACAGCTCCTTCCTCACCCCATTATTTGGGAGAGCCCCTTTGGAAGGTGTGGATCCCAATACCAACATCACAGCCTGTGCTGAGCATCCCTGGCCAAAATGATCTTTGGCTGAGTCCTGAGGATCTGACTCTGTCACTGCAGCTGAGCTTATTGGTTCTGCTGTTTATTCATCAAACCTAAGACAGTGATCATCCTAAGAAAACTCTGAAAGTCTCACCTACTGAGCTTGTTTTAGTTGGGAAATTTACCTTCTATACTCAGTGGGGCCAAATGCAGCAAATAAAGATGTTAGACACTGTATTCAGTCCCCAACAAAACTGCCTGCAGAAGTGTACTTTGGGTTTTGGGGGTTTCCCATTCATTGTTTCATTTTTATCTTGTTGGCAAATGTGAAAAATTGATGCCTTTAGCACCAAGTCCATGCATTTGAAATTAGAGTACAAGGAAGCTGCAGTAATGAGACTTTGAGATTGAAATTATAACTGGGAGTGGTCAAAGAATTCATTAAAAGGTAATAAATGAGCACCCTCTCCAGCTTTTTATCTTTTTTTAGACAATATGCATTTATTGCAAGTAATCTCTGCCTCTGAAGTTTGGAATTGGGTTGGTTTTAATTTTAGTTTATTACAGCCTGGATAATGCTTGTTTTTAAATGCTTTTCTGCATCTTGGCTATGACATAGGGGTGACTTCTACAGATGAGATTTCAGGTGGAGATGATGGTTATTGATGCTTTAATTAAGGAGCTTGGTAGTAAATGGCTTTCTCACATACAAAGAGTTAGTTGCTTTCACACAGTAGTAAACTTAATAGGTATTATTTAATTCAATTGAGTAATTAGTTCCATAATTCAAACTCAGTTTAGCTGTTGGACCAGAGTGCAGCAATATTCCATTTCTGTCATATTTAGCACTTACTGTAATACAGACATTTTCAGCACACACACACAAATCTCTGCTGAAGAGCAAAGATTATCATTTTCCCACTCGATGAACACACAGAGTTTAATACACACTCAGATAAATCTAATTGAGGTGAGATGAATTAAATTCAGCTTAATCCAACTCAATAGGCCCCCATCTCCCTGACTGTGGTGGTAACAACCATGTGCAGGGCTGGCTGTGAAAGGAATCACAGCTGAAAATTCCTCTTTGCCCTCCTCCTCCTCCTCCTGCAGGGTCAATTTTCAGCAGCATCACATCATTAATCCTGTTTATGTCACAGTTCCAGGCGTGCTCACGTGGGTCAGGATCCTGCAAGGAGGGCAGAGACCTCCTTGAGTGGTTTTGCTGATGAAGGGGGGAAAAGTTGCACAGAATCTTTTTTTTGCCAGAGATGTGACTTGCCTTGCCTGCTTCTGCTTGTCAGGCTGATTTCTGCAGGATTCCTGCAGCCGTAATTACAGCAAAGCCAACGTGCTCTTAAGAACTCTGAATTCTGTGAAATTTTCTACTGTGTCAGCAAATGAAAATTCAAGTCACAGTCTGTCCTTAAAAATCAAGCTCCAGCTCTAACATAAGAAAAAGGCCCTAAAACTGCATCACTCTAAGCAATCTGGATTTATGGGGATCTCATTTTAAAAAATCCCAATAAGACCCCAGAAACAAAAAAGTAAACAAACCCCAAAGCC
Organism: Catharus ustulatus; assembly: GCF_009819885.2. Lineage (NCBI taxonomy): Eukaryota > Metazoa > Chordata > Aves > Passeriformes > Turdidae > Catharus > Catharus ustulatus. The sequence continues at coordinate 16,468,672 of NC_046234.1, forward strand.
ACCTCCTTCACCTCAAAAATCTCTGGCTTGCTGTTCTGCATTCTTGAAACTGTTGATCATCATTTTGCTCTGTTTAAAAATGGGAGAACAAGAATGTTCCAAGGAACTTAGAATAAATCCAGACTGTATTGGAAAGCAATGCAGAGAGCATTATTATTGTAATTCTAAGAAAACCTGAACTCCACACACTTCAGCACTGTGATAATTTCTAAATCTTGCTCTGTTATTTTTCCATTCCCTTCCTCCTCCATTAATTTCTTTTAAAGATCAATTTCTGTGCCCAGTCAGTATATTTTTCTTTATAAATTTAAAATATATTGAGAAAAATCCCCAAACTTCTCCAGGTATCAAAGCTGGGGAATTTTTCAGCTGTGTTTTCCAGCCATGCTGTTTCCATGATGTGGTTTGAGTTATTTCACATTTCCTGGCTCTTTCCCCCTCTGTCCATGGAGGGCTCTGCTGGACAGTGCTGAGTCTCAGAATCTCAGAGTGTGAAGTCACTGAGCTCCTAGTTTGACAACTGAATCCCATAAAAACCATTTTATGGATTCCAAACTTACAGGATCCAGCATTATGGTTTTTCCTCAGCAGTGATTTTTTTCTTTTTTAGACATGTTTTCATTTTAAAAGCAAAAACCCCACAAATTCTCCCCTTGCTTTGGTTAATAACTGAGTTTGTGGGGAAGGGAATGCAATCAGAGCTTTCTGTGAGGTTTTGGGGATGCAATCACAGGAGCCCAGATCGTTTCCTAGAGGTGAAGTTTTGCATAATGCCTGCACAGCATTATTACTCCTCCAGGAATCCCCTGGCTTTCCTTTGGAAGTTAATTAGAGTCTGTGCAGGGAATGAGTCAGACAGAATTGTGTGGCTGAGAGTGTGTGTTGATTACAGCACTGAAATCATCCTAATGGCTTCTCTGTCTGTTGCTAAAAGCAATTACTGGCTGGTAAATTTTTAAGCTGTGAAATGTAATTTTAAGAAATACTTTGCTTAAAATAACATTATGAAAATAATATACACAAAGGAGTGGTGGCCTTCATGCTCTGCCATGTTTTCAGCTGAGAGGGTTTTTTTTTTCTGGAGACAGTGACTCCAGGACCTGCATTTGGGAGAGACCTTTTGGGAAAATATGAAAATAAATTCACTGAATTGAAAACTCTGTGGAGCTGTAAGTGCTTTATAATGTTACAGGTGGCAGAAATTGGTTTGAAATATTTGTAAAAGTGAAGGACATGCCTTTTAAAGATCTGAGCATGAAGGTGTTCATTCCCTCTCCTACTGAGCCAAGCATTGCCTTTTGACTCATGTATTTTGCCTTTCATGAAAAGGAGTAAATTCAGGGTTGAAGTGAACCAGGCGTGAAAGAACCGATTTATTTATTTATTTTCTCTTTTGCTATTCCCTTTCTTTCCATCTGAGAAAGCCCAAGCAAAGCCTTTTCAGGCTCTGGAAGGCTGGCTTGCAGGAGCTCTCAATAGGAGATTGTGATGGAAAGCTGAGCATGGGAGACTCTGGTGCTGTTCTCACAGGATGCCGTGGGTCTCACAGGCAGAGAGGGATAATCTTCCTGTGAAGATTTCACTCTCATCAATAATACTTTGAATACTGATGTGGTGGCTGTAGGGCTCCCCCAGATGCTATCAGAGGATGTATTATCCCACTGGTGCCTGTATATTTTCCTTTCCACTGTGTGGTGATTACTTTTCAATTTTTTCAGTTAATGCCTTTTATAGATCAGCTGTGGTTCAACAAAGTGATGTTTATGTTATCATCATTTCTTGTTGTGTCTATATATTTATATTCAAAGCAGGAAATGATGGCAGCATGAATTTGCACTTTCCTAATTTGGTTTTGCCAGGAGGAGGAGGAAAGGTTCTCCTGGAGTTCAGGTCTGAGTCAGGAGGGAGCAGTGGTGCTGGAGCATTCCTGCAGCTCCAGTGGAGGCTGGGAATTACAGAATGCCTGAGAATATTTCAGATGAGCCATTTAAAGTCATCACAACATAGCAGGGAAGTGATGACTGCACCTGACAATCCATGTTTTCCTCAGTGCTGTGATTCATTTTAGCACCAGTCAAGAAGTTAGAGGTGCTTTCTCCCTTTTAGAAAATAATTTTCTTTTCAAACCAACATTTGAAGGCTCATCCTGGGTTCAGAGCAGCAGCAGGCTGCTCCATCAGAAGTTTCCTTTTTGTTGTGGTGCCTCCTGCACTGTTTAACCTCCCTGCTTCCTTTGGGGGAGGAAGGCTCTTGTTGGGGAAGAACAGGATTTATTTTGCCTTTCTGAGCACCTGCTGCAGTTGTGGCTCCCTGTGATCTGGAGCTGTCACCACCCACCCCTCTGCCTGCCCTGCACACACAGAGCCTGGCTCAGGAAAGCTCAGCCTGGGACATCAGAGCACAAAAATAAACTCTAGAGAGATTTGTGATCCTTGCAATGAGAGCAGCTCCCAGCACCTGCAGGGTTTTGAGGCTTTTCCTTCTCTGGTGTTAACTGGGCATTCCATATTACAAAATTCCATATTACAGAATATTCCCTCAAAACCTCTGAAGGCAGAAAAGCTCAATGCTTTGGTTTACAAAATTTCCTCTCAAATGCAGGATTCTCTCCTTGCTCACTGGAAAACTCAAATTTGCAGAGGCTGCTGGAGAGCAGGACCCTGTTAGCAGAGTCATTGCTGCCTGTGCTCCCTGCAGATTGACTTGTTCCCTCCCAGGGATTGCTGTGACCTGCACAGGTCTCTTGGTATTTAAAGCAAAACTTAGAAAGCTTTTAGAAGCTGGGATGGGTCACAATTGTGAGAACACACTGGAGCCTTCTCACTGTGCTGCCTCTGTCTCCCTCCTCCCTCTTGTGCTGTCATTGGAACAAACAATTACAGAACGAGCTCAGCATCCAGGTGTGAACACTGTATTTCAATTTTAGACTCTTTTTTTATTCCCTATCATTTCATGTCCTTACTGTTTTCCAAGGATTTTTCTTGCTGTTTTCCAAGAAGTTTCCCAGCTTCCCTTTCCCCCCTTTCATTTTCCTCAGCCTATTACTCTGCTGACACATTCCCTGGAAACCACTAATTCAGAAATTAAGCTGCATAGCTGAGCCCTGGAATTACTTTAGAGGGAGGAAAATCCATGCAGGTATGAAATAATTGGTGAGAGTGAGTTAGTGTGAATTAAGTGCTGTGGCAGGAGCTGATGGGGTGCAGATGAGCCCTTATTGGATTTTCTTTGTGCAGCCTTTTGATCCACTCATTTTTCATCTGTTAACAATAGAGTTCCATTTTGATAAGGAGTTTAATTTGTCAGCTAATGATTCATTTCTATACTTGGATATCTACATCTATTAGGGAGCTGAGGCCTGTACACAGCAGAGGAAAAATATTGGGAAAAGAACCTGGTGGAGTTTAAGCACAATATTCATCAGGACTGTTTTACAAATAATTGCCCAATTTGAGCATTATGGTTTTTTGTTAAAACCAATATTTGTTTTTGTCTATTGAGTTGAAAATACAATGTAAAACAAAAAACTCCTTGCTGGAGGAGATCAGGAGGACACTCTGGATCATTGTCTCCAGTGGAAGAGACAGCAGCCAGCTGATGCAATAAATTGGGGGACAACAAGAGTTTGGTACAGGCTGTTCTACTGAAGTCATTCTAAAAGTTCTAATGCTAAACCAAACAAAATGCAACAAAGCCTCAAATGTCAGATGACAGATCTATAACAGTTTGTTCAAGCCAGTCCCAAAACCAGAGGGACAGAGGACTGCAAATGAGATATAAATCTTTAAAAGGGATTATCACATGACCCAGGTATAGTGGAGAAATAAATCTGATTTCCCTGCTGGGCATGTTTGGAAGGCACTGCTGTTAAGAGTTAAGATTTACATGAAAAAATATGAAATGTTGGGAAGAATCAATAAGGCTTTTATAAATGGGCTCATTGCCTCCTAAATCAGAATTCTTTGTGGGAGCTGTGGGTCCTTGATCAGCTGATGGAATTTCACATCTAAGTATGATGTAAGAGGCAATTCTTGTCCTAGCTCAGTAAGATTCCCTTGATTTCCATACACCAAGTTTAGTTGCAGCTGAGAGCTGTTAAAATTCACTAAATAAGGGCTTATTTTTCCCCTGCCTCATTCATGAGAGCAGCAAAAGGAGACTCTTTCCCCTGAAAAAGGAATCTGTAATTTTAATTTTATATTTCCCATCTTTTACTGCTTCCAGCTGGAGGAATTCTAAGCCTTGCACTAAAACTTATGTTCAACCTTTACTCCTTGAAGTGTTTGTGTGCTTGGAATTTTAATGTGTAACCTCGTGGCTGCAAATTGTGTGCATTGGAGGGAACAGTTTGTGCACTGCTTGTTTTTTAGTGTGTAAGACCTGAGGATCAATGAGTTGTTGGGAGGAAAAAGAAAATTAAACCATATTTTGAAATAACTTTTACATAGCTCCAAGCTTTTTTTGACAACAATAAAACATAATTATTCTAATTCAAATTCTAATTATTGCTTACTTCCTCCAATTCCAGTTCTTTGCACTCAGACCTTGCTGTGTTTGTCCTTCCATGGCACAACTGCACTTTTGTGCAACTCATTTTGCCTTCAGATCCTCCTTTGTTAGTACATTTGTGATATTTATAGTCTTACTAGTTGTGAATCAAGTTTCACAGGCCTGAAAAAAACTTCTGTGGAAGTTAAATAAAGTCTGAGGTAACAGCAAATCATTCTGTGTTATATAAGAAGCACTGCAAGCGTGCTAGAAAAATGTGATAACTTTGGAAATCTGATAAATTGGTAAACGTGACAATGCCCAATTTTACACTGTATTAATATAATGTGATGTGAAAAAGTGCCTGGTTAACCCAGAAATTATGCTGGCAACTTACACTGGTAGCTGCATATCTGCTGAATTCAGTGGCAGTGAATTAAATATCTCCTAAGGCACTCAAAACCTGACAAGGCAGAGGATAATTCTTCTGAAAGCTTGTAGGAGCAGATGTAGCAGGGAAAGAGAACTGTCCCTATGGGATACTCACTTGTTCTATACAACTCCACTTTATTATTTTCCTTGTGTGTAGGTCTGTCATAAAGAAAGATCTGTTGATCAGTCACACTCGAGGTTCTGCCATCACTGCTGCTATTCCTCCTCCTCCTTGGGTTTTTTCCAAGGAGGTTTCCTTGATGTAAACCCACTGATTTGTGATAAATCTTGAAATCAGAATTGCAGGGAGCTGAGCAGAAAATCAGAGCACCCTCAATATGATCATCTAAATCTTGTGATTTATGTTATTTTTCTGGGAAATGAGGGGCTGGAAAATGCTGATGGAGCAGGATGCCTTGCATAAAACACCTGGAAGTGGGAACTAATTTTTCTGAGTGGTGCTGAGAGAAGGCTGCTCTGCTGATTTGATTGTGACCTTTAAGATCTGATTTGAAATTTTGCATCCTTTTACAAAAATTAATTAGGCAAGATGAGTCTGCAGCTAATTCTTGTCAGTGGGTGGGAGAGGAAGATGAATCTCTCCCTCTGTTTTGGCCACTTTAGGTGTAGTGGTTTTCAGGGAAGGAAGAGCTGGATTAGAGATAAAACATGTGGGCAGGTAACACCCCTTGTAGGTCTGGGTTAAAAGACAATCCAGTCTGGCATTCCAGAATTTTAAAATATGAAATAATTAATACACCCAGCTCGTAGGATGTGCCTCAAGTCATTTATACATGGCAAAAACTGAGCAGAATGGTTTTCCTTAGAAGCAATAAAACTGATTATTAAGGAAACTTTGACAGATTTATAATAGAAAAGGAGGAAATCACCACAGATTTTTAATTACTTTTAGTATGAGTAAATTAAAATATGAAAAATTTATCTCCCAATTCACTTGAGCTTTGTATTTCCCTTCATCCCAGTCCCTCTCAGCCCTGTTAGGAGTCCTCTTTTTTCCACTCCTCTTTTTTTTGCTTTATCTTTTTGCCCTGAACTGATGACTCCTCACAGTAGCAGTAATCTGTTAATAGTCCCCAGATGGCACAGCCTGTTGTATTTCTGTATTTCATTCATTTCCTACTGGTCTAGTTCTCAGTCACACAGATCTCTTCAGACAATATTTCAGCCTTTTTATTGATGTAGCCTTTTAACTTTCCTGTTAATGTGTTTCATGAGCACACTCTGCCTGCTCTGGCTATGGAAATGAAAGGGAGCAGTTTGGGTGGAATGTGAAAGAAGGCAGTTTTTAAAAGGCAGGGAAAATGGAAAATAACATCATGAGACTTGGAAGGTGAAGTGGTGGAGGAGCTATAAAGAGCTTGGAGGTGGATTCCCAGAGAGACTCGATGTTTTTAAAGGAAGCAAAGGTTGCTGAATATGAGAAAGGGCTGAGTAATTAAAGGACATGGAGAGTGAGACTGGAAGAGGAGAGCAATTTGTGTGTGTGTGTGAGGCTCCATGAAGTGGAACTGGGAGACAAGTCAATTTAAAGGAAACTTTAAATCAGTTTCTACCTTTAAGTTCAAGGTGTAGCAGCAAATCCAGCAGCAGATGAAGAAAATAATTTCAAGTTGCGAGTGGGGCTTGCTCACATCTTTAGCAGCTGGTGTTCTGGAGGTGAGCAGAGGGAAATCACACGAGGAGCCTTTCAGCTGGGGGCTGATGCTCTAAAACACAGAGTGGTGATTCACACCAGCAGCCACACTCCTGGCTGTGCCCCTGCAAAGGCAGGGTTTGCACTGGAGCTGGGGGTGAGCACTGGAGCTGTTTTTCATCCAGGTGTGGATCAGAGCTGCAGGAGCACCTCATCCCCACCTTGCCTTGGAATGAGACAGGAATAACAATTCCTCATGGTCTAGTCCATGCTGTCAGTTATGGAAACAATATTGGGATGGTTCATGTATTTATGGGGTATTTTATTGTAGTTGTACATACTGCTGAAGATTTTTTCCTTACTGCAGTTGGAAGGTGACCCATCAGAGATGGAGACAGAGCCCTGGGGATCCAGTGCAGCGGGGAGAAAAAGTTGTAGGAGAACTCTGAGAACCCTTGGGCTGAAGTAATTGAAAAACAAGGTCTGGGAAAATGCTGTGCCTAGTGCACATCTAAATTTTGGAGAAACACTGAGTAAAATTTATTTTTATCAGCTTGGTAATAAATCCTGTGGAGGGGATGAATTTTGACACTGTTTAGGAGGAGAGAAAAATGGCAACAGCACATACTTGGAGTGGAATTAGAATTATTTGGAAGGGGATGGAGTGGATTGCACAGAGGGATGGACTGCAATGTGCCATGAACATCATTGCTGGGCTCTCAGCAGCCTCCCAGCTCAGAAATGGCTCCAAAATTGCAGGTTGGGAAGGAGGAGCTGGAGCTGAGGTTCAGGATGCAAATGGGAGGAACAGAAGGGTCGCTGCCCAAACTGAGGCACTGAGATAGAGAAATGGGAGTGGAGGGGATTAAACTGAAAAAGACAAGACAGCATTTGCAAAATGAACAAGAGATGTGTGGGAAAACAAGGGGAGGTAAAGAGCAAACGACAGAATGTGTGAATACATAATACAGAGTAATTTGAATTTTTTGGCA